>NW_027492956.1:0-462737 GCF_021521415.1 Bidens hawaiensis | reverse complement strand
TAATTTTGAATATACTTTCTACAAAAAAAATTTTTTAAGTTTCATTTCAAAAACATAAGTATCATATAATTTATTTTCCTAATAACTTGATTAAACATAACTCGAATCAATCCATTCAAAACTAAACAGGTCGAAATTGCCACAATATGTAATGGATCATTTTGAGTTGCTAACTAACTATATTGGTTGCATGTTTTATATAGTTCTATTTTTTATCGACTATACGTTTTTGAATTTCCAAGTGACTATATATAGTGACCTTTTGTTTTGTATAACAAATAAAAGGATTTTTGTGGCACTTGAGACCTAATTTGACTATCTTTGTGTCACTTGACATCTTAAGATTCAAAAGAAAACAATACCATATTGCTCTAAAGAGAAATAAAAGAGGAAGCAAAATGAGTATGTGCATGTATTTTGTACAGTTTAATATTCTACATCCTTTGATAAAAACACAAAGATAAAAATGAAGACATAATAATATAGAGAGGGGGGGATAGATACGGTAAAGTTACAAATAAAACAATAAATGTTGTATAAAAAGAAAATATTTAGACATTTAGAATTTTCATTTTCATATTGTTTAATATGTAATATAATATACAATATTATACATATTTATATAAACATTTACACGCCCTGCTTGCGGTGCGCACATATAATGTATATATGTGTGAACCCTTGGGTGGGCAAAAGTAAAATTGCACTAATTTTGACGTTATTTTACTAATCACGTGAAAATAACGTTAAAAGTGGCGGAAGGTTAATCAGGCATCATGTGGTGGCGTTGATAGCCGAAAGACAATGGCACATGCACCAATCAGCGGTGTCCCGATGATTGAGTGTTATGTGTCTTATGTCCAAGGCTTGATTCAAAACTACTATCGAGCCGGGGGTCTCACCGGAAGCAGCCTCTCTATCCCTATGGGATAGAGGTAAGGCTGTCTACATCTTACCCTCCTCAGACCCTACCATAGCATTGCTATTGGTGGGATATACTGAGTACGATGATGATATAAACATTTAACACATTTTTGATTTTCTTATAATGTCGTTGTTTGAATAACTTTATTTATTCCAACCGTGTTGCATACGGGTACATAACATAGTATATATATATATAATACATGATTAAACATTTGTAATTTCTTTGTATAGGAAATTATATACAAAAACAAATAAGAAACAACTTACCCAAACTACATGAATTACCAAAATTACACAAATGACAAAAACTACACAAATTACTAAATTTACCCATAATACACAAATTACACCTGATATACAAATTACCCAAATTACTACAAATACAAATGACTTAAATTACCCAAATAACATCAAAGCCAATTACTCAAATTACATTAATTATCAAAATACATAAATTACCTAGATTACAAAACTACACAAATTAGAGAAATTACTTCCAATATACAAATTATTCGAATTACTACACAAATGCCATAAATTACCCAACTATGAAATACAGAAAATGGCACGAGACCCCAAGTGATAAAATGTATTACATATACGGATTATTGTAAAAAACATTACATTTCTCGTTTTTTTTCTAAATATACATATATTAGTTATTTTAAAAGTAATAATTAATAGGAAATAGAATATAAAAAAATGAGAGAGAAACAATAATTAAAATATGAAAATAATAAAATACTATAATGCCTTTTTTTATTTTAATATATGAATGATGTGGATTAATGTAGTCAACATAATAAGTTTTAAAGTTTTTAAACTCAATATGATTGTTGAAAAAAATCAATCTTTTGTGTGTGTGTAAATGTGTATGTATGTATAAAAACCCGACCGAAAAATGTATTACAAATACGAATTATTGTAAAAAACATTACATTTCTCGTTTTTTTTTCTAAATATACATATATTAGTTATTTTAAAAGTAAAAATTAATAGGAAAGAGAATATAAAAAAATGAGAGAGAAACAATAATTAAAATATGAAAATAATAAAATACTATAATGCCTTTTTTTATTTTAATATATGAATGATGTGGATTAATGTAGTCAACATAATAAGTTTTAAAGTTTTTAAACTCAATATGATTGTTGAAAAAAATCAATCTTTTGTGTGTGTGTAAATATGTATGTATGTATAAAACCCGACCGAACCCCCCCCCCCCCCCCACCCCCCAAACACCGTCTCCTATAAAGCTAACAACAATCTCATATATCCTCTAAAACAAATATCTTGAAAGGGTAGGTCAATCGGCGCTAACAAGATCTAAGGTGTATAAATCCCCACGCTGGGTGACCCCCTTAATGCACATCAGAGGAGGTAGTTGTATCCCATTAACCCTCGACGCGATTAAGTGAGGGAATCACACCAAAATAGTCAAATATTTAATCATGTTTTAGACAACATACTAGTTTTTGTTCTCTTTGAAAGATTGAATTATAAGATTAACGATTATAAAGGTATCCACTTAACACTACTTAAATTCGAAATTGAAATTAAGAGAGAGGTTGGGTAGCTGTTTCTAAACCATAAACTCTACATATTAGTCATCTGTTTAAGAGACGCAATTACATTGTGAAATTAGTCGGTAGATAAGAGAAAATATGATTACTAAGGAAATTATTTATTGTTGGTTTTGTGTGATATTGTTGACCGAAATTTGTTGCTTAATCACATATAGTTGTACCCGAAATTAGAAGCCATATAGATCGTATATTCCATATGTTGCAGTAAACATGTCCTAATTTGTGGTAAAGATCTTTTGGAATATCGGATAAGGCCAGATACTGCTTCTCTCCATCGTATGCGGCAAACTGGATTCCTTAAAAAGTATCTACAACCTTTTGGGGATGTCCACTAGCTATCAAATTTTAACCCTTTCATTTGTCAACCCTTGTATATATGTTGAATATTCTAAAACCATTTCAACACCCCCTCTACTTGCACTATTAAATTTCTTAACTATGCATATATAAATACGTACAACATATCAACAAACAACAAAAACATAAAATCAAACCGGAGAGATATCATTTAATTAGAGATCGAGTAACAACAATGCCTGCGATTGAAGGTTCACCGGGAAGCTCCATGCATGGAGTGACCGGCAGAGAAGCAGTGATGGCCTTCTCAGTGGCGTCTCCGGTGGTGCACACGGATCGCACTGCGAAATTCGACCTACCGGTGGATTCTGAACACAAAGCAACGGTGTTCAAGCTGTTCTCATTTGCAAACCCTCACATGAGAACATTCCACCTCTCCTGGATATCATTCTTCACCACCTTCGTGTCCACCTTCGCGGCGGCTCCGCTGGTGCCCATCATCCGGGACAACCTGGACCTGACGAAAGCGGACATAGGGAACGCAGGTGTGGCGTCCGTCTCCGGTAGCATTTTCTCCAGGCTGACCATGGGAGTGGTTTGCGACATGTTGGGGCCTCGCTACGGCTGCGCCTTCCTCATCATGCTGTCGGCTCCCACAGTGTTTTGCATGTCGTTCGTTAGCGACGCGAGCGGGTACATAGCCGTCAGGTTCATGATCGGGTTCTCGTTAGCGACGTTTGTGTCATGCCAGTACTGGATGAGTACCATGTTCAACAGCAAGATTATCGGGCTGGTGAACGGGACAGCGGCCGGTTGGGGGAACATGGGGGGAGGTGCCACTCAGCTCCTTATGCCGGTGTTGTTCGAGATCATCAAGAAGGCCGGCGCGACACCCTTTACCGCGTGGAGGATCGCATTTTTCATACCGGGGTGGTTTCATGTAATCATGGGCATACTTGTCTTGACTCTTGGTCAGGATTTGCCTGATGGCAACCTCGGTGCCCTTCAGCAGAAGGGGGACGTTGCCAAAGATAAATTCGGCAAGGTACTAATTAATTAATTAATTTCTTCTTAATATTTTAACTTTAACCTTTATTCGCCTTATTAGATTTTATGGTATGCTGTGACAAACTACCGGACATGGATATTTGTTCTTCTCTATGGTTATTCAATGGGCGTCGAGCTTACAATTGATAACGTGATTGCTGAATACTTCTACGATAGGTATATTATATGTTTCTATTCATAAATAGCTCAATAGTTAAATTAACAAAGTGTTGCTAAAGTGAAGAAATAGTCACTTTAGATGTGATGAAATATATAACTCTATTATCATTTAGTTAAGTTCAGTTTTAAATTGCGTGTTATTATAGGTTTGACCTAAAGCTCCACCTTGCTGGAATCATCGCGGCTTGCTTCGGAATGGCAAACCTTCTAGCTCGTCCCTTCGGAGGTTTTACATCGGATTTCATGGCGACACGATTTGGAATGCGAGGTCGCCTCTGGAACCTATGGCTTCTTCAAACTTTTGGCGGTTTGTGCTGCCTATGCCTTGGCTTAGTGAACTCGTTACCATTAGCCATCACCTTTATGATGCTCTTTTCCATCGGAGCACAGGCGGCATGCGGGGCCACATTCGGCATCATTCCGTTCATCTCCCGGCGTTCGCTTGGTATCATATCAGGAATGACGGGGGCCGGTGGGAACTTTGGATCAGGGCTAACACAATTGATATTCTTTGCCAATGCATCTTTCTCAACAGAAAAAGGGTTGACGTACATGGGTATCATGATCATGCTTGTTACAATTCCTGTGAGTTTTGTTCACTTCCCTCAATGGGGGAGCATGTTTTTTTCCTCCTAGTCAAGATATCATCAAAGGTAGTGAAGAGCATTACTATGAATCTGAATGGACGGAGGAGGAAAAACAGAAAGGGATGCATCAGGCAAGTCTTAAGTTTGCCGAGAACAGCCGCTCAGAGCGTGGCAGGAGGGTGGCATCGGCTCCAACGCCACCGGAAAACACTCCCAACCATGTTTGATCACTACAACTTTCAAATAAAGATTGCATGTTTAGTTGAATAGTAACCAAAAGAAGCAATTTGGTTCATCTTTTCCACAAACAAAACAATTCCGCCTGATTTAGCAATATGGGGATGCCCTAACAACCAAAGGGATTATGATTTCTAATTAATCTTATCTGAAAACAAACTTGTTATAAGTGTCTATTAGTGAGTCTTAGCTTTATTTTTCCAAACCACATGTTTGAACAATATAATAAATGTATTTCATGTATACTTGTACTACCGTATCAATCAGTAATACCGTTTTATCTAGCATTATACCTGATTCGTTGAAAAGATAACTAACTTAAAGACTCAAAACGAACACATTAGTTAGCAAATTGCAAGCCACTTATAAAACAATCTAAACTTTACAGGCATCCCAACTCCCAAGTTAACATTCTTACTAATAGTCAACCATAATTCATGGGATTTGTTATCAATGATTGTTTGTATTTTTAGATAGTGTATATGTTATTTTAGGACCATATTCATAGGAGATGTTTAGCCTATTTATTATTGTAATTATTTTGAGCATAATCAATCTTGGAGACTTTCATGGTATCAGCCTAATTGACGATCCTTTCTCCTAAAGTTACCTATCATGTCTTCCTCATCTTCTATCTCCGGCGACTCTGCCACCACCGTCCCACTTCAAACCCTTCTTCATCTTATTCCCATTAAACTCGTTTCCACCAACTATCTGCCCTGGAAAAACCAAATCACTCCTGTATTGTCTTTTCAAAATCTCATAGGTTTTATCGATGGAAGATATCCATCTCCAGCCGAGACCATCAACACTGATGGTAAGAACTGTGCAAATCCTGCATATATCACATGGAAAGAATCTAACCAGAAGGTCCTCCTCATCATTCAGGCCACCTTATCGAAAGAAGCAATGTCTGAAATCATTGGTTTAACCACCGCTAGACAAGTCTGGCTTGCCCTCGAAAATGCCTACAGCCAACATTCGTTGGAGCGTATGCATACTCTTAATGATATCCTTCGTCAAATGAAAAAAGGTTCTTCCACAGTTTCCGAGTATGGTTGCAAATTCAAACTTATTTGTGATCAACTAGCCGCCATTGGTTACCTGGTGAAAGAACATGATAAAACCCACTGGTTTCTTTGTGGTCTTGGATCTGCCTTCGAGACCTTCTCCACAACCCATCGAGCCCTCCCTTCATCCTCGTTTCGTGACTTGCTGTCCAAGGCAGAAAATCACGAACTGTTCTTGCAAGCTATAAATGTTCCTACTGCACCACAAGCTGCCTTTGTTGCACATCAGTGTCGTACCAATAATTCCTTTCGAAACTTTCAAGGATCTTTTTCTAACCGCGGTCGTTCGCGGGGATCGGGTCGCGGTCGCGGTCGTGGTTGTGGACCACCAAACTGCCAACTATGTAAAAAGGATGGTCATTCTGCTACTTCATACCCAAGCCTTTCCTCCTTTGCTCAGCGTGCTCCTACTATTGATGCCAATCTTGCATAAGCATTTCACGCTCAGTGCCATGTTACAGAAAACTCTCCAGATTGGCATGCGGATTCTGGAGCAACCGCTCATATGACCCCAAACCAAGAAGATCTTGCTGCCATCTACGGTAATACGGGTAATAATTTTGTCACTTTCGGAAATGGACAATCCCTACCGGTATCTAACATTGGTGTTACCACTGTCAACAACAAGATCTCGTTAAGAAATGTGCTTGTGGTTCCTCATCTTACAAAAAGTCTTCTATCTATTATCTATTAGTAGACTCACACATGACTCTCCTGTTGATGTACTTTTTTCTAATGACTTCTTTCACATTCAGGATCGAAAAACGAAGGAAGTTCTAGCAAGAGGAACATGTGAGAATGGTTTTTACATTCTCCGGGAAGGGCAGCAGGCATTTATGGCATCTTATTCTTCACAACATCTAAAGGCTTCGTTTGAAAGGTGGCACAGCAGACTTGGTCACGTCTCTTTTGATATTATTTCTAAGATGCATAAAACTGGTTATTTGCATGTTACTTCTTTATTACCGAAACCGGGACTTTGTTCTTCTTGTCAGTTATCAAAGTCACATCGTTTATCGTTTGATTTAAATCATAAATGTTCTATGCATGCTTTGGATTTAATACACTATGATCTTTGGGGACCCGCTCCCATTATTTCTTCAGACGGTTACTATTATTATGCAGTTTTTATTGACGACTATTCTCGCTTTACTTGGATCTATCCATTAAAACGCAGATCTGAGTTTTATGATGTGTTGATGGTTTTTATACCGTTTGTGCAAAACCAACTTTCTTGCAAAATCAAAGTTTTTCAAAGTGACGGTGGAACCGAATTCACTAATAATCGGGTGCAACAATATTTTCAAGAACATGGTATTCACCACCGGCTCTCATGTCCACACACACCCGAACAAAATGGAAGAGCCGAAAGGAAACAACGGCATATAACCGAAACTGGCCTCGCAATGCTATTCAACTCTCAAGCTCCGGCAAATCTTTGGGTGGATGCTTTTGCCTCTGCAACCTTTATTATAAACAGGTTACCCACCCCCTTATTAGATTTTAAGTCTCCATTTGAAGTGTTATATTGCCAAATTCCAACCTATGCAAATTTTCATGTTTTCGGTTGCCGAGTATTTCCCTACTTACAGGACTATACCAAACATAAACTTTCACCGAGAAGCGCTTCTTGCATTTTCATTGGCTATAGTCCGAAGTATAAAGGTTATCGGTGTTTGGATCCCACGACAAATCGTGTATATGTGACACGGCATGCTCAATTTGATGAAGATGTCTTTCCATTCAGTGGAAACGTTCCACCAATAAATGAGGCAAAATTAGTTATCTCAAACTATGATGAATCCCTGCCTATCTCACTGATTCCTAACCCATCTCCTATCATCCCCACACCTTCAAGAGTTACATCACCATGCAACCATGCTCCCACACCTATATGCTCTTTATGTTCCATAACCACAAATCATACCCAACCCACACAACCTGTCTCAATCACCCAACCTTCACCACCCACTACGACCCCCTCCTCTCCAGCCCACTCACCCGTGGCCCATTCACCTACAACCCCATCACCAGCCCATTCCCCTATGGCCTTCCCTTCTCCAGCCCACACCACTTCCACTCAGACCCCAACAAAACCCGCAACACCCCCTACCAGCTCTCATCCCATGATGACTAGATCTAAAAATGGAATATTCATGCCTAAACACCATGCCGATCTCTCTATATTCTCAAACAATTTGCATCATGCACTTCTTGCTGCACGTGATCCAAAAGGATATAAATCAGCAGCTAAACATACCAAATGGGTAGAGGCCATGGAAGACGAAATTCTTGCTCTAAAGAATAACAACACTTGGGTATTGGTACCTCACCCTTCAAATACAAATGTGGTGGGTTCAAAATGGATTTTTTGGACAAAGTACAAATCTGATGGGAACATAGATCGTTATAAAGCTCGCTTGGTTGCTCAAGGGTTCACACAAATACCCGGACTTGATTACTCTCACACTTTCAGTCCGGTTGTTAAAGCCTCAATTGTTCGCGTTGTCCTTGCTCTTGCTACCATCTATGAATGGCCTTTACAACAATTAGATGTCCGCAATGCCTTCTTTAATGTTAATCTCACTGAAACAGTTTATATGGAACAACCACCAGGGTTTGTTAGTAGTAACTATCCCAACCATGTATGTCGATCACAAAAGGCTCTTTACGGTCTCAAACAAGCACCATGTGCATGGTTTCAAAGACTTAGCACCTTCCTCACTAACCATGGTTTTATTTGCAGCCAAGCCGATACCTCCATCTTCACTTTCAAGAAAAATGATGTGCTCGTCTATCTCCTTGTGTATGTAGATGACATAATCATCACTGGCAATAACAGCTCCTTCATACACACTTTCGCGTCTCAACTTCACAAGGAATTCTCAATCAAAGAGTTGGGAGCCTTAGGTTACTTCTTAGGACTTGAAGTAACACACACCAAAACAGGCCTCTTTCTTAACCAAGCTAAATATGCATATGATATTCTAGCTCGGGCAGGTTTAATGGATACTAAGCCTGTGGCTACATCTCTCTCTACATCAGAAACATTCATCTCACAGGGAAGTTTGTTTCATGATCCTACATTTTATAGATCCTTGGTTGGTGCTCTTCAATACTTACCATTACACGACCGGATTTATGCTACGCGATAAACCAAGCTAGTCAACACTTTCAATCACCCACTACATCTCACTTTCAATCAGTCAAACGCATTCTAAGATATGTGGAAGGGACAATTTCTTTCGGCCTAACCTTTGACAGACCCTACCAAATTAGTTGGTTATTCGGATGCCGATTGGGCAAGGTGCATCAAAACGCGTCAGTCAACCTATGGTTATTCAATCTATCTAGGTGGGAACCTACTCTCTTGGAGTGCAAAGAAACAACCTACCGTCTCCAGATCAAGTTGCGAATCTGAGTATCGTGCTATGGCAAATACTGCAGTTAAGATTATATGGCTCACACATCTTCTTCGTGAACTTCATGCTTTGCCACCGGACCGACCGACCCTACTATGCGACAACAAAAGTGCCATCTTCCTAAGTCAAAATCCAGTCTCTCATAAACGGGCTAAGCATATCGACATTGACTATCACTTTGTTCGTGAATTAGTCTGTTCTAGTCGTCTTTACACTAAGTTCGTTCCATCCAATCTCCAGGTGGCAGATATTTTCACTAAGAGCCTTCCAAGACCCCTCTTTGAACGATTTCGTTCTATGCTTCGCGTTGGTCCCCCACCTGTTCGATTGACGGGGGGTAATAGTCAACCATAATTCACGGGATTTGTTATCAATGATTGTTTGTATTTTTAGATAGTGTCATGTTATTTTGGGACTGATTATATGTCCATATTCATAGGAGATGTTTAGCCTATTTATTATTGTAATTATTTTGAGCATAATCAATCTTGGAGACTTTCAGCTACCGTGTCAAGCAAAGAAACGGCCACAGCTCATTCTATACGTGAAGCTCCCTCCTGAAGCTTTTTGAAGAATCTTTCAGCTTTTGATATTATCTAGGTTAGTAGGTTGCAACATGAAAATTCAAATTTTAAAAACTTTCTCCTCTCTCTATTGAATCTTCAATCATAAAGAAACTACTTCACAGATCTATACCCTGTCATTATCGAAAAGTCGTTAGGCAGAAACCTTGCCGCTAACCGTTGTGGCAGCCAACATCCTCCCGTTAACGGCTCTCGAGACAACCGAAGCTACAAGCCCCCACTGTCTCCTTCACCCACCTAAAGCATGTTTGCTATAGGTTCCTTTTCAATTTGTTATTGCTGATTTTTTTATTATTGTTAATATTATTAATTTACTTACTGTGCTAAAGCATGTTTGCTACTGGTTCCAGCCTTATCTACAATTCATTCCTAAAGATTTCAGGGCAAAATTAATTGACAAGTCTTACTCTTTCAAAACCTATCCCGTGGCTGTTGCTTCCATCGCCCGCTCAATCCCTTCTTTATCCATCTCAAATTCATCACATTTAGGGATTTTCAAACCAACCCATCAAATTAATTATGTGGCGTATTGAATTTGAATTTCAGCCAATTGCGTTTAAAAAACAAAATAAATTTACCAAATTGATTATTATCTTGATAATGTAGGTATGTAATAGTTGGACGTTTGTTTAGCATTGACTTAGATTGGTGCATTTCTTTTTGAATGATGTAATGCTTTTATATTTTGGTTAACAAAATATTATATAGTTTTAACATTAGTGATTAAAATATTTCCCATTTCAAAACATCCACGTTAGAGCCATTTACTTGTAAAAATAAGGTCAATAGAGAATAGCTAGTTAATTTTCTTAATAAAAAGCAATGTACCAAGTTCAATACCTTTTTTAGAGGCAAGTTTGACAATTGCATAATTGACATTGTTATCAACTTTTTTGATAGGAGCTTACTCATCATAGTTGATAGGTGATAAGGTCTTATGATATGGTACATGTTCCGAAACTGAAAAAGTCAACCCTTATAAAACTCAAATATTTTAATAGAGTTATATCGTGAAGAAGGCAAGATTGATAATATTTCCAAGGTTGCATGAATAGGATATGTCGGAGATGGATTTCTAACAATTTATTTTCTTTTTACTGATGTATCTATCTTAATACGGCAGTTTTACCCTTGTTAAGCTATGTGTAGTGACGGATAATAAATTGAGGGGAATATCTGATATGTGACACCTAATCAATAAATCAACAATTTTTGTTTTAGGGTGTAATGGTTTTGTAGCTCCATCGCATCGTCATGTCATCTTTATTTATTTTCTTTTTATTAAATTAAACAAATAAAAACTCATAAAATTAAACAAATAAAAATTTCATTAAATTAACTAAACAGAAGAATACATTAAAATTAAAAAAAAACACCAAAAAATAAAAAGCATACACATAAAAATTTAGAGAGTATTATCAAAATACTTTATACTAAAAGTGTTTACTAACTACAAAACTTGCATATGTGCCATTTGTTTATGAGATGCAAAACTAGTCATCAAGATATTAGTTGGTAGATAAGAGCAAGGTGATGATTAAAAATCTCTTATGGTGTTGGCTTGCCTCTAGTGTAATTGTTGGCCGAAATTTAGTTGCTTAAGCACATATAGCTGTACCAGAAATTAGTAGTCATCTAGCTAGTATCGTATCTTATCTTCAACTGTTATTAACACATCTTGAATATTTGCGGTAAAGATCTTTGGGAATATCCGATAAGGCCAAATACTATTCCTATCCATCGTATGCGGCAAACTGGATTCCTTAAAAAAAACGCATCTACAACCTTTTGGGAATGTCCACTAGCTATCACATTTTAACCCTTTCATTTGTCAACCCTTGTATATATATTTTAAATTCTAAAACCCTTTCATCATCCCCTCAACTTGTACTATTAAATATCTAAACTAAGACTATATAAACACCAAATATATTTCTGATCACACAAACATATCATCAAACAACAAAAACAATAAATCAAACCAAAGGCATATTAATTAGAGTAACAACAATGCCTGCGATTGAAGGTTCTCCAGGAAGCTCCATGCATGGAGTCACTGGCAGAGAAGCAGTGATGGCCTTCTCGGTGGCCTCTCCAATGGTGCACACCGATCGCACTTGCGAAATTCGATCTACCTGTTGATTCCGAACACAAAGCAACTGTGTTCAAACTCTTCTCATTTGCAAACCCACACATGAGAACATTCCACCTCTCCTGGATATCTTTCTTCACCACCTTCATTTCTACCTTCGCGGCCGCTCCACTTGTCCCCATTATCCGTGACAACCTAGATCTCACCAAAGCTGACATAGGGAATGCGGGTGTGGCTTCTGTTTCGGGTAGTATTTTCTCCAGGCTGGCCATGGGTGCGGTTTGTGACTTGTTGGGGCCTCGCTACGGCTGCGCCTTCCTCATCATGTTGTCGGCCCCAACTGTGTTTTGCATGTCGTTTGTAAACGATGCTAGTGGGTATATAGCGGTCCGATTCATGATCGGGTTCTCTTTAGCTACGTTTGTGTCGTGCCAGTACTGGATGAGTACCATATTTAATAGCAAGATTATCGGGTTGGTGAACGGGACAGCCGCGGGTTGGGGGAACATGGGGGGAGGTGCCACGCAACTCCTTATGCCGGTGTTGTTCGAGATCATCAAGAAGGCTGGAGCGACACCATTCACTGCGTGGAGGATCGCATTTTTCGTACCAGGGTGGTTTAATGTGATTATTGGTGTTGACTCTTGGCCAAGATTTGCCTGATGGTAACCTTGGTGCCCTTCAGAAGAAAGGTGATGTTGCCAGATAAATTCGGCAAGGTAAACTTTTTTTCTTATACACGTCCCATATCATATCATATTTGTTTTAAAATTTTACATGTTTTTTCTTTTATTTAGGTTTTATGGTATGCATATCATATCATATTTGCTTTAAAATTTTACATGTTTTTTCTTTTATTTAGGTTTTATGGTATGCTGTGACAAACTATCGGACATGGATCTTCGTTCTTCTATATGGTTACTCCATGGGTGTTGAGCTAACAATTGATAACGTGATCGCTGAATACTTCTTTGATAGGTATAGTATTTGTTTCTATTCATTAATAACTCCATTTTCTGTCCAACCACTTAAACTTTACCATATCACCGGCCGTAGATGTGATAAATTTTTTCATGAGTATAAAAACAATGGTGGAGACTGCTAAGTTTATTTGGTTCTAATACTTCATTAAATACTACCCTCTTAAGTGATTTTTACCAGGTCTAAATGATGGAAGTTTAAATTTGTGCGATAAATAAGTAATTTCAATTAGTTGGTTGAATGCTTTATATTAAACTAAAAAAGTAATACCTTATATACGGACCAAAAATGTATCAACTTTATTTGTAATGACTAACAATGATTGTAATTTGTAACAACTGACAAATATATAATAAAATCATTATAAACTGCGAATACTAAATTCGGATCAATTGTGAATTCAATAACTAAACCTAGAAACTAAAGAAAGTTTTACGCGACTTTTTAAAAAAGGTTCGAATGTGGTGAATGAAAAAGATTTGAAAAATTTTGGTTATACTGAATTTCTTCCAAAAATTAATAATAGTTGCCTCTAAAAGCCTATCTAAAAGGTTATTCTCATTTTAGTAGGTTGGTAAGGTTGTTAAGATGTGAAATAGAATGTCAAGAATTCCACAAACGCTGAGTACAATATTTAGTTGTTTGATAAAAAAGAAATTGTGAGTAAAAGAGCTAACTTTTGTTTTATATTGCTTATAACTATAGATTTGACCTAAAGCTTCATCTTGCGGGAATCATTGCGGCCTGCTTCGGAATGGCGAATCTCCTAGCTCGTCCCTTCGGAGGTTTCACATCCGATTACATGGCGACACGATTTGGAATGCGAGGTCGCCTCTGGAACCTATGGCTTCTTCAAACTTTTGGCGGTTTGTGCTGCCTATGCCTTGGCTTAGTGAACTCGTTACCATTAGCCATCACCTTTATGATGCTCTTCTCCATTGGAGCACAAGCCGCATGTGGTGCCACATTTGGCATCATTCCATTCATCTTTCGACGATCGCTTGGTATCATATCAGGAATGACCGGGGCTGGGGGGAACTTTGGATCTGGGCTAACCCAATTAATATTCTTTGCGAACGCGTCTTTCTCAACGGAAAAGGGGTTAACATACATGGGTATCATGATCATGTTGGTTACAATTCCAGTTAGTTTTGTTCACTTCCCACAATGGGGCAGCATGTTTTTTCCTCCCAGTCGAGACATCGTCAAAGGTACTGAAGAGTATTACTATGTTTCCGAGTGGAATGAAGAGGAAAAGCAAAAAGGCATGCATCAAGCAAGTCTTAAGTTCGCCGAGAATAGTCGATCAGAGCGTGGTGGGAGGGTGGCATCGGCTACAACAACGCCGGAGAACACTCCCAATCATGTTTGATTTCATACAATTTCATATGTTCTTTACTTAAACGTGGTTATTTACAATAACAACGTAAGCAAACATAGTTTCAAATTTTTCACAAACAAACATGCTTGGTCTAGCAATAAGGTGTCCAAATAATCAAGGGGTAAGTTGCTATTTCTAAGTCTTATTCCAAAACAAATGTGTATTGACAAATTAGTGTCTGTTTGTGAGTCTTTGCTCCGAAAAACTTTATTGTTTTTCAAACGATTTGCAATAAAATTATAGTGTTTCATATGTATTTGTACATCATCAACACTATTAATGGTATACTTTTTGTCTAAAATTATATCTAACTCGCTGGTAATGATTAACTAGTTTTATACCCATCCGGTGGACGGGTAGTTTCATGTAATAATGGCAAACTATCTTTTTTTGCACTTTAAACGAAAAAAGAAATTTGTTTAAGATAAACGCATAGTTTGTTTCACTTATGTATAAGAAAATTGGCCAACTTCATTAAAAGAAACACAAAGCTAGGTTTAGCTTTTCATCAACTGAACCTTCATCCAGTTTCTTCCATTTGTTTCACATAACTCAGTGTTCTTTATTTAGTAAGTTGGGAGCTCTATATCATCAAACACCAAAAGCTGCACATAGTCTGCTTATCATCACATATATCACATCTACAAAAAATTAAAAATATACAATATGCAATAATCAATATGCATTTGCAACAAAAATATACAATATACGAGCAGTTAGTGCAACTTTAAGTAGTGGCCGCCTGACCTTATCGTTGAGCTTAAAAGCATGGCTACATGGCTTTGGACCCTGCATAGCAGCGACGTTCCCAAACTGTATGCGTTCCATAAATCTCCAAAAATTAATTTATATTCAGACAATTCACAGGTAAATTGTACAAATTTATGTATTACCCGAGGTACGTCCATGCAGTGTTTCTTGTCTTTCTCACCTTGTACACTTTTGGCGTCATGGCTTTCTCCCCGTACCACCGACCTCACTAATTGCCCACTGTCCATGCTTCAGCTACATCAACACGGGTTGCTAATTTTCATATGCACTGGTATTTAATTTCCTAAATGATTACTAAAGGTAAGAAGAATTTCAAGATAACCTTATTTGGTCAGCTTGTCCATTAACTTGCGCACTAGTCTGGTTGGCTTCACCACCAAGTTTGCTTAGAAATAGTAATACAGTTCATTGGAAGAGCTGATAAAGTGCCCGCGCGTAAATGGGCTTTGTATTAATGGCATTATTGAAAAATTGATATTGCATTCTTAATAATTGAGACTGATAATCGGTTAAAAGAATATAAGAGAGGCATATGGTGATCAAAGGTATAAGAGAGGCAACTACCTCTGAAAAGAAAAGTCAACTGAAGATAGATGTTGAAAAAGAGCTTTACTTTCATGTACATCTGAACTTCACCACTGGTAGGTGAACTCTTCTTAATGGGTTCGTTTTCCTCCTTCACGGTATTGAATTCATACTCCAAATTCTGTAATAAAAGTAATAAAAAAATAGATTTGGTTCATTAAGACAATCGGTCAAAAGGGTATTAAAAATAAAGTGATATAAGTAGAATAGATGACCCTTGGCCTCCTGAGGTTGAAAGTTTAATCTCCTGTTATTACTATTAGAATGCCTTCGATTACAAGATTGTCCATAATATATGAATATCCAATAAAAACATATGAAATCATTTTCAATTATGGAAGTTTGGTTTGCTCAGCTTTATAATGATAGTTGCTATTTTGTAACTAAATCAAAAAATTATCAATGAGATATCAAAGAAATTTGAGAGAACATGAGTGATGTCCACATTTTCTTGATCACTTGATTCAATGAATCAGCTCCCAAACTCACATTATCATCCTCACAAGGATCAAGAAAACTTTTAACCTGCAATGATCAAGAATATTACAAATTAATTTATTAATTGAACCATAAAGTATTGCTTTTTATTTTGATAAAAATTTCTTACCTTCAGATATAATACAAAATGCTTGTTGTTGACATTCCCAACTTCCATTTTTAAAGATTTTTGTCCACTGATTTTGAGCTTCTTCATTTGTGCCGCCTCTGAAGAATGGGGGCTTATAATCAGCAGGCTGCAAGAAAGAAAAACATATTTCACATTACTTATATCAAATCAAAGTGTATTCATTCACTGAAGCATAAGAATTTATAGTTCCATATTGTTAGGAATCGATATGAGTTGATTGTGATAGATTGGATTTAGGGAAGAAAATAGGAACAATATAGACGAACGATTGTATTACTGAAACGTAAAGAGGAAGTTACAAGATATTCCAGGGCTATGCCCTCTCTCTATGCATCACGCAGGAGCCTTAAAGATCTAAACAAACTTAATCATAACCCTAACAAGCCTTATCATCTATTACTTATACTACCAATATATTACACTTTAGCCACTTGTATTATTTTCCGTTCACCCCCTTTGAGAATACATATATTGCGTTTCCGTCATAGCTCATTCCCATCACTACTCTCCCCTTCAAAACAGTCTTGTCCTCAAGACTGGATCAGCTGCGTTGTCTGGTGGTCGACCCTGCCCATGCACCACCCACAAATGATATGATCCAACAATTAACTCAACAACAGGACTTGCGGTTTTGTACCCCCAATGAATACCCGATAGGTTTGTAGGAAAGAAAGTACCAACAAAGGCTATCGGTCTCAATTTCTCAATCTGAAATGGACCAAAAAATGTAGCAGCTGACTTTTGATTAATACGACTTGCAACAGAGATTTGGTGGTGCAGTTTGAACTTCAAATAAACCCATTCTCCCACCGAAAATTGCACATCTCGACGATTCTTGACAGCTTGCATATTCGTAGAACCTTGAATGTTGGAGAAATGAACCATAATCGACTCCACTCGAACTTCTCCATGAACAAATTGTAAAACAGATAACGAGCGCCCAGTGTAAACATGGAAGGTGTTAATTCCAAAAGTACCACATTACATTGTCAGCCCCTTCAAGTTATGGCTGTGTGTAACACGAAACTAAAGCACCGCAGGTTGGTCAAAATGGTGCAGAATCCGAGTAAAAACAAGTGTATGGCCCAAAACCGAAAGACCAAACTCCGGCAAAACCGCACAAACACGGTGACAGATGCGAATAATGTGACTAAAATAAGGTGTGCTAATAAAATTTGGACCAGGATCAAAACCGAATATCTGAATCTGAGTTGTGAGTGGATCTTGAATAGGTTATGTGGGAAAAGAGGCGCCCCAATTGATAGTGACATGCGCTGAATCGAAATCCTTATTTTCTTATGACAATTGTGTGGAAAGAACAGGGGTTTCTGAAGGAAGTATGAAGCTGAGCTCAGGAGTAAAAAGAGGCACCGTTGTAAGGACAACAATTGGATCAACATCTGAAATGCCAAGTGAAGTTAACGGTGCATTAGGGTTCAGTGAGGGGCAGGGCTTGAACACATCTGATTGGGGAATATTGATCCGATTTTCAAATTTGGTGAAACCAGAAAACGGAGTAGTAGGTTGGAAATAGCCACGTTCGAATCATGATGTGAAATAGATCCGTCCTCAGTTTTAAACAAATCCGATTTCATACCAGGTCTGGAAACACCAGAGAAATCCTCACCGGAAAACCCCGATCCCAACGAACCGTCTACGTGCTTCTTCTCCGGCATGACTCCATTATCACCATGCGACATCAAACGGCCATGGCCAAGGCAGTTCTCATCAGATCTGGAAATTTTAGCCTTCACTTGAGCTAGCAATTACCGATAATCAGGAAGAGAACTAGAGGAAGGATCCAGCACTCGGTCAATTTTTGAATCGGAAGACAGATTGTTGAACCCAGATCCCAATGAACCATCATCGGTCCTCTTCTCCTGATGAATTATCCAAGCGAGAAACACCTTTCGAAACTCCACTGATTCAGCCCGATCCTCATCCAATAACTTCAGGGTAGATTTGATTTCCGTTAGATGAGTTTGTAATTGCTTGATCTGGGCATCAATACGAGCAACTGAACGAGTTTCCATGGTGAAAAACAAACGGAAGATCTAGGGCAGGTCGGACCAATGTTAGGAATCGATATGAGTTGGATTTAGGGAAGAAAATAGGAACAATATAGACGAACGATTGTATTACTGAAACGTAAAGAGGAAGTTACAAGATATTTCCATGCATCACGCAGGAGCCTTAAAGATCTAAACAAACTTAATCCTAACCCTAACAAGCCTTATCATCTATTACTTATACTACTAATATATTACACTTTAGCCACTTGTATTATTTTCCGTTCACCCCCTTTGAGAATACATATATTGCGTTTCCGTCGTAGCTCATTCCCATCACATATACTATTTTAATGAGAATACCTAACTCTGAAGCACTTCCAAGTTCACATGTTAAGCATATTTAATCTATGAGTTACCATTACTCACATAAAAAAAGGACTCTACAATCATTGATTACCCATAATTTGCACATATCCAAAACCAAATCATTGGCCCTGTCTCCAGTAGCAACCTGATGCAAATGGATCAAAGCCTTTGCATCAGCAACATATAAGGAAAATAAGAAGAAAGAAAGAATCAAACAGTTTCACACACATAAATGGATCGAAGCCTTTGCAATTACCAAGTGCTTTGATGTTGTTATTTTAGTTTGTGAGTCGCTTTCGTCATGAAAACCACATACAAAGAATCTTTGTTTGCAAATAAGATTAAAAAGAATCACGCTCAAGAATGTCTCCTAAAACACAATGATGAATATAACAAATTTCAGTAACTGAGACCTAATTGAGAAATGAAACGCATAAATCAGGTGTAGGGGTATGGTACTAAAACCCGGTTCTACGACCCTAAATCTATTATGTTTGGCTTATTTCGTTACATGGACTAATACGATGTTATTGGGCCGAGGGGGTTTTGTGGAGGTAACCCTAACTGGGCTAGGCCCATTAGGGTACCATGATGGTGGCCATGAGACTCTATATAAGGAGGTCTCCACCTCCTTATCATGGGTCATGCTCAGTAAGAGCCACCACCACTTTTTGTGTCTGTGAACAAGAAATCCTCAGGATATCTTAGCAGTCGCCTCCACACCCCCGAAACCATCGCAGGTCTCACTGTTGCAGGTCACGGCATTGCAGGTCTCCGGCGCAGCCGAGGAAGAAGAAGATCAAGACGTGGTTCGTTCATCTCGAAAATCCGTGGAGCATCGTCATGGATCAGGTTAGATTCGTTTCGTGTTTCGACATTGGCGCCATCCGTGGGACGGCAACGAACTGCCCTTCGATCTTCATCTCGGCTGTCAGATCTCTCCCAAGAAAAACGCAGATCTGGAAGTTTACAGAAAAAGGCTTCAAAGCTCGTTCTATTTAAAGCTCAAAATGATCCATAGATCTAAAAAGAGATTTCCAGATCTGGGCAAGAAGGAAAATCCGTGATTCGAATGATCAGATCTCCGAATCTGTGAATCACAGATTCAGGATCTCCGAATCTGTGATGGTTTTAAATCTGCTCCGGGCTTCAGATCTGTCCAGATCTGATTTACAGATCTAGGTCTAGATTACAGACCTGGATTTTAGGTCTAAAGTTGCAGATCTGACTCTTAAATTGCAGATCCAGAAGTTACTAGACTTCCGCCGCCATGTACGCACGCCCGGGGGTTCTCACTCCTCAGCCGTGCATGCGCCGCCGCGGAAGCCACCATCTGGGTTTTGCGCAAGAGACCTCCGCCATGCACACGCACTTGCGAGTCACCACTCTATCGCCGTGCATGCGCGCATCAGGCTACGCGCCAAAACTCCAAGGTTGGGAATCCTCCTAATATCCCATATGGCTACGCGCCAAACTTCAAGGTTGGGAATCCTAATATCCCATATGGCTACGCGCCAAACTTCAAGGTTGGGAATCCTCCTAATATCCCATATGGCTACGCGCCAAGGTTGGGAATCCTCCTAATATCCCATATGGCTACGCGCCAAACTTCAAGGTTGGGAATCCTCCTAATATCCCATATGGCTACGCGCCAAACTTCAAGGTTGGGAATCCTCTTAATATCCCATATGGCTACGCGCCAAGGTTGGGAATCCTCCTAATATCCCATATGGCTACGCGCCAAACTTCAAGGTTGGGAATCCTCCTAATATCCCATATGGCTACGCGCCAAGGTTGGGAATCCTCCTAATATCCCATATGGCTACGCGCCAAACTTCAAGGTTGGGAATCCTCCTAATATCCCATATGGCTACGCGCCAAACTTCAAGGTTGGGAATCCTCCTAATATCCCATATGGCTACGCGCCAAACTGCAAGGTTGGGAATCCTCCTAAGATCCCATATGGCTACACGCCAAACTTAGGGGTTGGGAATCCTCATACCATATGTTCACGCATCGCATATGCTCACGCATATTGCACATGCTTACGCATCACATGCTCGCACATGTCAGTCTACACGCACGCGCACGCAAACATCTGCGCGTGGCGCATAACACAAAACCAAAGTCTACGTGCACGTGCATGCAACATCTGCACGTGGCGCGTGACATAAAGCAGCCCGTAAGTCGCCTCACGCGCTGGCTTTATTATTCACAGCTCATAAGTCGCCTCGCGCGCAAGCTGGGTATGGTACTAAAACCCGGTTCTACGACCCTAAATCTATTATGTTTGGCTTATTTCGTTACATGGACTAATACGATGTTATTGGGCCGAGGGGGTTTTGTGGAGGTAACCCTAACTGGGCTAGGCCCATTAGGGTACCATGATGGTGGCCATGAGACTCTATATAAGGAGGTCTCCACCTC
This sequence comes from Bidens hawaiensis, assembly GCF_021521415.1. Classification (NCBI taxonomy): domain Eukaryota; kingdom Viridiplantae; phylum Streptophyta; class Magnoliopsida; order Asterales; family Asteraceae; genus Bidens; species Bidens hawaiensis. The sequence continues at coordinate 441,557 of NW_027492956.1, read as the reverse complement.
CTTATCATGGGTCATGCTCAGTAAGAGCCACCACCACTTTTTGTGTCTGTGAACAAGAAATCCTCAGGATATCTTAGCAGTCGCCTCCACACCCCCGAAACCATCGCAGGTCTCACTGTTGCAGGTCACGGCATTGCAGGTCTCCGGCGCAGCCGAGGAAGAAGAAGATCAAGACGTGGTTCGTTCATCTCGAAAATCCGTGGAGCATCGTCATGGATCAGGTTAGATTCGTTTCGTGTTTCGACAATCACAATTCATAAACGTAGTACAAGAGTGCGTTTTCCACAAATAGATAAGGAGTACCATTAATTTGACTATGTTTTCTGGAAAACCTAATCAATATTTGATAATGATTTATACAATTCAAATGCATATATTTTGAAGTCAATAAGCTATATTAAAATGATATTAAAATAACATGGGGCTAGCCTACTTGATAAAAGTACATAGGGGAGGTCCTAGATTTAATCGTGCGCAAGAGAGTATGTTGTTGGTGTAAAGTAAATTAGGAGTGTAACATTTGTCGTTTAACATGTAGAAAGAAAAAAGCCATATTCAATAATAATAATAATTGTAAATGAGAAATAGGCAATTTCTTCTTGTAGAATTAAAGTTATAATAAAATAGTTGATCTTTCTTATATAGAATTAAAGTTAAAGTAAAATTAATTGTCTGTCTAAAAATAAGAAACTTGTTAAACCGATCAATAATTAAATTTTAAGTAATCCGGCACCTTTGGTTTAGTGATATAGTGTCTCCCTGTAATCGTAAAGGAGTTTAAATTCTGCAAGGTTCTATAGATGTCATGGAACTACGTATGATCTCATTTTTTCCGTTAAACAAAATATGATCTTATTTAAACTAAAGTCATATATAAATAATTACAAATATATGTCTTGTGGTCGCTAATTGAAAAGTTTCTTAGTGTGTCCACACTTCAAACCTTGGCTACAAAGACTAGAAGAAACTTCACACCAATCGTTTTGGAAACAAATAATTTATTTGCCTTTATAAGTTAAATAAAACATAGTCTATATTCAAAAATATAACTTCCGTTTCTTTCACACCTCGACCAAAGGCGGCGGAACATGCTAAGGTGTAACGATTGTCCATAAGCACAAGACACTAATTAAAGTGACAGTATTTAATAAACTCATTTCATTTCACAACATCGAAAATGTCACATAACAATAATCCATAAAATAACCATAAACAAGATATCACGAAATATGACAAATTTGATATTGTTCATTTTTACTAATATCCTAAGGTCTTTGATGTCGTTTTCTTCACAATCATAAATCAACCAAGATGCAAACCTGCAACATTTCATAAAATAAAGTTTGTCAACACAAAGGTTGATGAGTAATTCATAAGTTTAATCATATTAGTATATAATAAAGATAGCCACAAAACTTGCATATATGCAAATCCAAATGATTTATACTTGAGTCTTAAACCACAAACTTTATTGAATACTTTACTTAAATAAATGCTCGATTTGGTGATTATATGCTTATATGCTTGAGTGCTAATGTGTTTACCGCTTTTGGATGATTGATTCATGAATCCGAGTATATCTGGCATCCCCTTATAGAAAGGTGTCGTTAATGTATTCTTATTAACGATTTCATTTATCTAAATTGTTGCTAATATTTATTGTTTTGTATACAAGTTGTGGAAATTCATATAATATATCTATTGTTCAAAAACTATGAAATTGCTCACCAACCTTTGTGTTGACAAAATCTATTTGTGCAATGTTACAAGTTTGACTTTTGGTTGACTCGAGGACTTGAAGAAAAAAAAATGTTATCGAGGCTATTAGGATATTAGCAAAACGAACATTATATTATATACTATGATTTAAATTCGGTTATTGTATGAACAAGTTATGTGACTCTTTGTGTTTTTATGAATTTAAATGAGTTGATTAAATATTTTCACTTAATAGTGTCGTGTGCGATGAACAATCGGTTGCGCCCCGACGTTTCCATCATGGTCGGGGTGTGACACACACACCTACTGAGCACACCATCAATGGCAGAAGGTATCAAAACATTATTTAGTGCAAACTTAGAATTCATCTCCAAAATTCATCATAATTAATTGTCAAAAATTCAATGACTATTATTTTTTACATGCTTAGATTTAATCTCGAGCTACACTTAGTTCATCTAAGTACGTATAGACCAAAAGGTTGCCGTTGTTGGAATCTTAATACAAAATTGGCCGCGCCGATTCATTTTTAACAATGGTATGCTAGTTAGTAATCATTTTCTTTCACCAATACTACAATTACCTAAAGTTGCAATTTCTCTATATAAGTCTCATAATTATTCGTATTTTCTTCAAAATCTGTGATCAGATGGAACCATATTTAAAAGCATTGGCATCTACAAGAGACGTGGAAAAAAGCGTGGGAATAATAGACCCTCAACAAATAAAGATTGGGAGTAGAAAATACTATCGATATATTGGCTCACTTACTACTCCACCATGCGACCAAAATGTTACTTGGACCATTGTTCGAAAGGTATCAAAATAATTACTTATTCTTATAATATTTCATATCGACTTTACCATGTGTAAGAATCTGATCACTAAAAGATGGTTCCATTTCATTATTTATCAGGTGCGGACGGTTTCACGAGAACAATTACATATAATCCGTGAAGCAGTGCATGATGTGAGCTTTACATATATGTTCTATCATAATATGTAGTTCGTATAGCTTTGATATAAAACTTGTCTGTTAATTTTTGCTTGTGGTTTAATATAACAGGAAGCAGATGCTAACGCAAGACCTCTTCAAGCCTTAAATAATCGTTGGTTGAAGCTTTACAGGCCAGATGACGATGAAGCAAATTAGGGTTCCACATGATTTATTTGCACGTTGCAACATGATCCACACATATTTATATATTTATTACTGTGTATTTTCAATATTAATAATTGGTTTCTCTTTATTTTTTCATTCCGTGTTGTATGATTTTGTATACTAAGTGATTATTTACATTACAGAAATAAATAATAATGATTCATATTGTTACATATATATTTTGGAAAGTTTTTGATTATGCTAAAAGAGTAAACGAAAAGCATGCCCGATTTATTCCAAGAGAAAAATCATTAACATTAGTTTTACATCTTATTGTGTGAATTTAAATTTTCTCACTTTTAGGGTTTAGCTCATTATACATTTTAAAGAATTTAAAGACATTTGTTACTAATTTAGATAGATAATTAGCTCTACATGTTTTCCAAGTAATTTATTTCTTTTAAACCAATTTATGGGCGCAAATTAATAAGCGTACAAAACACAAATTCATCATAGGTTTGATGGATCCATCCAAACGAAATCATGGGCTAACACGTACATCAAATACTGTGGATGGCAAGCAAACCTTCCTTTTTATCGATGCTACTTTGGATGGAGTTCTATCTAACCAAATAGTTAGTTCAAATTAAAAAGTTATTTATGAAAATTTTACAAAAAAAACGGACACGTAAATGTCACTAGAAGACCGTCTTATTATTAGACATTATTGTTCTTGTTTTTATGTTTTATATTTGTTTTTTTCTCTAATCTAAGCTTTCGGTTTCCATTCCCTCTGACTGCGGAGAGAGTATTGGACTATATTTTTATTAGACATTATTAGTGTGAACCCATAGGCTCACCTTAGATCTTTAGAACTTTGTCATATCTAACTACTATATTAAAGCAAAACATGGTTTTCACGTGTCCTTTAACTAAGCTATTCACATAGAATTACACCTCAACAATTTCTAAAATTATAATTTACACACAAGTTTCCATTTTTACAATTTCCACGTCATAAATTGTAAAATGTTGTTGGTGGGAATCAAACTCACTACCTTGCTTTTAAGGTGCATGTAACTTACCAACTCAACTATGATGAATTGATGTTAGCTCTATATTTTTCTTAGTTGGTATAAATTCACAAGATATGCTATTATGTATATCATCGAATTTAACTTTTTTGTTTTATTTTTTTTAACCACCCGTGTATCACACGAGCTATATCCTAGTTTATCTTTATATTGTATGTCAACCTTAATCAAGAAACATCTAATATTACCATTATCTTACATATTGAACAAACAGAGAAGTCCCGGTTAAAGTACGGAATTCAATGACTTCTTCCAATACCAACCGTCTCTTGATCACACAGTCAAGATTCAAGAAAAGTCAATGTCGACATTTTTTTTGTTGATGGCGTCTGTCGCAGTAGCAGGGTGTCTCTCTCAAAGAGTCATAACATCATTACCCAAGTTTGAATCCCCCTTAAAATGGTGTTGTTCATATTTCAAAGCGAGAATATCAGCCGAGATTTGAAGATGAAAGCGCCCATAAGGAAACCCTAAGAAAAACCGTCTAACCACCCCATCAAGCAAAGGAAGTGTCGACTTGAATCACTCGGTTATGTTTATCAAGTACGTATGTTGAACGTTTCTATCTTAATTGTTTAAAATTTTGTCTATATAACTTTGTTTACCGAACAAGAAAACTCAAACATAAAATTTCTCTCAGTAAATAGTTCCACAACAATTAAATAATCATTCAATAGCATGTTTAATTTACAAGTTGGTAAATGCTTTGAATTATATCATTGGTTTTACCATTCCACTTTCATAGTTTCCGTTATCATATATTATGATATTGAAAATGAACACCTTTTTTAAGTTAATTTTTTTAAATATATATTGATTAAAATGATACCATTGAAATGTCTTGTAAAATTAAAATGAACAGTTACAACTATTTGTCATCCCACTACAAGAATTATGTAAGTCATACACTTAATATGTAAGTCGCATAATATATGTGTCGTGTATGTTTGTATATATATAGGATTGCTTGTTTCTTGTATTGTAAGAATTCATTATGGGATAATAAAATTCTCTCTTTGCTTTATTTCTCCTATATTTTTGTGTCATAGTTTTATACGATTACATGGTATCAGAGCATGCTTGTTAGGCTTGCTCTTCATTTCAACCGGGTGTTTTTTCTCATTTCACCGCTTTTCTCTCTTCATCAGCTGTTTCTTCTTGATTTTTTGATCATTTGATCATCCTCTTTTCATTGTTCTTGTGTTCCAGCTGATATTGATCTTGTTTCTTCCTTTAAGTCCTTTTTTTCATCTTTTTTTAATATCTTTTTTTCTTTTATTTCAGAGTCTTTATCTATCAAAACTCCATCAAATTTTTTTAAAATGTCATTTTCTTATTTCTGGACCTTTCCTCAAAGTTTCAGACCTTTTCTCATTTTCTCAAATGAGATCTTGATACATAATATTACCTAATATGAAGTCATCAACAGTCTGTTTTTTTTCAAGTTTTTAGGTAAAGTTGGCACATTGGGAACCTAGATTTTTAGCCTCCTTATCATAAAACCAAGAAGACTATTGCTTAATGTTCTCCCAGCAACTTATAGAGAAATGCAAAAGCTTTCTGCAATCCTCTCTTCATCACCTTTCTATGAGTTTCGAATTTGGGTGCTCATGTCCTCTCTGACAATACACACTACTTCAGTTGTTATATTCTAATTAGATATAGATAAATTCTTTTGGGAGCTTGCAATCTTTTTAAAGAGGTCCGTGTAGAACAAGAATCCTTAGCTGTATTTTTCTGTTTCTACAATATTCTCGTATTTTATTTCATACCGTTGTAGTTTTTTACTTCTCAAAAGAATTGTAATTTGTAGCTTTATTTCCTTTTTGCATTGTAATTTACATTAACAAAAGTGTATTTTTATTCTATAAACGGTCTCCTACAAAAACTTGCATCAAACGACACTTCTAGTTTTATCAAGTATATTGATGATAATATTGCAATTTTCAGTTATAGTTTTATCATCGATTCTAAATGAATATTAATAGAAACCGAACATATATTATTATAAATATATAGACAAATTACAATGAATGATTTTCTTCCTTTCTGTCGAATAACAGTTTATATATTATAGTCCATTTAACTCGTTTCACTAATAAAATGTGTATTTCTTTTAATATAAAGCAATACGAATGTTTCGAGAAGACACAAGTGAAAGTTGTTGCAATTCAACCTCGTATTCCGTCATCACAAACGTAGTAATAGTAAAGAAGTACGGAGTACCATTAATTTGACTTATTTTTTGCAAAATTACCTGATCAATATTTGTCTATTTGATATTGATTTTTTACAATTCAAATGTATCAATTTGAAAGTCAAAGCCAAATTCAATAATAATGATGAACGAAAAGACAATCTTCTTCTTTCAGAATTGCATTTATTTACACTAAAATTAATTTTTTTTCTTATAGTGTTGGATTTGGCTCACTAATCACTATTACCCAAGTTTGAATCTTATTACGGAATTTCTACTGTCCCAGTTTTTGGCACTCCAGGAAATCAAACTCGAGACCTCCACAAGAGAAAACTCTTTTAAGGCCGGGAATCAAAACCCTCTACCGAAGATAAGAAAATTCTTACAAACTGAACTATAGTCTACATATGATCTCAATATATCTCATGCATTTTATCGTTCAAAAGAATGATCTAATTTTTAAACTAAAATCATATATAATTAATTACATATATAATAATTCATTTGGTCGTTAATTGAAAAGTTTATTGGTGTTTCCACCCTTCAAACCTAAATAAAACATAGTCTATGTTCAAAAATGAAACTTCCATTTTTCGCTTTCACATAACCTTTTTGAACCAGAAGCCCACCACCACTCCCTCTATATTTCTATGCATGTCCCCTATATATAGATAGGGAAATATCAATAACTTGCACAAAACCCTAAACAGATTTAGTATATGCACAAAACAATGTATAACAAAAGCTTATTGTTCTTTGCTCTTTTCATCCTCTCTTGTGTACCTCTAGCCATATCTCAAGAAGTTGGTAAGCATTATAATTGTCTTTTCGATTGTTTGAACATAAAATTTTTTCGGGTTCTTGAAATATGTGTGTTATGTGTGGATCAGATGATGAACATGAATTCACATATGACGTGAACAGTCCAAATGGCCCGAATCATTGGGGTGAGATCCATCCTGAATGGAGCATGTGTAATAATGGAGACATGCAATCACCAATTGATCTCACTCATAAAAGGGTGCATGTGACATCCAAATTAGGAAGACTTGATCGAGATTATAAACCCGCTAATACGACTCTTGTCAATCGGGGCCATGATATGATGGTAAGCAGCACAAATTTAATTTTCATAATATTAAGATAACATTTATTAACTAGCATTAATATTTATTTTAATAAGTAATAACTTATTTTGAATATATACAGTTGAGATGGATAGGAGGTGCCGGACATATTCATATAAATGGAATTGAGTATCAGCTTAATCAAGCCCACTGGCACACACCTACTGAACACACCATCAATGGCAGAAGGTATCAAAGTATATATCTTTTAGAACAATAGAATTCATCTCCACAACTCACCTTAATTTATTAGCAAGAAGCTAAGTTTTCATGTAATGACAATATTATTTCTTACATACATAGATTTAATCTCGAGCTACACTTAGTTCATCAAAGTATAGACGGAAAGGTTGCCGTTGTTGGAATCTTATACAAAATTGGTCGCGCCGATTCATTTTTAACAACGGTATGTTAGTAGGCACTTTCTTTCACCAATACTACAATTAGCTAAAGTTGTAATTTCTCTATATACGTCTCATAATTGTTTGTATATTCTTCAAAATCTGTTATCAGATGGAACCATATTTAAAAGCACTGGCATCTACAAGAGATGTGGAAAAAAGCGTGGGAATAATAGACCCTCAACAAATAAAGATTGGGAGTAGAAAATACTATCGATATATCGGCTCACTTACTACTCCACCATGTGACCAAAATGTTACTTGGACCATTGTTCGAAAGGTTTGAAAATACTTACTTATTCTTATAATTTCATACCGAATTTACCATGTGTAAGAATCTGATCACTAAAAGATGGTTCCACTTCATTACTTACCAGGTGCGGACGGTTTCACGAGAACAACTGCGTATAATCCGTGAAGCAGTCCATGATGTGAGCTTTACTTATATGTTCTATCATAAGTGGTTTGTATACCTTTGATATAAAACTTGTATGTTAATTTTAGCTTGTTGTGTAACAGGAAGCAGATGCTAACGCGAGACCTGTTCAAGCCTTAAATAACCGTTGGCTGAAGCTTTACAGGCCAGATGACGAAGAAGCAAATTAGGGTTTCGCGAGATTGATTTGCCCTTTGCAAAAGGATCCACACATATTTATATTTGTATTGTTTATTTTTAATTTTTATCATTGATTTATGTTAATTTAATTTTTATTATCTTGGGTTGTATGATTTTGTATACAAGTGATTATTTACAAAAGAATAATAATGATGCATATGGTGACATAATTTTTTTTCTCGGAAAGTTTTTGATTATGGTAAAAGAGTTATAAGGTTGTTCACTATGTAGAGGCTTTAAAGCCTCTCTACATCATCAACACATAGGAAACAGGGTTTCGAAACCCTTCTCCATAACCCTCGGTAGTTTAAAGTCTCTTTGCCGCCACAACATATATATTTGTGTGTGTATGAGAGAGAGAGAGAGAGAGAGAGAGCGAGAGTGAAAAGCATGATGGCCCTATCAAAACCTCCTGGTCGTACAACACCCCCCCCCCTTCTGCGGTGTCCCCCCTTTACCGACCCTGTTAATACCCATAGCGCGTAGTTTAACAATAAACCAAAAACATGTCAGATTTATTCCAAAGTGAAAAGTAATGAACAATTGTTTATACATTTTATACTGTACATTTGAATTTCCCTGTTTAGCTCATTATATATTTTCAAAGCTTTTTAACGACATTTTATTATTAAATTAGATAGGTGAGATATATACAAGTACTGGTACTGATGTAAATTTCAAATATCAAATCTTGTTTATGATAGATAAATAATAAATTTACAGTTGTTAGAAATTGTACAATCTCTTTCTTTGGTTAAAAAAAATAGTAATAATATTTTTAATGTCATTTCAAATAATTCGTTTCACCATAAATATGCGTACCTTTTTATTTAATATAAAACAAATTAATTAATGAATGCATCGAAAATAAATTAGAAATTTGTTCCCACCACGAAATTACGTCATCACAAATGTTAGTTACATATACGCGAGTGTTTTTTCCACTAAGAGAGACGGAGTAACATTCGTCAAAACTTTATTAAAAACCTGAATATCTGATGTTGATATATGTCATACTATATTCTTGTTGTCTCTAAAATTTAATTTTTACAACTAATTTATTCTTATGAACATAGTTTGATTTCAAATATTAAGATGCATGGATAATGTGAAATTACTATTTTGCACCTTAAATTTACAATTTAATTAACTCTATTATTATTATTATTATTATGTTAAAACTTTAATTAAACATTCTTAATTGATTGTCTTATTAAACCAAACTAAAAGAGTACGTTGTGGTAAGTGACAAAGTTTGGACGAAAAACATCAGAGGAGATAAGTGGAGAGGACACAAAATTTTGGATGAAATTGGGGGCGACTCCAAATTTTTGACGAAAACAAATACATGCACACTACGTATAAAAATTTTCAGAAATTTACACCACCAAGAAAAAAATGAAAGGGAACTTCGCCCTTGGTTGTTGGTGGGTTTATATATCAAAACGGTATTATTAATTAAAATTTAAAGAACGTGTGTAATGTGTTCATGCTACAAACCTAAAAAAAATTCGTTTGGAATTTGTGTAAATCTAAATAAATAAATAAGATTAAATTACACGGATTAAAAGTCGACTTTAACGTTCAAAAGGCAAACGTGTTCCATAGAATTTTGAAAGATTCTTTAAAGTTACAGTGCTTGAGCAGTTGAGATAAAATAAGCATGTGCCGACCCATCTATTTAGCTATGTAAATCAAAACTTATTATGGGGGTGTTTGGGATTGCTTATTTTCATCAATTTGTAACTTATTAACTTTTTGAAAAATAATAAGTAGTTTGGATTGTTTATATTATGAGAGGAAAAGTTCCATAAGTTATAATTTTGTAATTTATTAACTTAATGAAAAGTTATAAGAAGGTAAAATAAGGAATCCCAAACACCCCCTAAGAAACACATTGTTTGCATAATTAAGGTTTCTACAATTTCAAATTAAATAATTACTTTCAGAGTAGTGTAGGGTTATGTGTTAAAAGACTGAAAATACAAATTGACTGAATATGTTTTTAATGATCCATCAACACCACCATATGTTCATAATGAACAGTTCATTAGCTTGCTAGAATAATAAACCTTACTTGATCAATGTATGAAAGAACTAATTGCACGAATAGTTCATACGGTACGTTTAATTTTGATCCTTAGCTAACTTTAAAAAGTTATGCCTTTTGTCCAGTAGTTTGCAAAAACTTAGCACATTTTAAAAAAGAAAACTTTTTAGAGATTTATAATTAGGTGTTAATATTTAATCTAATAGGCCAAGAACATCAATTTTGAACGTCAATTAGTCCTAACAAACTTAACAACTACCCACCAGCTTCCACCCCTTCTAGTAAGATACATCAAATATAATTAAACTAATTGCTGTCAAACTCGAAGGTTAAGCTTTTTTTAATATGATAATAGTATCAAAGTTTGAATTGATGGTTAATTATACCAACTTTGTAACAGTTAAATGCATGTTTTTCTCTTGTAGTTGTTGAAATTATTTGTAATAAGATAATGGGTACAATTGAAAAGGTTTTACCAATAAAATTTTCATATATCATAGCTTTATATATTAAATAAGATAAAAATGAAAAAGTAAGTGCAAGATGTAAAGTTTTGTCAAATCAAGACTAGATTCATGAAAATACTACACAATTAACTTATGAAACAATACTAAACAACAAACCTCCCTAATAATAATCTAAACTTGTACAAGGTTGTCAGTTCAGATTCTTAGCCCATCTAGTTTTTTGTCCCACGGTATGTTACGCTAGAGAATTATGCTCTTGTGGTAGCAAACGACTGTTAAGTGGCAGCCGGTGGTATGGTTTTCCGGAGGAATGCTCAAGCTAAACTCTAACACCAGCGTGGGCCCGGTTAAGACAACCTAGTCTGGCTAGAGTGGGATATCGGGGCTCTTCAAATTTGAAAAGTACGAGCCTAAATACAAGAAATTCGATTTTCTAAAAAAAAATAATCTAAACTTCTAAATAATCAAGATCAACATGATGCACATATAATTAAAATAACTTAATATCAACTGCGCGCAGCCAGCAGCAGGTAACAAATGAACACAATGAAACTCCAGCTCATTACATAATATGCCATCTAGACCCCCTAAGCTTCCACCACCTTCTAACCTTCAACTTTGTCCAAATGTCCTTACAGCCCCTCAAATCATTAAACACAAACTAACATAAGTTTTAATCCTCATACATGCAGTTATATATATATATATATATATATATATATATATTAAATTTTAATTCCACCCAATATACTTAAATAATATACAATTTTAATGCATTTAGTTTTTATTCAATTTGATTTTCTCTCTGATAATTTATCTTCGTTAACGCTTAAAAAAAACTGAATACACAGGTGTATTTATTTTTTTCGACATTCCGGCATAATAAATTATTTAAAACAAAGATAGTATATATCTTTTGAATCGTAAGCTAACCGAGAGCCAATATTATGTTGAACCGAATTGATTCCACCCGAACATCGATACCGACATCAACATTTCCAAAACCGGTAACGTGTTTTTGGAGCCATTGCAGGTATTCATTTTTATTATTTTCAAAGCTATGTTTATTTATTTTCTTGACATTTGAAACAGAGTTGCATTCAAGATAAAATATTTTTTTAGGATATTGGTTTTTAATACTCCAAAGTCTCATCCGTTGGCTAATAGCACTTCCAACTTTCACTTTGTCATCAATCACTCCAAACTTTGACCTTATTTGTTTCTGTCACTCCCTAGCTAACGAAACACTAATGACGTTGGTAGAGACGCTGATGTGGACGTTACATGCTTGATATGGTCTGCTTACGTGGAAAGTACCCTATAGAAAATTAAAAATAAATGTTAAACACACAAGCGGTAGAAAAGAACAGAAACCGTCTTTCTTGCAACGACAAATGACACTACTCCGATGGCATTCCAGGTACATGGCAGCGCTAATTGTGCTCTAGACCTGATCGGTCGTTCATGAATCGGCTCAAGTCTAAATGACTACAACTCTCCGACGAACCTAACGGCGGCAGTGGTTGGGTTTCATTGATATTCGAGGCATTAGTGGTAGGAAAATTGTTGTAACAACCAGTAAAAGTGATGAACTTAAGTTTCCAGTGACGGGCATGCTCTTTCTGGCTGTAAACGGTTTTACGGCGAGCCGATATATTCAGAAAACCTCGATTATCCGGCAAGGTCGATATGTTCTGATGAGTTTAGGGTCGATTCCAGGTAACTAAACTATTATGGCCGGAACTTGTGTGAAACCCTTCAATTTCTACCAATTGATTGTGGAGTCTCAAGTTGAAAAAAAAACCGAAATCCTAGAATACGGGATTCGAAAATCGGATGGGAAATTGAGGAAACTAACTGGTGGGTGTTGTTCTCCTTGTAAAACTAAGCACTTTAGGCTCAAGAATCACTTGAATTCGTTGAGTATTGCTGGAGGTATGTGATGAGGAATATGAAGATGGGTGTAGGTGTTTTTGGTATGCGATGAGGAAGACGAAGAAAAGACATGAAGATTTAAGTTATTCTTCTCTAATATGGTGGTGGAGGAGGATGGTGGGTGGTGAGCATCTCCACTAACATCGTTAGTGTTCCATTAGCGATGGAGTGACATAAACAAATAGGGTCAAAGTTGAGAGTGATTGGTGACAAAATGAAAGTTGGGAGTGTTATTAGCCAACGGGTGCAACTTGGGAGTATTTAAAACCAATACCCCTATTTTTTTGGTATAATAAACTATACAAGTGTTGGTACCGTGTTGATACACAAACCAAACAAATTACGACTGAACAACATCAATACCGGTATCGGTAACCAGTATCGGTATTTTCAGACTCGGTACTTGTGTTCTTTTTTTTATGATTTACAATCGATGTAAAACACGTGTTATTATCCTTTTGAGTTTATCACGATTTATTTTTTTAGGATTTCTCTTTCGATTGTTATAAAGAGTGCGTATCGTTACCATAACGACCCAAACCAATTCCTACCAAATTTCCTCCGCATAAAATCCCGCTAGACAGATTTATTTATGAGTTGAATTGTCAAGTGTTAAACCACTACAACTTTTAACATAAGAAATATCCTTGGACACTATTTTGTTCAAAGAAATAATACACAATCGGTCCTAATTTATTTAACAAATCAAAATTCATGCATATTCGAGTTTAAAACAAAATAGAAGCCTGTAAAGGATGAAGAAAGTAGTAAAAAATAATTCTTGTTTGAATTTTAAATCCTTTTCATTAACATATCAAATACTTGTCTCGTTCACATTTGTATAATAAGAAGACTTGTATCAAATTGACATGCCTTTCACTCTTTTGATGAAAGAGTGAAGAAACTTCAAATTTCACCTGCCAAAATCCGTGAAGAAAGTTTTAAAAAGCACTCATTACAAACAAAGAAAACCTTAAATCTATTTTACACACGTCTTTGCCTTTTTGGTCAGCATCAATCTTCCATAACTCCACGTTCATACCTTTTGACCCTTTTCTTCTCTGTGTATATATATAGTTATATACTTATATGTACCAAACTCAGGAAAATATTTCATACAACCAAAAAGAAATGGATAACCTAGCTTAAGACTTTCTTCAATATTCTTGATTGTTCTTTCCATCATCTTGTGTCTTCCTTGTGCTAAATCTCAAGAAGTTGGTGAGCTTCGATATATATATAATCCTCTTGAACTTGACTATTGTGAATGTTTTTCTTTGTTAAGTTTTATAATCTTAAAATACTAACGTTAATGGTGGTGCAGAGGATGAACATGAGTTCACTTATGATGTGAATAGTCCCAACGGACCGGATCATTGGGGAGAGATCCATCCGGAGTGGAGCATGTGTAATCAAGGAGACTTGCAGTCTCCAATTGATCTCACACATAAACGGGTTCAAACGACTTCAAGTCTTGGAAGGCTTGATAGAGATTATAAGGCTGCGAACGCAACTCTTGTTAATAGAGGCCATGATATGATGGTGTGTACTTGTGTTTTTATGTGTTAATTATATGCATACACGACAGTTGAGTGATATCGATTCATAGAACTAAAAATAAGTTTTTGAATCCGTCACTGTGTAGAAATAATTTTTTTAAGTAGATGACAACCGAGGGAGCAGGACATATTCATATTAACGGAACGGAGTATCAGCTTAACCAGCTTCATTGGCACACTCCTACCGAGCATACCGTCAATGGCCGAAGGTACAATATATATAATATCATATTAATTTTAGTTAAAGTATTTAGAAAAAAGGTAATTATATAAATATATTAACTTTTGCTACATGTATAGATATAATCTGGAGCTACATTTGGTTCATCAGAGTAGTGATGGAAAAATTGCTGTGGTTGGAATCATGTACAAAATTGGTCGCCCTGATTCAGTCTTATCATTGGTATGCCTATAAACCTTTCTTTTGATAATATTAAACTTTTAGTTATAGTTTTAATTCATTTGCCTCTTACAGGGTCACACCTATAGTCTAGCTTTTAGTCTTTTAGAAAAAGCAATCGTTAATTTCATGCCCACTAAAATTTAAAAGTCCTTAAAAGTTTAAACTACCTGCAAAGTTTGGGTCTGTGAGTCATTTCTAAAAATAGTGTTTTAACTTGTACATTTTATATCACTTTCTTTCTTTACTAAGGTAGAATCAAATGATTTTTTTGAATTTAATATTTTTATTCTTAATTATAAATTTATTAAAAGCTATTAATTATGAAAACTCATTATCTAATTTTTTCCTTACAAAAAGAATTTTGCTAAAAAGGTTTTAGTTTGAAATATTCTGACTCTACCCGTACGTACTTTTATTCGATATGCTAATCTTGAGATTCGTATTTTCATAATATGTGATCAGATGGAACCGTATTTTAAATCATTGGCTTCTACGAAAGGAGTTGAGAAGACCGTGGGGATTATCGACCCTCGAGAAATAAAAATCGGAAGCAGAAAATATTATCGATATATTGGATCACTTACTACTCCGCCATGCTACCAAAAGGTTATTTGGACCATTGTTAAAAAGGTAAAACTGATAATTATTATTTTTATTTACCTTTACACTAGTGGATACTTAATTTAACTAATGTTTCACCATATACCATAATAAAACATATAATTAATTAATTTGGAATATTAGTTAACACAATTATTGCTTTAAAATTTGCCAGGTGAGAACGGTTTCTCGAGAACAACTCCACGCAATCCGGGAAGCTGTCCATGATGTAAGCTTCCATATATTTTGTTATATGAAATGCAATATAAAATATGATAAATGTAAAAATCAATGATCAATGACATATGATAAAGAATGCACGTAAAAAGATAAATCTGTAATCTATGTCGTATGTTGAATGTATGATGTTAAATTTTAGGTCAACCTTTCTCAAATTATTAGTATAAGTAGTGTATTAATGTTAGCTTATTATATTTCAGGACGCGGAAGCTAACTCAAGGCCGGTCTAGCCTTTAAACAACCGTCGGATAAAGCTTTATAGACCCGATGATCAATCAAATAACTAATTGCTTCCATCGAATTTTGTTAATTTGTATCTCAAAGTCGTATATGATTTAATTTATTCTGTATAATTATTTAATGCATAAATAAGATTAAATTTTACTTTGCTATTTTTGCGTCTACAAAATGTTTGCGGCGTACGATCCCCAGAAAGGACAACTATTATGCTTAAATATATAACATGATAATAATAAGTGGTGTATTGAAAATCTGACCGAAGATACATTTTTGATAGTTTAAACCTGAATTATTCATGTTGTCGATTCAACTACTAGCCAATGGTGTTGGCACATATTCTGTTCATTTTGAGTTAACAACAAAATTGATGACAGCATGTGGAAAGCAACAACAAAATGCAAGTCTTCGCTTTTGGTCAGCCAATCGATTGGCTTTCTTGACCAAACCGAAGAGCTAGAAAACTTTATCAGTCTTGTTTTTAAAACATCAACTTGTGAAAACAGGAAAAAAACAAAGTATCAAAGTTAACTAATATGCAAAGTTGTTTTGAGGTTGGTGGCCTAGTGGTAAAAACAAAGTCTGTAAAATACCTAAATCACATAGCCGATCTATAATATATTTGGATTATTAGCTTAGAAGTTGTATTATTTAATTAATGTGTAAAATTATATTTTTCACATAAACATCCAATTTAGTCTTCATATTCGTCTGGTCATTTGACAATTAGAAATTCAATTATGTGTGATTATTACAACAGTTTGTATCTAATATGTTTCTAAAGACCGTTATGTATAGTACGTTTATCCTTTTCCCAAGAGAATCATTTAAATGGACAACGATAAAACGACATAAAATACTTATTAAATAAAAGTAGTATCTATAACCCCAAAATCTCAATGATTTTATTATTTTAAATCCATTCAGGCAAGTTGTTTCAATTATTAGTTTTTATAAAACTAAAGTTTGCTATAATTTTAACTCACCAGTCACTACCTATTAGGTTGGATGCCAGTTGTTTCATTTAGGGATTTTGATATAGTTGATGCTTACTATAATTTAAACAGAATAGAAAACTGCGTATTTACAACCGGAACTGGGGTCACAAACACCTCCGTAAATAATCTTATTTCACAATCACTTTGCGAACGATGATATTTTTTGGGGGCCGAAATTAGCAGTTGTTTTTGCCATTACGGCCATAAATTTCTGTGACGGGCTCTTTTTGCATGATTTGTGATCTCTTTTTAGCAATTGATTGGTGACCGCTTTTAGCAATTGATTTGTGACCGCTTTGTGGCTTTCTATAGAGTTTAAAAAGAATCGAGGAAATATTCGGTAGTATAACCCTGCACGACCTTTAATTTGCATGCTTTTCAGCCTACATAAAAGACGGAAAAGCAATATGGTTAGCAAAATTAAAGAAGCTAACTCTACATAATTTGAAAAAAAAAACAGAGAGAGAGAGAGAAAGAGAGCACACTTAAAAAAAAATACAAAACTAGAATTCAAAATAAAACATGCTACTTCAAAAATCAAAATTATAGAAGGTAATACTACGTAAACGTCTCACCCCTTGTGGTGTGATGGTAAAGGTGTTGGTGTTACTTAGCAAAGGCTGGGGTTCGAGCCTCACAAAAGGCAAAAGTAGTTGTTCAAAAAAGAAATATAATAAAATAAAATACTACGTAAATGCTTTTAAAAGAGAAGCAAAATGTGTCAAGTAATTAGGATCGTAACAGAGCAAGGATCAAAATTTAAGCTAAAAAGAGTATTGACCCTTTGTACATCAACGAATTAGACCAGAAACTATAATAAGCCAGAAGAGTTCTTATTTGCTACTAATTAAGAATACAACTATACACTTCATGGAGATTCTTGTCATTTAATCAACCAAGAAATACTGCATTAAGTGAAAAATAAAACATGTACCTCTTGTCATTTCATCGACAAAGAAACAATGCGCGCATCATGGTTAAACTACTAAGTACCAAGTAGGGGTCTTAGTATAATTGTTATGTTTAGGGTGAAACTTGTAATATTGTAATTAGTAGATCGTTAGGATGTAAAGTAGTATAATCGGTGTTTTACCGGCCAAATATTGTGTCGTTTGACATACTTTTAAACTATAATATGCAGTCTATTTTACACAAATTGTCGCATATAACTAAAGTGCTGCAATTAACTTGAAATCAACGAGTAAAAAATCTCTTAGTTGATATGTAAAAACTAAATCATGTTTAATTTAAAAGGTGAAATCATTTAAATATTTTATATATTAAAAGGGTACTAAATTGTGATTGATGCTAGGATATGGCGCACACACGAAAGTAGATAAACAACATACTTCGGTGTAGATTGTCCTACAGGTTGCAACCAGGGTAATTCTTTTATTGTGTTGTCTCACTAGCTCATAGGATAATTCTTTAAAGCTATAACTTAATATCCTACAGGTAGATTGTCACGATTTATGCTGGCCCACTTGTGAGGAATTACAAAGTGCGATGTTACAATTAATGCATGGAAATAAACTTAGGGTTTACAACTTGTTTCCTCAAAACGTAAATAATGGCTAATTAATACAGAACTGATCAAGTCTTCAGTTTAATTAGTTTGTCACTTTAATTTATCTTCTAGTCGGCCCAAATCAAGGCTCCAATAAACCCAACAATTGATAGGTATTTTCAATTCGAATGAGCATTTATTTTTAATTTAGCTCTATGTTAAACAAAATACCAAATATTAATGTGAGAAAATTTAGAACTATTTACACAAAACCTGAGATTGTAAAACATATATATTGAATATTGTGTACAAATTAACTTTTACTTGTATTATGCAAGGCAAAAGCACCCTTAGATTCATGTTTCCTACCCTTGAAAAATTGAAATCATACCTTTCTAGTAAGAACTTTGAGGATATCTTCCATGGATGGTCTATGCAAAGGATCATTTTCCACACAAGCTTTAGCCAACACTCCTAAACACAAAGCCTCAGCCAAACGGTAGTCCTCCTTCAAACAAGGGTCCATAAAATTCTTCAAATTCTCAAAACACCCTCCTTCAGCACCCTCTCCTCCCAAAAAGGCGATTGATTCGCGTAATGATGTTTTATCGGTCTTCACTTTCCCTGACAATATTTCGAGCAAAACCATTCCAAATTCCCAAATGTTTTCTTTCTCTAATGTTTTCAAAGCATCAAACTTCTCATACTCCGATCCTAGGATCATGGTTGATGATCCCATGATTCCAGGATTCAAATTTCGCGACAAAACAGCCAGTTTTGCCCTCCATTTCGACGTCACAAAAATATTTTCACTACATAGTCCTTTTTGCGTATAAGGAGGGACTACCCAGTAATGCAGGTAATGCAACCCCATTGCGACATCAAACGCGATCTGAGTTCTTCGTTGCCAGTTCAAACTTGAAGAGTTCATCAAACAATCCCTTAAACTCTTGTTTACCGGGTGCTCCAATACGATATATGACCATGATGACTCGTTGTAACATACCCCGAATAATTTCAATATGTTGACATGGTTAATCTTTGAATGTAGATCAATTACATGGCGTATTTCGGAGAATTCAATCTCTTTGATTAGCACTTGCATATCATCAAACCACCCTCTATAAGTATTTTCACTCACTTTACAATCAACACTAAAATCTTTTGTGATGCTTCTAATTTCCTCAATAGAGAAGTTATACAATGAATACTTTATGCTCGCAAGGAGATCCGGTGACAAACATGAGCTCGGCAAGCTTCTTGTAGCTGGGCTTGGCCTTGACCATGGAGAACTAGCCGGAGGCGTTGAAAACGAAGTAAAAGAGCTTCTACCGGTGGATGGTATGATAAAAATGTCGCGCTTGCATTTATTTAACGCGTTTAGATATAAACCAGTGACGATTAATATCACGAGCACCAAACTAAACCCGATGACCGAAACAACAATGTACACTTTCTTTAATTTCATGGATTTATCATTTCCTTCAACAGGTTTTGTTGGAAGAAATTCGGGTGCTGGCGGTTGAAGATTCGACACGATAAAAGTAATTGATTTTGAATGCAGTGGTACCAAAATGGTTGTTTCTGGATAAACAGTTGTATCAGGCTGTAGATTATTAACTGCCAAAATATCACTTTTGGAAATACCAAACTTTGAACTTATTTTACCTACATAATCTCCTGAAACCAAAGGATACGTGACAAATAACTTGTACTCATTATTAGGACAAGCACATTTTAAGGGCACATCAAGAACAAAACCAGCCTTAACAACTTCTTGATTCTGATTTTCCTCGAGAATTGTAACCGCTTTCACCAATCCTTCAAAGATCCCGCAAGCAGTCTCTGAGACTGTCGTGTTATCCGTGATCATGTAGTTGAATCTAGTTTGAAAAAACTCACCCGAGCAAGAACAATTAATGGGAACAAATACTTCTCTACCTATAAACAGACTTTCTGAAGATGAATGAATACCGTTTAGTTGAAATAACGCGTCGGGTGGCAAACCAAACAGCACGGAGATTGCAGAGATGTTTGGAAAACGTTCGCTTGCTCGGTAAATCAAGAAAGTCTGGCATGAAAACGTGTTGTTGCCACAACAGTACCTTGTGCCTGGAGCATTACTGTCGTTTCTGCAAGATGTTGGGTCGTAGAATGCTTGCCCGTGGCGAGAGTAGATCGAGCTCACAAAAATGAATAACCAAATATAAATCATCATGTTAGTTACCAAGGAACATTTCATATTTTTTCCAACAAATAGCAAAGTAATTAAAGCAGAGTGTATAAGAAGTGATGAATGATGTAAATGTAATAGACAATTTATTTATTTATTTCTTAACAAAATTGTTTAATTGGAAATAATAAATTACTAGACTGATTTTGATTGAAAGCAGCATCAAGAGTTAGCCGGCCGATGAAGTAGTCTTCAGTATCTGTGTACAGTTTATACTTTGAAAATATATGTTTGTAGTTTAGCTGTGAGGATATCTTTGACGAAATTGAAGCACATGCACTTTCAAGTTTAAGCATATGGAATCTATGAGTGATACAAATTCTGATGGAAGTAAAAACTTATTATTATTTCTTTCGTTGGTTATCAAGTTATTAGTGGGATTTTTACCAGGAGCGGTTGTTGTTTCGTTGGTTATCAAATAGGGATTAAAAAAAAACTCTTCTTTTTGGTGGTTAAATGATATGGATGTCATATGTGATCCATCTAGTGTAACATCCACTGCATTGCTATTTCAGGTTTTGTCGGGTGAGTTTGTTAGGCACAGGGCCGGCTTAACGATTTTGAAGGCCTTAATCGAAATGAGATTTTATGGTTTTTTCATTACAATTGTTGAAAAAAAAAACGTTTATTACAGGTCTCAAACTCGCAACCTTTCCATTTAGCAACAACCAAGCTTACAACAAGACCAGTACGTAACTTCGAGTTTATTTTGCCCATTATAATATATCTATATATATCAGTCTTCATTCTTTTTTTTTTTTTTTTGATTTGGAGACCTTAATGTACCTTATGCCCAAGGCTTGATGCAAAACTACTATCGAGCCGGGGTTCTTATCGGAAGCAGCCTCTCTATTCCTACGAGGTAAAGGTAAGGTGTCTACATCTTACCTTTCTCAAACCCTACCATAGCTTTGGTATTGGTGGGATTTATTGAGCACGATGATGATGATGATGATGATGATGATGATGATGATTTGGAGACCTTAATGTACTTAGACATCATATATATTTCCACGAGTCACTACAGATCATATGGTTTCACACACAAATAAATCCGTCCGTCGATCAATGGAAGCGGGTGTAAAAATTGGTTGTGGGTACCTTATCCACAAATTAGTAGAAGTCGTTATTATCAATGGAGAGGATCGTCGACGGATAGTCAACCGATTGAGGTAGGAAGCCTGATTAACGATCTCTACTAATTAGTAGACACCTTCCCTTTAAGATATTACCAACATGTACAGTCGCATCCGACCTCTAGGTAGTGATCGACCAATAAGTTTAAAATATATTAATCATCAATTATATAATAAAATTAATAATGGAAACCGAGCCTAATTTGATTTAAAATTATAAAATCATTGAGATTTGTGATTAATATGTGTTTTATGTCGTTTGTCGTTGTCCATTTAAGTGATTCTCTTAGAAAAAGGACAACTAAAGGCCCTTTAGAAACATATTAGATACAAGTTGTTGTAACGTTCCCATATGATTAAATTCATAATTGTCAAATGGCTAGGCGAATATGAAGACTAAATTGGATGCGTATGTCAAAAAATATAATGTTCACATTAAATAATACAATTAGAAAAATATGTGTATATTTAAACATAATAATTGTACGACGGGGTTTCCTCACTAGATAGTTACACATTTCAAACATTTTATTAAACACAAAAGCAAATTAGTGACTTAAAAAATTATTTATCGTACAAATAACTAATGAATAATCATACAAAATTAATTCAATCATTTACAAATTTGAGATATAAATTAACCGAAAAGAAATTATGCAAATGATTAGTTAGTTGGTTGATCATCGGGTCTATAAAGTTTTATCCAACAGTTATTTGAAGGTTGAAACGGCCATGATTAGCTAGTGTATCCTATAGTGTCATAAGCTATAATTAATTAGCACACCACTTACATATTTATTTTGCATGTAGACGTAAAAGTTAACATCAATGCATACGTTCACATAGATTACATATTTCATTTGGTTACATGTGTATGAGTGTATCGATCATACTTATAAAATTTTATCGTTATCATAGTTTATAAGCATTTCATTTAGTAGATGCTTGCACCAATGGACAGCTAAAACCATAAGTTTATCTCTCTATTAAATGAAATGCTTGTAAAATATGATGAAGATAAAAGTTTGAGTTCCAGATTATTGATTTATAGCAGCTCACCAACTTCTTGAGATATAGAAGAAGGTACATACAAGATTATTTGAAAAGAAAAATCAAGATTTAAGGAAATCTTAAGCCTTAGCAATCCATTTTTTTTATTATATGAAACTAGTTTTAGAACCCGTGTCACACACGAGATAATTCAAATTATAAAATTATAAGTAAAACAAATAATTACATAGCGTATATGAAAAAAAAATTATTACATCTATGCTTATATCTATACAATGTGTACAAATTGATTTTATTTATATCATAAAATGATTTTTTTAAATGAAATTAATAAAAAAATGTCCGTGCAAAATCGTACCCGAGAATGCTTTTTTCTATTGAAAAATTAATTCTCGATGTCATATATGTATAATTGAAAGAATTTTGGTTATGAACCAATTTCGAAAATAAGGCTTCTCATACGATTGTAGTTCTAACTACTCAGCCTAAATACAAAAGAGGCGTTATCTTTATTGATATATTTATCAATTTACCACCCATCAAAGGAAAGTAGGATAACAAATTGTAGAAAGGATGTTCTTCAAGAACTATGTTTTTCTGAGCTACACCATAAAAATGATTTTGATAAGTTTTAGAGGGCTTCTTGACAACATAAAAAATAGCATGTTAACCAATTCAATTTTGTGAATATTTTATTTCATTTGAGCTTAGTTTTGCATGACATGCTTTCCATACAACATTTTGATCACCATTGAAGGAAAAATTAATGTTGACATAAATATTTTAAATTTGATAAAAGTTAGAAGCATTAATAGGTATAGGGGTGGCATATCGAAAGTGTTCGCAATCTTTTCTTAAATTTTAATAGTTGAGGGAAAAATAGTCAATTTGTCAAATCCTGAACTTTTTGATTATTTCAAAAAATGCCCTTAAAAATAAATGTCACAACCCGACCAATGAATGCGGAAACGTCAAGGCGCGACATGATTGCTCATTGCACAACGACACTATAAAGTTATAATATTTAAATAACTCATTTAAAGCCATATCATCATAAATAACACAACAGTTGTTCATACAAAATGCCAAATAGATAGATAAACAAATAACTTGTTCTTTCATTTTCTAATATCCTAAAGCCAAGATAATAGGTTTCTTCAAGTAATCCAATCAAGCTAACATCAAACCTGTAACATTGCATAAAATAGAGTTTGTCAACACAAAGGTTGGTGAGCAATTTTCATAGTTTTGGACAATAAGTATATAGTATGAAATCCACAACTAGTATATGAAAACAATAAATAATATCAACAATTTAAATAATAAAACCGTTAATAAAAATACATTGACGAACCGTCAATAAGAATACGTTGACGACAATAATGAAATCGTCAATAAGAATACATTGACGACACATTTCTATATGGGGATACCATATATACTCGGAATTAACGTATGATCATACTTTGATGAGGCTACCCGTCTTAGCATTCAAGAATTTGCACATAATCATGTAAAGCATATAACACCAAATTGAGCATTTATTTAAGTAAACATATACAATAAGTGTTGTGGTTTAAGACTCAAGTATAAATCATTTGAATTTGAATAAGTATGCAATGCCACCCCCAAAACGAAAGATGGAAAACGGGGGATGAAAAAGTACTCACATTAACAAGTAACTTGAAAGATAGTGTCGTGAATAATCGGAGAGATCGGTTTAACGAACAAGACCTATATTAAACGGGTCTTGTGTTAGTAGGACGTAGTCTTGGAAGGGTTTAAAATAAAATACATGACAAATAAAGTAAATAAATAAAGTTTAGGATTTAAAATGTAAATATTTGAGAAATTAAAGAAACGAGTTTTGTAAATTAAGTTTACTCGAAACCGGGTCTCGGTATTCTATTCATTAGTTTTTTTTTCTTTTTTTACTCAACCTATGTTAAGTAATAATGTGGGTTAAAATGCAATATTGCAAAACCCTTGGTTATAAGAATACCAAAACATGTTTAAACGAGTGTTCGGGTTTGTCAGTTCGGGACTTGATAATTGACCAAGCTCAAAGTTAACTTCCAAAAATAATAAATGTTATGAGATAACTCAATAAAATCAAAATAGACTTAACCAAGTATGTAGTTCTATTGTGAAGAACCTTAACGTTCGTTAAGCGAGTATACGACTTTATCGGTCCGAACTTGTTATAAGATCAAGTTGGTTACCGACATGCCAAGTATGTTTAGAAATTAACTAAAATTGATTTAAAATATAATCTTGAAGAAAAATATGAGTTTTGGTGGCTAAAAACACATTTGTGTGTCTTAAGCGAGTGAACTCGGTTTAGTTCGGTTTTTGGTTTCGTCCTTGACTCGAAATAAGACCGAGGATGGTTACCACATACCCAATTACCATGGAACTTGTAAAATAACTTATAAATAATAATACTCAAGTTTTACATTCAAAAATTTAACAATAAAGCTTTTAAACGAAAGTGCGGTTTTTGATTCGGTTCTCAACTCGGGATGAAACCGAGGCTAGTCACCACATACCCAATACCATAGAACTTGACAAATATGAACAATAAACTAAAATATGCAGAAATTAAGCAAGTATAACAAGTTATATGATTAGATTTGTTAAATATATAAACAAGGACTACAAAGTCCTCGATGTAACCTTGCCTTACTAGCCCGACATTTCAACCGGCCGAGACCGGAGAAATGAAAGACCGAAGGTAAACAAGGAGTGTATATTATATATATATATATGTTGTAATATCAAGCTTTAAGTATCGAGAAGTTAGTTAAAATGAAATATTAGCTTAGTTTGACCTTGAGAGTCAAACTATGAAGAACAACCTTAGAATTCAAGAATTTGAGAGAGAAATGAGGAAATGAGTAAGCACAAATGAAGAAGAGGGGTGTGTATATATAGGGTAAGTTGAATGGGTCTTTCATAAAGGGTGTTTCATGAAAATGGGTTGGTTATAGACCCAAACTACAAATGGGTCTTTCAAGTTCTTCATTTTGTTAGTTTTAGTCCCTGGAGTTCGTTTTGAGCGTTTTCGGGGCATTTTAAGAACCGAAAAGGGTGTTTTTTTTAGATCCGACAACTATAAAACAAATATATAACATAAAATTCATCATTTTGATAATATCGAAAGGTTCGGGATACAAAACGGGTCGGGTTTACATTAAGAATACAAGTATAAAATAACCCGAAATTGACAAAAGTCACAATAAACTTAAAACCCGAATCATGTTTAAAATTATAACTTTCATATTTTTGACATTTTAAAGTCAACACGTTGAACTCGTAACAAATTTAACGATAAATCTATTTTGCATTCTTAAACTTTTAAAAATACTCAAAATTTTCATTTTTGACCCGTAACAAATTTTGACCCAAATGTAGTTAACTTGTACCAAACAATGTATTTACCAACTTTTGACCTATAAAATCAAATTTAACTTTCACAAAAAACCCGAAACAATTTTCATTTTAAAAACATGATTTGTTGTTGATTTTTGGAATTCACCAAGTATTTTGAAATATATAATAAAATAATATGTTAATATTTATATTTATAAAAATATATAGATACTATATAAATATAGTGTAAAAGAAAAGTGAATAATTATTGATTTATTACATATATTAGGGTATATTAGTTTTGAAGGGAAAAAATTTGTGAGAATTAACCAAAATATGACAAGTGTCCCAATTTATTTTACTTTATTAGAATAGATAGATTTTTTCTGGTTTTAGTACCGGTTTTTGAATATTGCAAATACCCTGTAAAATCTACCATATGCTATTTTTGAATATTGCATATGGTATGTAGAGATAAAGAAGAAGAAAAGGGTCAAATGGCAGACAGATTATGATTTTTGACCAAAGAGGCAAAGACCTTAAGTCCGTGTTCAGAATATACTTAAACCTTTATTTTTTCCTTTTGTAATGATTGTTTACAAATTTCTTCAAAGGTATTGGCAGGTGAGAAATTGAAGTTTGGGAAGAATAAAAGACGTGTCAATTTTGGTACATGTCTTTTGTTTTTTTGTTTTTGAACGGCCAACGAAAAGCATTTTATTAAACAACAAAACAGAGTCTAGTAAGATACTAGACAACAACACAAACTGCAACAAACCCGACCCATAAAAGTCCCAAACATACCTTAGTTGACAATAAATCTAACCCAATCCTCCCACACTAAACTTAGCCCACTCGATCTATTTTTTACCCAAAAAAAACTAAGTGTTTTAACATCTTCCATCATACTTCTAACCGAAATCATCAACCCACCAAACACCATGTCGTTCCTCGCCTTCCATAAACACTATATGGTAACTAAACATACCACGTGAAATGCCTTTGCCTTTCTGTTCGGAAAATTAGTAAATTTATATAATTCAAGGAGATCTCGGACACTAAATGCAAACATTTGAGGTACGTTACACCAAACGGAAATAGATTGCCAAACCGATTGTGCCAAACCACATGAAACGAAAATATGTTTGGTCGTCTCATCCAATTCACCACAAGCCGGACAATCCAACGATCCCACCCCAACATTCCGTCTAGCTAATAAAGTTAACACCGGAATCTTATCCAACTCCGCTCTCCATGAATGCAAACCCACCTTACAAGGAACCCAATTATTCCACCTCATGTTATAAAAGGGAGAACTAAGACTTACTACTTCTATCTTTTCTTTCAAGCTCGCGACTGAAAAATCACCAGATTCATCCAACACCCACTTGACCGAGTCATCACCATCAACTAAAACCACATCCTGACATAACCTTAGCAACCCTCTAAGCTCCTCTACCTCCCTAACAGATCTTGGATCCCTAACCCAATTCCAAGTGCTACAAATGACATCATCCATCATCACTAATCGACTAGCCACTGTACAACCTTTATTCCTTTCCAAAGCAAAGAGTAATGGAATTTTTTACATAAAATATCCTCACCAATCCAATAGTCTAGCCAAAATAAGGATCTGTTACCACGTTTAACCACTTGCCTCAGCAACAACTCCAATCTAATACCCATCAAATTCAGATCCGACGTGTTACGCCGAACTTGTTTCCATGGACCTGGAACCGATACCTTAGCCGGAATGCTTTGCCAATCTCTTGACGTGTGATGTATTGCCCATATTACCCTTCTCCATAGTCTATCCCTTTCCCCTTTAAAACGCCACCACCATTTTGCCAAAAGCGCACAATTTTTATCCCACAACGAACTCAAACCAAGTCCACCATACTTTTTGGGGGCAATCACACGTTGCCAAGCCACCCAATTTATTTTTGTCTTGTGACGTGCTAAAAGTAATTTAATATTATTAACTAAAATTACGCTAATCTAGACACTAAGTAATACTCTAGACTCTCTAAAACTCGACTAAACTACTAACCGGCAAGTGAACCGATCGACTTTAGTAAAGCTAAAGTCCGGATATCGAACCCACGAGACTCTTTTAATTACGTAAACTAGCTAAATTAGACTCAACTACGACACGACTATTTATTTGTTATTTGTTAAACCGGGGGGGGGGGGGGTTACTAATAAACTAATTAAAACTAATTAAGAAAACTAAAGACGACTTAAACTTAGAACTTGGACTTAATTCAAATAATGATGAGATAACTACCTATGCTAGAATCCCCTAAATTTCAGTTATTAATTAATCGGGAAAATATTTAGTTATGGACTGGGATCGTAAAATAGACACCTAAGAGAAAACCCGAACAGGACCCCTGACCCTTCTCAAGAGACACCTATGGGTTTCTAATAAGTTTTAACGCACACCAGTATTAAAAATCAAGTTTCCTTACGGTCACCTAATTATTTATGACTTAGTTCCTTTATACGAAATCCTACCTTACAGCGCGGAAATCAAAGGCAGTTTAATATATTTAATTGATTCAATAGACAATAATTAAATAATCAAACCTAGACGGACTCCTTATGAAGAACTAAATCTAGCAAGATCAAATAATAAAGATCTATCAATAACCTAGAACTTTACAGATTTAGGTTAGCAGTACACTTAGGTTTATTTAATTGATTATTATTCCTATGATCTAATCGCGAATCAATCATAAAATAGTCAAAAACACAAAGTAGATGACCTAATAGCAACCTATCATAATGACAAACAATAATCAAGGCAACTATGGAATAATAACAATTAATCAAACAATCCTAAATATCCATACGCATCAATTTAATATAATTAAACCTTTTACTAAACCATAAAACCATAACGATAAATAAATCCCAAATCAAAACACAACGTCAAAATAGGTTCATCATAAACCTAGGCAGTCTATAATGTTTAGTCTAACATCTTAGGTTTAAACAAAATAATCAAATAAGAATTCGTGGCGGATATAAAAGAAAACAGAAGATAAAACCCGTGTTCTTCGTCTTCAACCAATACGCGCACCACCGGATGATTCTTCAACTCCAAAGCCTTCAAAAGTTGCAATCCTAAGCCTTGGAACTCCCAAAATTTGTATGGCTCTTCAGGTTATTCAGGTTATGTTTATAGGTGTTTATATAGACTTTCAAGGCCCATAAACTTAAAATTAGAAAATATTCTGGAAATCTAAACCCATAAAATTAATATTTCTAGAAGATTCTAGAAAACTGAGGCCATAGACTTAATATTTGTAGAAGATTCTATAAAATTGAGCCCAAAGTGCCGCGCGACGGGCCTTCTCCCATTTTGCTTGTTTTCGCCCTCTTTTCGACATGATTGAAACCCGGAATCTAAAATATTCAAATAAATTAGTAATACACAAATTCTAATAAAAACCGAACAAAAACTAATAAAATATTATATTAAATATAAAAGAGATTTATATATATTTAGCATTATATTATCTTGGTACATGTCTTGTTACTTTATAAATGTGAAAGATAGGTATTTGAAATGTTTATGATAAGGAAATTCAAGCAACAATTCTTTTACTCCTTTCAATTCATTCATTTAAAGCTTCTATTTTGTTCTACATTAGAGTCAGCACAAGCAGCCGCCACCTAGGATTCCGAAATAGAACCCGAAAATAATAATGAAACACTTAACATATGGCCTCTTCGATTTTGGCAAGTGCATACCCCTACCGCCACCACCATGCCAACGCGGCCAATAATTCCCAAATAAAAAAAACCCCACAAAGATAAATGCATCCATCAAACCACATCACTGTCACCTAGGGTTCCGAACTGGAACCTAGCAACAGTAAAGCAGTAGACAAGCGACTAGCATATGATCTCTCAGAGAAAGGAGAGAGAAAGGGAGACGGTCAAGATATGGGAGAGAAAGGCGAAAGGGTGTCTGATTAATTACTGACACCCGACGTATAATAGGCCGAGGCCATGTAAATCACTAAGCAGTGTAAACCTTTAGGGTATATGTTATTGTTTTAGTTAATATGTTAATCTGGTTAAACCCTGATCTAAGGTATAGTTAAACCTAAACCGAAACAATACGGTTTTTTATGAGGTTTTGACAAACATTTACTTTTCTTCATCATGAAGAAATGTCTTTTTCAGAAAAAGACAAAGTTTTCTGATAATGTTTCTTAAAGTTTGAAGACACGTTTTTATAAAACAAAAGCAAAAATTTCATAAAATAGTTTCAAACAATAAAGCAAATTAATATTTTATCAAAGGTTTGAAACTATATAACCATGCCAAGGAGGGTATGCAGCTAGATTAAAAGAATATCTAGATATCTATGCGTACTTATTAACGATAGGTGATTGTCAAGTATAAATCATGTATTTTTATGTATTATTTTAGTAGTTTTGATTAGTTTTTAGTGTAAACAATGGTACTTTACACATGTTTATGTGTTTCAGGCTAGTTAAAGATGCATATTTGAAGTATTTAAAAGCATGCTTTTGAGTTTAGGGAAGGATACGTAGTGTTTTGGATTAAAATAATGAAAAGTGTGAGGTAAAAGCTAAAAATGATACGAGTGAACATGAAATTATTTATATGGAATCTTCAAAATGAATAAAGATGATTCAAGTAAATTGAAATTTAGTGGGGATTAGGCGACTAGCTCACTTGATAGAGACGCTTACCTCTTAGATGGGGTGTCTCAAGTTTAAACTTGAACAAAGGCGTAGTTTAGTATTTTTTTATTTTTTTTTTGGAACGACCAACTAAGTAACGCCAGATACTCCTTACGCGGCCCCCATTGGCTAAAGGTAGCCCGAGCCGGCCACTAGTCCGGACGGACGGAGTCCTAGTGGTCCACCTATTGAGGGATTCCCCGGATAAAACCCGACCCCCACGCCCGCTAAACGGCATGACTACGGGGAGCCAGTAAAACCGGGTGAGATCAAGACTCAAACCCTGGCAAGCCAGGGTCATCCTATCTCCCATATAAATTGGTGATAGTGAGGTTTGAACCCCCTATCTCTTACTAGTAAAATGAGTACTCTACCGTTGAGCCACATCCAATTTATACCGGTGTAGTTTAGTATAGTTGATTAAAATAGAGTTGATAGAAAGATTTGTTGTGAAAAAAAAAAGGTAAATTGAAGTTTTTAATATGTTGTTGTAATGTGAGTAGCCTAGAAAAATGAGCAAAAGGGTAAACAGATAAATCTGACATGTACTTCTTATTGGTTGGTGGGCTTAAGCTAAACAATGAATGCAATCAATGCATTGAAATAATGGGAAACCCCAACTCGAACTGGGCTACAACAATTGATAAAACATGGACCCATTAGAATGATTAGATAGTTCATGTGAGCCTTGCAAGTTGCAACTACTGCTCACGTGGCGTAGAAAACAAAAGGGCATAATAGTGGGCCCGTAGGGGTGGTAAATGGGATGTGTAGGGTTGAAAAAGGTCATTGGATGGAAAGGGTCAATTAAGAAATGGATGTTTTGGTTTGGGTTGGAACGGGACCGAGTCATAATAGGTTTCGATTTTTTTTTTCTTTTTAAACGAGGACAACAAAGGATACATTTTAGTTTTATTTACTTTTTTTTGTTTTATATTTATATTTTGAGTTATGATTTTTTTTATTATTTTTATGAAGGGTTTTTTTATTAAGATAAAAAAACTCCTAAAAAATAAAAAAAATAAAAAAATCATAACTCAAAATATAAATAAAAAACAAAAAAAAAAACTAAAATGTTTCCTCTATTGTCCTCGTGTAAAAGAAATCGAGAAATGAATCGAAATCGAAAAAATCGACGAAAACGAAACCAAAACAAAACAAAATACCGAAAACGAATCTAAAATCGACCAAAAAGAAATAAAAGAAACCGAACCCAACCTATCCCGTGCGAAAACTTGTGTTGGCTCGATGCCTAATCCAAGACAAAACTTGAACCAAACCCATTCGAATCTAAAACCCATTTTGTGCCTAAACTTGTCTCGTATGGAAATTTGTGCCACTCCAAACCCCATTCCGACCCGGACCTGCCACATTTTCTTAGGACACTAACCCACATAGATCCATTTCTTTAAAATTGTCGACCCATTTGACCTGAAAATAACAGTTTCAAGTGACTCATTTTAACTTATTTGGTTAAAATATTTAACCCAAACTAACCCATATAATTTTTCAAAACAACCCAAACTGACCCGTTTGAAATGTTTTGGGTCAAGATTGTCACCTCTAGCGGGACAACAATAGGGAGTTACAGACAGAACATGAAGGGGAGCGCAAACCAACAGCAATCGCAGCTGCTGGCACCGGTTGAACCGGAGAAGAAAGCCGCTTTGCTACTGGATATTTTTATAGTCGACTAAGTTCCTTCAGAATTATTACTAGTTGTAGGACTTTAGATCTAGGGTTTAATTTATGTATGTTTAGGTTGAACAATTTTTACTAAGCTTTTTATTCATGTTGTATACATACAGTTATTAGTATTGTTTTGAACACATAACAATCAAGATTTTCTTGCATCATTGACATTGTGAGATGTTAACTGCTATTAGGATTGGTGTGGGCTAGGGTTTGTTAATTTTTCTTAGTTTATGAAGCATACAAATGTCCTTGATTCATAGAGTGAAGGTTTTTTTTTGCACTAGTTACATATGATAGACAATTGTTGATGCATGTGATTAGGAATTCTCGTTAGCAAACCTAGAATATCAATTGTGATTTATTAAAACCAAACCATTCATGTAGGTTAATTCTCATAAATCTGAAACCCGGATGTGATTTGATTCCTATTAATTGTTAAACTCGTTAAAGTAATTGCTTCCAAACAAAACCTACTGGTATGATCAGTACTCGAAAAAACGTCATACTTGTTTCTTTATAATAGTTTTGAAAATAGTTTAAATAAACGAACAAGAGTATGACATTGGCATTGACCACATGCTTCTCTGGATTCGAAACCTGACTTACCCTGTCTACAGTTTAATTAGGTTTTTGCATGATCGGTACGACACAATGGTTATCAAGTTGATTGAAACACATCTGAAAGGTGAATGCGTAAAACCCTGTAACTCTATGTTAAAATAGATTTATACTCAAAACAAAAAGAAATGATTTTTCTTAAAAATTCATAAAAGGCTTACACGGAATAATGAAGTCCCTACAACATTATAACACAAAATAGGGAATAAGCAGATCAGATGTCCTGTTAAGCTATATGGAAAAACTATATTTGTGTTTTAGCAAAAGTTTTATATACTTTTTGAGTCGGCCAACGGTTCACCAACATATAGCTAATGTTTTCTCAAGTATTTTCATGTGACCAGGTATAGAAAGATAAGCAAGGATAAAAGTCATGGAGATTGAGGATAGAATGCACTCGTACTTTGATCGCTTATATATTGATAAATTTATAACATATACCTTTGTATCAAATAAATGTTTTGTAACATAAAATTGGGTATTTAAAACCCATGATTTTATAAATACATATTTGAAATACTTCCGCTAAAGAACGCAATTCTGATATATTTATAAAACCGATACCAAATCTTGGCACATAGCTAAGCCCTCAAGGTTGAGTGTGACATGATGTAACACTGAGATAATATAAAATGATGAAACATAAATGAGAGACATAATACCTTAATTAACACTCAACTCATTGGAAATTTTCCTATAAATAACCAAACACAATTTATGATTTATATTCCATATGAATAGTTTCCCATCATCTCATGGTTAACATATAGTTTAACATGATTATGTTCATAAACTAACTATATAACACACTAAATTACAAATCAAACATATGAAATATAACAAGAAGAAGATGGGACTATACTAAGACAATAATAAAGTTGGGTTAAGTACAGCACTTTTTAGATACATATTTCATAAAAGTAACACTAATCACTAAATATAAAGCTACTACAAATAAAAAGTAATATATCTGAATTATCAAATGTTTTAAAAGTTATTTGAGTCCATGATAACAATAAGATTATCAATGGTCAAGACATATTGATGTATGTTGCGTGATGTAGGTAATTATGTTGATTGGTTTTCACACAAGATCGTGTTTTAAATTTATAAAAATGATTTCTAATAGGACTAAACCACACACAAATAGGCAAGTGTACCTATCGTATATGTAGAATAGTATTGGTAAAAACTAAGAATCGATCCATGGACACGAATAGTTTCTAATAGTGAATCTTTGTTTTAAATTAACCCGAGATAATAATCATTTAAAGATGGTTTTAAACTATTTCTTTTTAAATTAGAGTATATAAAATAGGTGAACAAGGAGATAAGTTTTTAGACGAGAAAATCAATAATTAAAGGTTACCATCTAAATCAAGAATCCACTCTATTCTTTCTAGATGATTATAATGATGAATATGTGATTAACTTGCTTTAATAATATTGATAGAATAAACCCTTATTCCTGAATGACTTACCATATGACAAAGAAGAAAGTAGAATGCATATTTTCATGTCTATCACAAAAAAGTCAATTTAAGTAAGCAAGTAGTTTTAGTGAAGTATAAAGACTATTTCGATTTCTCAAATACCAATTTTAACAACTTCGGGTGGTTATAGTTTATTCACACAACATCCCCTTGGTTGATTTATGTAGATTATCATTACACATTCCTTTAACATATGACTTTTTTAACTAGCATGATAACCTAATCAATCGTGTTAACAATTTTATTTCAAAATTACCAAAACTAGAGAAATCGACCATAGCTTGTATCTCATCATTTCTAAGTGCAACACAAGGATATATGTTTTGGATAAAATATTAAGATATTCTTTTTATCATTTCTAGTTTCCAATAATATTAGTGAATCATGAATGAGTGTAAATCATCAATCTTGAATTAATGAATTATAATGACAAAACATATCTCATCAAAGGATAATTGCAAGATAATCATGCACTTCACAAAAACTAACTCACATATTTAATATAATCATCAATTAGAACAAAGCTTCTTCATAGATTTTAGATGGTAAATGAAGGTTTAGCTCATAATGAGCATAATAATGAACATCAACGGAGATGAAGATAACAAACACATGATTAAACTAAAACAATCTAACCAATATGGATGAATCTTCCTTCTTCAATGGTGATTGATGATGATGATGATGGATGATGATGGATGATGATGATAGCCTTCAAACCTTCTAACTCTCTAATGGATCTTCAACTCTAGTGAAAAGTGAGTATTTTTTAAGTGAGAACCGTCCTAAACCTCTCCAAGCACACTTGAAACAATGCAACAAGTGAGAGTCAGGCATGCCCCCGTGCTTGGTGAGGCACGCCCCCGTGCCCAACTACCCAGGTGCATTAAATGGTCTGGCAGATCGTACATGCTGACTAGGGGTGTTCTTCGGGTTATTTATTCGGGTCTTGGGTTGTTCGGGTTTGAGCTCAAAACAAATTGACCCAAGAACATACCCAAATAAGTTCGGTTTGTTAGGGTTTCGGGTTGAACGGGTCGGGTTAATTCGGGTTGGGTTTCGGGTTTAACAAATTATAAAAATATATCCACCTTTGACAATATCATAAATTAAAAAACTGCATTCCAAGCCATTATAAAACCATAATATACAGCCATATTCAACAATAGCATATATTATTTAGAAAAACATGAAATTTATCATACAAGCATGTATTAGATCGGATGAAGGAGTGTCGTAGCCTGCAGATCAATACTTGTGTAGATTGAAGAAACGTGTTCAATACATATTGGTTTAAATACTATACTATTTAAGTTTTGAACTGAATATACATTCTCAACATGCTTTATCGTAATTAATGCATTGGGATGTGATAAATCCAATATTAATCGGAGTCTTGAGAACAATCGAACAAGAATACATAAAGTTACTGTGTTACTTCACCGCTAAACTACCCTATAAAAATTAGGGATACATGCATCGATGTATTATACTTCGGGTTATTCGGGTCAACCCGAATTTGGGTATTTCAACCCAAATACCGACCCGAATATTTTATCTCGGATTCGGGTTAGGAGCTTAATCGGTTCGGGTGAATTCGGTTTGGGTTATTCGGGTCTCGGGTCGCTTCGATTCGGGTACGGTTAAAAAAAACATCCCTAATGCTGACTCACCACGGGGGCGTGCTTGGTGAAGCACGGCCCCATGTTTTGGGTGCCAGATATATATTTTCTTTGTCTTTTATGTAAGGTGACCACGGGGTGTGCTTCCTGTGGCACAGCCCCGTGTCCGGCTGGTATCAGATTTTTGTCTTTTCTTGCATAGAGAAATATGGGGGTGTATTGCTTGTAACATGGGGGTGTGTTTAGCTGTTTTCTTTGATATTCTTTGTTTTTCTTCGTGTTTCTGATCGATGTCGGAAGGTCAATAAAAAACATTTATAAAATACATTTACTAGAAAGGGCAAGTAAGGTGTCGAATCCACAGGGAATCAGTGGAAAGTGCTAATCAAGTTCAATACTTAGTAATAATTATGTTAAGTGGACAGACGATGTCAAGCAAGTTGAAAATTAATTTGGTTGTAAAACAATTTAAGAAAAAAGTGACTACACTTCAGGTTCAGGTAATGCAATGAACTGATTGATGATAATTTATACCAATTGGGAAATCACATGGACATGATTCGTTTATTAGAATAGATAAATGATTACTAAACACAATAGTTTGGTTATGATGATTCACAGAAATTAATCCGAAGAACTGACACAACTGAACACGGTCTATCTAATTACCAGTTCATTAATACAAAACTAAGCATTTATCAATGATTAATGGTAAACGGTTCAATGACGATAAGAACTTAATCCTAAATGTTTATGAACACAAACCAGATAATTGATGATAAACGAAAGTCCCAAAAACACAAATGTTTAATCAGTTCCAATAAACATATAGATTC
This sequence comes from Bidens hawaiensis, assembly GCF_021521415.1. Classification (NCBI taxonomy): domain Eukaryota; kingdom Viridiplantae; phylum Streptophyta; class Magnoliopsida; order Asterales; family Asteraceae; genus Bidens; species Bidens hawaiensis. Next base: position 404,565 of record NW_027492956.1, on the reverse strand, counting down.
AATCAACCAAAAGATTAATCAAACTAAATCCCAATACATGTAATGCTCATAAAAATAATTAGTTCATATGCAAACCCTACACCTGAAGTGGTCACGAGTGGTTTAGCCTTGCCTCTTCATCATGATTAGCTCGATTATGGATTGGAAGGATGAAAACATGGATGATTATGGTGATTGGGAGGTGTTAGAATGGTGAAGAATGGCCCCAAAATCGCGCAAATATGTTAGGGTATGAAGCATAGCCGTCCTAGCGTTGAACCGGGCTTAAATATGGAAGAAAATACCAAAAAAATCATGTTTTTCCGCCCAGGCCACCGTAGCCTACGGTCATCAGTCGCTGCTTTACGGTAATAGCCCCTCTGCACTGTTTTGCCCATAACTTCTTTGTTATAGCTCCGTTTTACGCACCGTTTTCAGCCACGTCTTCGTCTTCAAATTCTCTATCATTCCATGAAATAAAATCTTAATTTAAACTCCATCTCATCTGCTCCAATTTAGCTCCTTTAAGCTCCGCACACCTGTAATCGCAAACGCACCCAAAGTAATCGTGTTTCTGGCATATAAACTCATAAAACATATGATATGACCCATTTATTACACGATATTTCACCAACACATCAGTTTCTCACTGGTTTCTTCGTTTGAGGCTGGAATATACTTGAAAATAGAAATTAACCAAATAAGTAGTTATTTGAACTAAATAATATAGTAAAAGATTCAGTTTTGTGAGATTATTTGGTGCTTAAAAGATGTATATTTTTATATACATCACATTAAAATCAGCTAAATCAAACATATGAAACATAACAACAACTTATATTTTGAAGATTTATTTGGAATAGGACTATCTCGGTTTTTTTTCAGCTTCTTAATTTAACAAACCCAAGTACATAAAAGAGGGCATTGATTCTTTTTTTTTCATATGTAATGTGGTCCATAAAGGTTTGTGTATTACGACTAGTTGTTTACATGTATATTGACTGCTAAACTTTGTGGTCTGAACATGCTAGCGATCTTCCACTTGTTTATTCTGAAAACACCTAACCACGAAAAGAAATTCTGAAATTCAACTTTCTAACCTAATAAAATTGCACAAATCATTCAATTTCATCAAAATCGATAATTGAAACTAAACAATGTGTTTAATTTCACACAATAAGCACATATAGGGTTTGAAATTAGGGTAAACTGAAGAAACGTGGATCTACTCACTGGTAGCAGATCTACTTCCCTCGGGTGTGATTATACTATTTCACCGATGGTTCTTCTGGATCCGTGTTCTTCCACATACAAAATGAACAGCGCCGTTACTTACCCCTCAGAAAGGGACAGAGGGGTCCTCTTTGGGGTAACCCTCCGGCGTGAGAATCAGTATATGGTGGAGAAGATAATAATGTGTGAGTAAGTGAATCTCAAGAGTATTGCTTAATAGCTGAATACCCTCTGATTGTGAGACTGTGTGTTTGTATGTAACTGACTGTGAGTGAATGTAATTCAATATGATTGAATGTGATATCACTGCCTGTAACTGTCAATGATTGAGTATGAATCTGTCATCAAAGTGGAGTTGATGCTGTATTTATAATGCTAGGGTTTCCACTGATTGGGCTCAACCTCGTTGGCCTCCTCCAATCGCACTGCGCCACGTGTCCTCTGGGACACCTGGCGCTTTCTCGTTGGTTGTAATCACGTGGTAACACATGTGTCATGCTGAGTTGTCGACCTTTCATTTGGCAGCTGTCAACATCAGCATATTCTTACTCCTTAAAAAGATGCCTTCTGGAAGGTTGTCTGACGTGCACAATCAAGGTTGCCCTAATCCTGATTTGGATAAGGACGAGGTTGATTATGTGCACGTGTGATATGCGCCCATCCTGAGGATGCGCGAGGTCTTCTCTTTATTCTCACGCGCAGATATTTCATGCGCAGATGTGATATGCACGAGCATGTGATATGCGCCGCGCGCTGATGCGCTGCGCGCATATGTGATGCGCGAGCATATGTGTGCCTGGGCAGATGTGATATGCACGAGCATGTGATATGCGCCGCGCGCTGATGCGCCGCGCGCATATGTGATGCGCGAGCATATGTGTGCCTGGGCATATGATGCCTGAGCATGTTTTGTATGCGCCATGCGCATAGGTTTTGGCTTTGTGCCTTCATAATGTCTTTATCTTGTGGGTTGACCCGCCTTGCTCGGTGTTGAGGCGGGTACATACCTCTTCAAGCCCCCCCAGTCTAATGTGTGTCTTATCTCGCGCGAGCGCGGTAAGATAGATATTAGACTTACTGATTTTGGTCTTTTAATGGGGTTTTGTCGTTTTCCTGGTTTTTTCCATGGTTGCGCGAAGTTCTATCCATTTGGTTGAAACGAAGGGTCCAAACACGTGGTTGGTTGGTGGTGACGTGCGCCGTAAACGTGTCAGACGTTTCGTGTGCTCGAGGTGCTACAGTTGCCTTTCATGTCCCCTCGCACAGCTGTCTGGAACACGTGTCTCGCTCGCATTGGTTTGCACCTGCGAGTGGGGGCGCGTTTCTGCTCCGTGGCAGGTCGGTTACATTTTTATGTCCCCTCAACAGTGTTAGGGACACGTGCCGCGCCCTCGTTGGCTTGCACCTGCGAGTGGGGGCGCGTGAAATCCGATCAGTTGCCACATTTCTCTCTCCTGGGCCTATAAAAGCAGGCCCTTAGGAAATTTTTTATCTTCATCTTCATTGTTGCTAATTTTCGAGTTTCTGCCTTTCATATTCTGAATTGAGTGTTTTCATCGTTTCAAAACTTCTATTATTTGCTGCTGCAGTTGTATGTCTGATAGTTCAGACTCGTCTAGCCCCTCAATCACCTCTATTGCCTCTCGAAGACGCCGTGTGAAATCTGTGGTGATGTCGACATTGAAGCAAAAGGGGAAGGGGAAGAGGGTTGTTGAGACCACATCGGAGGAAGTAGGGAGGACCAAGGCCACCAAAAGGTGGAATGAAATCCCCTGCAAATTGAGGCAGGCCGATCTCGACAGCCTCATCGCCTCTCAGGGTTTTCCCACCCTGTTTGGCTGCATGTTGCCTGGGGCCGGGCAAACGGCGGCGGACCCGCCTGCCGGCTATATTTCATTGTAGACCCATTTTTTCACCCACTGCAACCTTCGTCTTCCGATGACAAGGTTTGTAGGCGCAGTGTTACGTTTTTTCGGGATTCATATATCCCAAGTCCATCCGTTTGGACTTGTGCGCATGACTCATTTCGAGTTCATGTGCAAATCACAGCGCGAGGAGCCCACCCCTCGGCGCTTTCAATTTTTTTACAAGCCCAAGATCCAAGATTCTTGGATCTCCTTTATTCCTCGCAGTCAGAAGGTTAAGTGCAGCACCGTGTCATTCAAGAGCCTTCATGACTGGTCTGAGAGGTTCTTCAACATCAGGGCTGGTGTAATCCCCATCCGCATGACGATGCGCGCGATCGATTCTGTGCCCGCGGATACGGATGTTATTAAGAACCCAACCGGCGCCTGGGTTAAGAAACTGACCGCCGAACCATCCCCCGCGAAGAAAATTCGCGAGGAGGCGCTGGTGGGGGTCGGCATGAGTAAGCTATGGGCCGACAGCGCGCTTGAGCCCGTTATCCAAGTCGACGGGTTGTGTAAGTTTATTTCATTGCTTTATTTCTTTTTCTGCGCGAACATAATTCTTTTGCTGATATCACTTGACTTGTTTTTGCGCAGTCACCAAGGATTATATCCACGCCGCTTATGATGATCAAGTGGAGGGTGGCTCCGTCGCGCTTGGCGCTGGGGAGGTTGGTTTCCCAGATCGCTTCGATGACATGTTCATCCCAGTGGATCTGGAATTTGACTTTGATAGTGACGCGCCTGGTAAGCCTTCGCACTTATGCTTATTCCTTTAGAATACCAAAGTTTATTAACAGTTGTGTAGCTTGTATTTGCAGATGCGCTCGAAAACTACGAGCTGGAGCTCGCGGAGGAGGAGGAGGAGGAGGAGGAGGAAGAGGAGGCGCCCCTACTAAAACGCAAAGCTAAGGGGAAATCTGGCGCAGGGGCCAGTAAGAAACAGAAGAAAGATGACACCCCTGTCGCTCATCCCCATGTTCAAACGAAGGGACCTAAGGAAACCCAGGTGTTTACCACCAAGGTTTCTTTAGCTTCCCTGCCTGTGAGAGTGGGCAGACCTCCTGTCCACTTGAGGTATGGTGGCGTCACCTCCTCCGTTCGCGCGGCTGAAGAGAGAAGCAGTGTCGCGCCTGCAACAGGTATACTTTGCTTATCTTCATCTGATTGAATTGTTATTAAACCTTTGCTCCTTTGAATGTTTGCAGGACCGGCGACAGTCGCAGATCAGCCGCAGGCGCCACAAGGTGCTGAGGCTGCGCCGGGGGCTGCTTCGGAGTCCCCTGTTCTACCCTCTGAAAAGGGTAGAATGAACTTCATGGCGATGTTCGCCGCGCGAACAGAATTGCGCCAAGGTATGTTTTGCACATTTGTCTTCTGAATTTTTCTTTTGGATTCAGTCATAAACCATTTTTCCTTGTTGATTTGTTCATAGGAGTTGTAGCTGGCGCACAAGTTGCTGGTGACACTCCTGGCGCCGTTGTCGGCGCCGCTGGTTCTGCTCCTGCTTCTGCTAGTGCTGAGTCTCCCCTTATTGGGATTACCAAGGAGCAGGAAACCGTATTGCGCGCCGAATTGGCGGCGTCGAGACCTCCCTCGCCTCCTCCTACACGCAGCCCTCCCCGCGAGACTGGTTTGGAGCCCTCCAGGTCGCAGGAGAAGAGGCCTATTGAAGAAGATGAGGAGGATGAGGGGGCTCAAGCTGAAGACTCCTTGGGAGACCGCGCCAGCCCTGCGATGCCACAAGAGTTCGCAGCGCAGACTTCTGGTGGGGCTGGCGCTGACTTTTCTGCTTCATCCCCGCAGGTATGTTTTAATTTGTTGCTCCGCTGCGCGTACCTCCATATAAGTATGTTTTATGACTTAGAACATTTCTTGTGTTTTGCAGGAAGGTGACCACGTTTACCGCCCGAGATGGAATATTAATGAAGACAGTTCCTTCCAATCCATGGGCGTATGCGAGGACTTCTGGGCTCATGCCGTGCCTCCTACTGAAAGGAGGTATCAGGAGGAGCGCACCCGCGCGGACTTGCTGAATAACCATATTTTCGCTGGGTCGGCTTTCTTTGCTGCCTCCCAGGAGCTTCGTCGTGATTATATTAAAGTACGCGATGCTCTTGTGGAAGCCCAGCGAGAGGCTAAGGTGGCCGCCTGGAACCTTTCTGATGCTCGCGCGCGAGCTGAGAAACTCCAGGCAGAGCTCAGCGAAAACCGAGCAAGTGCCAACACCGCCTTTATTAAGCGCGGGCATGAGCTCCAAGCTGCGCGGGAGAAGCAGCAGGCGGCGGAAGCCGAAGTTGCCAAGTACGCGCGGAGAGTGCGTGTCTTGGAACAGCAGGCTGAGGCGCGTGACCAAGCTATCGTCCAGAGTATCACTGAGAAATCATCACTGGAGAGCGAGGTTGCGCGCCTGAAGAAGGAGTTGGCGGCCGCGCAGGCCGATAGAGATGAGGCCTTGGCGACGGCAGCGTCCAGCCAGGAAGCACTTGATGCTGCGCAGGCGGAGAAAGAAAAAATTTTGGCGGCAGCAGCGTCTGATAAAGAGGAGCTAAAAAAGACCAAGGAAACTGTTGAGTTATTAAACTCCCAGGTTCCTGCCCTCGAGACGTCTGTTGCTGGCCTCGCGCAGGATCGCCAATGGCTGGTGTCACAGGGCATGACTCGTTGCGCTTTGGCGATGAAATATTCCGCCGAGTTTCAGGCCCTTGTGATGGACTGCAATGCTGCCGCGCGCTTGGTGGGTCGAGCTGAAGGGTTTACGGATGGGTATGAATACGGCATGTTGAAGAAGAACCCATCCGAGTACCCTTACAAGAGCGACGCGGCCTGCGCGGACATGGCCGCGGTGGGGGAGAAGTATATGAATACTCCCATCCCCATCCTTATGCAGGTACCTTGACCTTAATGAGTTTTACTTGACTAATTTTCCAAGTGTTTTGTACTCAATATTTTCCTAATGATTTGCAGATAGCTGCGCTTGCTGACCAGCCCGACCTCGGCGCGCTAAAGAAGTTGCTCGATGAATGCGAGAGGGCTGGTAGCGATGATGGTGGCGCGGGGGATGTTGCCCCTGCCAGCGGCTCTGGCGCTGCGAAAGAATCTGCTCCTGACACCGTCGTGATAGAAGACTCCAATGAGGAGGAAGAACTTGACTATGGTCAGTTCGGATATGAGGAGCAGGCCGCGCCAGATGCTGAGGGAGATGATGAGGGTGATGAAGCGGCTGACGTCGACGTGGAGACTTGAGAAGCCCTTCATCAAATTTTATATTTTTTTATTTATACTTGTAATTTGTAACTCATCATACTTGTAAATTTCAATGCTATGGAATGAAACTTGTTTTCCCTTTTTTCACATCTTGCGCATTTCCATTCATCTCTTCATGTTTGCTTGTATAGATATAAGATATGCTTGCACGTTAAAATAAGAACAAGGTTGTAAGGAAATTATTCACTTAACCTTTGTTCTATTTTGTAAGTGGTTTCGCAGTATCTTGTTTATGCTGACATGCGCGATAACTTTTCACAATTCCTTTTTCGCGCGTCGTTGTCGCGCGGTTTTTACATGGAAGTATGAGTTTTAGCCATTACATGTCAGCAAGTGTTACTCAGATATCGACTATGATTCCGCGCGCGACCTCGACCTGAGACCTTAACAACTATGATCTGGCATGTACTTTGCCCTAGTTGTGTTTAAGGATTTTTATGGTCAGGCTGCGCGGGATGTAAGATGGATGTTTGTGAGTGTTTTGAGCTAAGGCTCTTTGTTTTGGGCTAAGGCCCTGACGTTTTTAGAGTTAAGACTCATTAACGTGTTTGAGCTAAGGCTCGTAGGTTTGGGCTAAGGCCCTGACGTTTTAGAGTTAAGACTCGTTAACGCGTTTGAGCTAAGGCTCGCGCATGTATGTTTTACTTCGTTTTATTTTGTTTTGAAGTCAATATAGTGTTGTCATATTGCTCCAAATTAATAAGGGAAGTGTGAAACATGTATGCAAAGGTAATAGAACAAATATTGAAAGATAGCGCGAATCATCATTCATGATGGCTTAAAAGCCTTGATTACATATTTGAACTTTTACATGAAGCATTTTCTAAGCTGTGCCGCGTTCCACGCGCGCGGTATCTTTTTTTCATTCAAATCTTTTAAAGTGTACGCGCCTTTACCCAAATCTTCTGAAATTTGATAATGTCCCTCCCAATTGGGGGACATTTTTCCTGGGGCTATCGCGCGGCTAGCTTCATTGTTTCGAAGGACAAAATCATTTTTCTTGAAGTGGCATTTTTTAACGCGATGATTATAATATTTTTCCAGCTTTTTCTTGTATTTGGCTTCATTGATGATAGCCGCTTCTCTGCGTCCTTCAAGCAAGTTGAGGTCCAATCTTCTTTCGCGCTCGTTATCAGTCTTGCTCATCATGAGTACCCTATGGGATGGGCATCCAATTTCTGCTGGGATCATAGCCTCTGTCCCATAGGTTAGGCTGAACGGGGATTCGCCATTGCTAGTTTTGCTTAATGTCCTGTGCGCCCACAGGACATTAGGTAACTCCTCGACCCAAGAATTGGATTCTCCCTCCAACCTTTTCTTCAGCCCATTTAACAAACTTTGATTCGCGCGCTCCACTTGGCCATTCCCTTGAGGGTGGTAGACCGAAGTGAAGATTTGGTTGATGTGCAATTCTTTGAGCCAGCTGGATATCTTCCTGTCAGTGAATTGTTTACCATTGTCGCTCACAATTTCCATAGGAAGGCCAAAACGGCAAATGATGTGGCTCCAGATAAATTGCTTCATCGCCTCAGCTGTGATTTTTGCTAGTGGCTTGGCCTCAACCCATTTTGTGAAATAGTCTATCGCCACTACCAAAAATTTCACTCGCCCTTGCGCTTGTGGCAGGGGCCCCACAATATCAATGGCCCATTTGTGGAAAGGCCATGCGGAGGTCACTGGAATCAAGTTGTTCTTTGGCCGCATGGTGTTTGGCGCGTGGCTCTGACATGCCTTGCATTTTTGGATTTCTTTTAGCGCATCCAAGTACATGCCTGGCCAATAGTAGCCTGCGCTCATTGCCTTGGCAACCACCATGCGTGGGCCAGCGTGTATTCCGCAGATTCCTTCGTGAATCTCCCTAATCACATAGCTTGCTTCTTCAGCATCCAGGCATTTCATGAGCGGTCCAAGATAAGAGCGTCGATATAATGTACCCTTAAGTAGTTCATAGTTCTGCGCCTTGTGTCTTATCTTCCTCGCCTGCGCGCGATCGTCCGGTAACTTCCCCTCCTTCAGGAATTCCATTATTGGAGTTATCCAGGATGAAGGGGTTGTATGAATTACAAGGACCGATTGCGTTTGCACTGACGGGCTGCTCATTACTTCCACCCTGACATCTTTGCCAAAGTGATCAAAATTAGTTGATGCCATCTTACTCAACGCGTCAGCGGACTTGTTTTCGCTGCGCGAGATGTGTATGATTTTGAAGAAGTCAAACTGCTCAACGAGCTTTTTTGCCTGCTCTAGATATAGAGGCATTGTGTTCTCCTTGGCGTCGTAAAGGCCGTTGACTTGAGCAGCTACCAAGTAAGAATCAACATGGGCCTCTAGCCTTTTAACTCCAAACTTGCGCGCAATGCGCAGACCAGCCAGCAGGGCTTCATACTCAGCCTCATTGTTGGTACTCTTGAAGTCCAACCTAATAGCATAAGTATATTCATGATTATCAGGGTCCACCAGTTTGAGGCCTGCGCCGGACCCTTCGCTGTTGGAGGCTCCATCAGTGAATAGCCTCCAAACATCTTCTTCATCATTTGCTCGCGGAGGGTCTACCTCGCGCTGAGCTTCTTCGATCTTTCCCTCTGGGATTTCCGTGATGAAATCCGCTAAAACTTGACCCTTTATTGCTGGACGGGGCTTATAGGTGATCGTGTGTTCACCTAATTCCAGCGCCCACTTTGTCAGCCTTCCGGAGAGCGCGGGTCGTCGCAAGACTTGCTGGATGTTGTAACCAGTCAGAACTTCAATAGGATGACCATTGAAGTATCTATTGAGCTTGCGCGACGCGTGTGTTAGTGACAAAACTAACTTTTCCATGATGGAATAGCGCGTCTCAGGGTCTGTCAGCACCCGACTCACATAGTATATTGGCATTTGGATCCCCTTGCGATCCACCAATAATACTGCGCCGATGGCGCGGTATCCAGCTGACAGGTACAATGTAAGGGTTTCGCCAGGAAGTGGAGCTGTTAGCGCGGGCAGCTTTATGAGACATTCTTTTATCTCACTGAAAGCTTGCTCAGCCTCAGGCGTCCACTTGAATTGGCTCTTCTTCAAGCAGTTCCTTAAAGTGTTAACGAATGGAGTAGATTTGCTGGCGTGGTTCGCTAGGAACCTGTTGATTGACACCAATCTACCATTCAGCTTCTGCACCTCTTTCATGGTGGATGGTGAAGGCATGTCAAGGATGGCTTCCACCTTTTCAGGGTTCACCTTGAAACCATCCTTAGTGACCATTACACCAAGAAATTTCCCCTCTTCCGCGCCGAAAGTACATTTGCTCGGGTTGAGCTTCATGTTAACTTCCGTTAGGCGCTGAAGAGTTTCCTCGATGTCTGTGAGCATTTGTCTCTCCTCCCTGCTCTTGATCACCAAATCATCAACGTAGACTTCTAGATTTCTTCCGATTTGTTCACTGAAAACCGAATCCATAAGTCTCTGATAGGTGGCGCCCGCATTCTTTAAACCAAAGGGCATTTTTGTGTAACAAAAAACACCCTTGTCGGTTCTGAAGGCAGTCTTGTCTTCGTCCTGTGGTGCCATTTGAATCTGGTGATAGCCTTTGTAGGCATCCAGGAAACATTTGAGCTTGAATGGCGCCACGGAGTCCACCTTTGCGTCGATGTTTGGGAGGGGGTAACAGTCTTTCGGACATGCTTTGTTGAGGTCCTTGAAGTCAATACACATCCTCCATGACCCGTTGCTTTTCTTTACCATCACAGGATTGGCTACCCACGTCTGGTATCGGATCGGGCGGATGATGTTTGCGCGCAACAGGTCCTCCACTTGCTCATTCATGGCCTTCGCCTTTTCATCCCCCATGATTCTCTTTTTCTGAGCAATTGGCTCCACCGACTTGAACGTGTTAAGAGAATGTTGCGCCAAGTCTCGCGGGACCCCCGTCATATCGGAGTGTTGCCACGCGAAAACCGACGTGTATTTTGTGAGCAACCTTTTCATTCTCAATCTCGTTTCGTCTGAAATGGTAGCGCCAATTGTGACCGTTTGCTCTGGGAATTTTGGATTTAAAATCCACTTCTCTGGCGCATTGTCCGCCATTGGAAGTTTCATTCTCCCTTCCCGCGGCGTACTTGTCACTGCGCACAAATGATCGCGGTAAACAAATGTTACGCCTGTTGGTGTAGGGAACCCCAATGCGCCGTGCGCTGGCGACGGTACAGCATTAAATTGGGCAATCGTTCCCCTACCCAGGATCATATTGTGGCATGACGTGGTGGGCAAGACCAAGAAGTTGACAACTTCGGCTCGCTTGTGCTCATCATCCCCCATAGTTAGTTCAAACTGAATCTGGCCTAGGGGATGGATGATTTCATTTGAAACACCACAGATTGGTGCGTTCACAATTTCGAGCCGCGCTTGGTCTGCCGGGTCTAACTTTCTGAAACATTGCTCATACATAATGTCAGATTCGCTTCCAGTGTCCACCAGGACCTTTGACACTTCGTAATGAGCAATGTGTGTGGTGATGACGAGAGGACTGCTTATTGAAGGGCCTCCCCTGATTCTTGGGAAGATGACTTGCTGCTCGCGCCAATCTCCGTGGATTTGCGCGCTTCTCTTTTTTAACGTCTGCCCTTGTCGTCCCCCCTCAGCCACACAGATTCTTTTGTATTTCTTGCTGGCAGAGGCTCCTTCCGGTTGCTCATCTTCTATTCTTTGGTTTTTCACCAAGTGAGCCAGCCTGCCTGATTTTACATCCTTCTCGATCGCATCCTTTAAATGATGGCATGCGTCGGTGTTGTGGCCCGGGGACCTGTGAAATTCACAATATTTGCCACTGTTTTGCGGTCCCTTGTAGTGTAGTTGCTTGGGGGGCTTGAATTGAACATTCTCAGTACTTAACACCTGTGAAGGTGTTTTAGTGAGGGGAGTCCATATTCTTGGCAGAGGTCTGCTGGGACCTCTGCCGCCCTCCCTCTTGTCACCCTCCCCGCGATTACGAACATCTTTTTGGGGCTGGGGTGAGCTTGGTTGCGCTTGCTTTTCTGCGCAAGAAAAACTTGTTGGCTGCAACCTGGACCATACAGAGTTCTGTTTGGCCCTCTTCTCTTTGCTGCGCGGTGATTCAGCCTGATGCGCTCTTTCTCTTGCCCTATCTTGGGCAATCTGTTTTTCATTTCTCGCGAAAACTCGCGATGCCTCCATTAACTTGGCCCACGTGGTGGGCATGCCATCTTTGCTTACGAGAGCTCGTCGCAATTGATCACTGCGCGCGCCTTGTATAAAGGCCACGCGCAGGAGTTGCTCGGTTATACCTCCGATTGCCAGAGACTCCTGATTGAACCGAGTGATGTAATCTTCAATCGTCTCATCATTCCTGCGTACGCAGTGCATGATGTCATCAGGATCGCGCGTGTGCCTGCGCTGCTGTACGAAGTGGGCTTGGAACTTTTCTAATAGTTCCTCGAACCCATCAATTTGCCCAGTCGGCAAGCTCTCGAACCATACTCGCGCCGCGCCCGTTAGGCAGCGAGCAAACATATGACACCATGTTGGCATCGTCCAGCTCTCCAGGTTTCCCGTGTTGTAAAAACCTTGCAAGAAATCGTCTGGATCTGTCGTGCCATCATACTTACCCAAACCACTTGGCATCTTGGTCTTGTGCTGGATGGGAGCCTGCGCGATGCGCGCAGTGAACTTTGAGTGTTTTACCAAGATGGCTGGTCTGTAGGGTGTGGTTACGTCCACTTGCCCTCTGACTGGTGGGCTGTACGGCATGTGCAGATCCAGATCGGCTCTGGCTCCAGGCGGCATGTTCACAGGCGCGCGGAGCTGTGAGCCTCCTGCATGAGTATCCCGCGTCTTCCTCATGCTATGCACTTCTTCATCACTGAACTCAGTGTGTGCAGTGTGAATAGAATGTCCTTCTTCCGGCGCGCGCGGCCGTTTTGTAGTCTGCTTATCAAACGCTTGCCTTTGTGTTTGGTCGGCTAGCTTCTTCTGTTTGACCATTTCATTGTACTTTTCCATCAGACGCCGCTGCTCGTTTATGAGCCATTCATTCGGATCATTTGTTTCTTCTTCTGGACCCATTGGTCCTTTCAGTTTCGCGCCGGCCATATTTTGTAACATGAGATCGTCTGGAGGAGTTTCAGTCTGGCCGTGAGGGGTTGTGACGAAGGGACGGTTGCTGGTGGTACGCGTAGAATCACGCGGAACCCTCAGAACCTGCTGTCCGTCGTTAACACCCTCACGTTCAATATCCTCCAGAGCTTGATCAACGTTACGAACGCCAGAAACCAATGAAGAAACGTGGATCTACTCACTGGTAGCAGATCTACTTTCCTCGGGTGTGATTATACTATTTCACCGATGGTTCTTCTGGATCCGTGTTCTTCCACCTACAAAATGAACAGCGCCGTTACTTACCCCTCAGAAAGGGACAGAGGGGTCCTCTTTGGGGTAACCCTCCGGCGTGAGAATCAGTATATGGTGGAGAAGATAATAATGTGTGAGTAAGTGAATCTCAAGAGTATTGCTTAATAGCTGAATACCCTCTGATTGTGAGACTGTGTGTTTGTATGTAACTGACTGTGAGTGAATGTAATTCAATATGATTGAATGTGATATCACTGCCTGTAACTGTCAATGATTGAGTATGAATCTGTCATCAAAGTGGAGTTGATGCTGTGTTTATAATGCTAGGGTTTCCACTGATTGGGCTCAACCTCGTTGGCCTCCTCCAATCGCACTGCGCCACGTGTCCTCTGGGACACCTGGCGCTTTCTCGTTGGTTGTAATCACGTGGTAACACATGTGTCATGCTGAGTTGTCGACCTTTCATTTGGCAGCTGTCAACATCAGCATATTCTTACTCCTTAAAAAGATGCCTTCTGGAAGGTTGTCTGACGTGCACAATCAAGGTTGCCCTAATCCTGATTTGGATAAGGACGAGGTTGATTATGTGCACGTGTGATATGCGCCCATCCTGAGGATGCGCGAGGTCTTCTCTTTATTCTCACGCGCAGATATTTCATGCGCAGATGTGATATGCACGAGCATGTGATATGCGCCGCGCGCTAATGCGCTGCGCGCATATGTGATGCGCGAGCATATGTGTGCCTGGGCAGATGTGATATGCACGAGCATGTGATATGCGCCGCGCGCTGATGCGCCGCGCGCATATGTGATGCGCGAGCATATGTGTGCCTGGGCATATGATGCCTGAGCATGTTTTGTATGCGCCATGCGCATAGGTTTTGGCTTTGTGCCTTCATAATGTCTTTATCTTGTGGGTTGACCCGCCTTGCTCGGTGTTGAGGCGGGTACATACCTCTTCATAAACGAAACGTTACTTTGAATGAAGGCCTTTCGATTTTCAACCTTCCAACATGCATTTGAATTTTTATGTTGAATATGAGCCTACCGAAACAGAGGCATACCATTTCGCCAAACCCTATGACATTCATAAACCTGATCAGTATCATAGCAACAAACACATATTAGAGTGTTGGAAATTGGCTTACTAATTCAAACAACAATGTTTGAGATACAATTCAAATCAACTGTTATAGTACAAGTTTGTCTAATTAACAATCAATCAAACATGTTAAACTGATAAAAGAATATTGGTCATGGGTTCTAATGCTTCCTCAAAAACAAACAAAACATTTAAACTTACAAATGGATTAATGTTGTCCTTTTTTCATTCAGTCAACCAATAGCAGCTCGAATGGACTTATGTTCTTCAGCCGATTAACGGTTACCTTTGTTAAACGCAGACAGTGGGGGGTTTGTTTATAGAAGTGAAATCCCATCAGCAACCATACATACATAACTGAAAAACCTCAAAATCAAAACCCTAGAGACCATATAGGAAGACAAAGTGAACTATCGTTACAAATGAAGAGATCAATTAGTTGCGTTAAGAAGAAAAATGAAAGTGAAGACGAGTCTATGACGAACAATCTACTGCATACACTGGAGCTCCTTCGTCCCTAGCCGTATTGTATCAATCGATCACTACGAACGTGACTCAAGAAGACGGAAGGCGAGTGAAGCTGTATGTGACGCTGAACAAAAAAGACACTTGACAAAAGAAGTAGGTGGAGTGTGGTTGATAGTCATGGGTTGATGAATGATTAATAATAATATGTGTGGCTATTATCAGAAGCTGATGAATAATAATTTTGCCTCAGAGCAAATTGTTAGTTTTTAATATTGGGATTTTACATATAAGAAATATTAATTAGATGAATATTCTTGTTAAAATTATAATTATTAGTTATATTTATGTCTTAATTACTACCATATTTAACATTTCTATTGTCCCTCCTAAATCTTTCATCCATTGATGATTACTAAATAAAATTTTTCTAATTCCCTCTAAAATTACTATTTCATCTCTTCTTCCCACCATTTTTTATAAGTATTCACTATTAAACAACACTTTTATTACTTTTTTATAAGATCAGATAATATAAAACATTACTATTATTCTGTAAATGGATGGACCTGTTCTTTTGGATTTGAATGAGCTTCCTGTTAAAGAAGATGTTATTGAAGAACAAAGTGAAAACAAGAAAAAAAGTTTTAAGGAACCATTCGTCAGTCAATGTTTTCTAAGTGAAGAAGAGGCTATTGGTTTTTTTTTTTATCAAAATTCTACAAGAATGAATGGATTTTCCATTCAAAAGGGAGATTTGTGAACAAGAAAGTAGATAGGAAAAGACATGATATTTTTGTCATCGTGAAGAAAAACTGGAGTCCAAAAAAGACTACACAAAAAAAAGCATGAAACAGAGGCTATGCAAGATGTGAATGCAAAGCCCACATGCGAATGAAAAGTGGAAAGGAATTAGTGAGACAAGTAAAACATTGCAGACTTTGTAGATCTTCGAGTCACAATTTCAGCACATGTCCAGAGCGGCATGCTTATGATGATGCTAATAATGCTTAACAATTGGCCAAAAAAAAACTTGATATGCACGATGAATTAGATTGCAACCCCATATTTAATTATAAATGTGGAAAATGCATTTTCTTTTATTATCGTATAATAGTGGAATTATTTATTCTTTTGGTTTTTAGACTTTTATATTTTAATATTAAAAAAGTCAATGTTAACTTGAATGTAAAAAAGTCACTTTCATATTTAAATATTCGTTACATATAAATGAATTAAAAAATGATGGGAGATGAAAAAGTAATTTTAGAGCACCTTCATCGGATGGTTTTTGTTGGTTCAAACCAACTTAACCATTGGAGGATGTGTTTTATACCAAAAACCAAGAAGCCAAGTTTGAATTTCCAAACCAACAAAAACCAATCAATTGGGGGCCCCAACATCTCTTTCACCCTATATATATATATATATATTTACATTTATAAAATATATTAAAATATTATACATATATACATATTTTTTATATTTATTTCAAAAATTATGTATTTTTTTTGTTTGTCTATTTTTTACGTTACGACAAGTTTAACGATTAAATTTTTTAACGGCTAGTTTTTTAATGACTAGTTTTTTAACGATTTTATTATCTATTTTACGAATTCGAATAAAAAAATATTACAAGAAGTCCTAGAAAAAAAAAACGTTACAAAAGTCCTAGAAAAAGGTTACAAGAAGTCATAGGCATTACAAATATTCCTAGAAGAAAAAAAACGTTACAAGAAGTCCTAAAAAAAGTTACAAGAAGTCCTAGGCATTACAAAGATTCCTAGAAAAAAAAAACGTTACAAGAAGTCTTAAAAAAAAGTTACAAGAAGTCCTAGGCATTACAAAGATTCCTAGATAAAAAAAACGTTACAAGAAGTCCTAGAAAAAAACTTCAAATTATCTCTCTTTCATTTCGTTAGCGTAATTGTCATTTTAAATTATGTCATTTTTTTTGTTTATTTATTTGTTATATTTTTGTTAATCTATTTTTTACTAAATTTTTATTATATTGCTATTTATTTAAATAAAAATTAAATATTTTATAGTATTGTGAAATTCTTATTTAAAATAATTGTAAAAGTAAGTGATGATGTGGAAATGTAAAGATGGTTTGAGAAGATGTATTGTTGGAGTAAAAATGTGGTTTTTAAGAAAGCTGATGTGACAGTGATGTGGCTGGTTTGAACAAAAAACTGTTGGAGATGATCTTAGAGGAAATTAGAAAAATTTTATGTAGTAGTCCTCAATGTATGGAAGATTTTAAAGGAAACAATATAATGTTAAATAAGGTAGTTATTAAGAAATGAATGTAATTAATATAAAATTATAGTTTCAAGAAAAATATTCACCTACTTAATATTTCTCATATGTGTCTTTAGGGCACAGTTAGAAAATCACTTTAATATTATTTAATGATGCATACCTAAAATAAGTAGAAACCTAACCTAAAATAATGAAGATGTATTTACCAAAATATCCTTTTGAATTTTGAATTCAAATTTTAAATCTTTTGATTAAATAAAACATAGATAAATATGTTAATGATTATGATATAATCATAAGAGTATATATTTATTATTTAAATTTAACATTGTATTTAATTGGGACTAAAATAGTTTCATTATAAATATGAAAATAAAGTTTCTTTTAAACATACAATTTGTTAGCGAACAATTTAACCCTAAACACATACTTACACCATATGGCCATCGACCTCAACCCTATTGTAGCGTCATTGAGAAAATAAACCGATTGAAGCCGATTTTGCGCTTCGATTATCGAATATGATCAAGGGAAACGCATGAGGCTCGTGTTTGTCTTACAAGGTATTTTTAGTGTACCAAATCTAACGATCAAGTTTTCGTTTCGTCGTATTTCGATTTGGTGTAGCTTCTGCAACATAAATAAAAGATAAATATATCAATCTTAATTATGGTTGTGTTCTATGTTCACTATATTTGAATATGTACCTATGGAGGACAATTTTGTTTGATCAAGAATGGTTTCGTATACAAAGTCCTTCACTGCTTAATTTTTAAACATGTGTATGAAACTCAACACATCGGAAGTTGCAACATCACCACCACGAAATACAAAGATTTTTTTCAATAAGGAAAGATGTTAGCAACGCATTAGTCAACGTTTTTCCAAAACTAAACCATCAAGAAGATGGGTTTTCAAGAAGATGGTTTTTCTAAATGACTTATTATAAAATAAAAATAGACACAAACTAATAAAACAACTAATTAACATTTTTTCTAACACCATATAAACACTTTTTTCATCAACGAACTTTTACCATATACTAAATCATTCCAAAACAAATTATTAAGGGTCCTGTTAGGGACACCCAAACACCCCCTCAATACGTCCCTTATAGGGCTTTATACGTCCCGTATAGGACTATACGGGGCTTATAAAGAACCCTATACGCACCGGTATAGCCCTATATGAGGCGGGTTGATGGGTTTTTTAGGAAAATTGGGTGGTGTCTCTAGAATTCCCCATTATTAATTCTCACCATGAGTGAGCATAAATAAGGAAAAATCCGAATTCATGAGACCTGAACCGACCAGACCTGATTATATTACAAGAGGGTCAGTTTTTGGTTTCTATGAATACCATTAATCAGGTCCAGATCAGATATGACAGGTAAGACCCGTAAACACGCAACACTAGAACCGATTATTATTACAATATGGTCGGTTACCAAGTCTTGAAAATACCATTAATTGGGTAAGACCCGTTTAGTGACCGTAATTCCCCGTTCCCACCAACCAAAATTTATTTAACTTATTCCAAATCAATTTATTGCTTTTTTTTCTTTTTCCAATTAAACTTATTATTATTATTATTATTATTATTATTATTATTTTACTAGTAGTATCTGAGTATTTCTCTGCAAAACAAAAACTGTACGAATTCTCAGCATTTTGATCCTTTTATTCTTTGCCCTATTATTATTATTATTATTATTATTATTATTATTATTATTATTCCACAAACATGAAATCAAATCACATTAACTCAATTCCGTATTCTCATCTCTGATTTTTTCACAGTTTCAGTCGACGGTGACTTCTCATTTCACTCGCCACAGCTGAAAACAACTGCAGGTTTCTACGATCGATCCATATGCTTTGTATTTATCAATTCAGTTTCTTGATTAGATACATATTCGTCATTTTTGGTGCGTATTTGAATAATTTAGGTCATTTTTGGTGGTTTTATAGTGGAATTCGGTGTGCTAGGGTTTTAATTAGGCATGTAATGTTGATGCTCATCGTGTGTTTGGACCTAGGGTTTGAAATTTAAACCTAGATGTTGTGACAGAACCCGGAAAACCAAAGATTTGTTTTATTATTGAAATAATAATAAGATAGTTGGCCCGATTCGAGAGGGGCTAATCTACGATTTAACCAATTTGAGATGGTAAGTATTCGGTTACAAGATAAACTTGATCATGTTGTGATGTATGATAGAATCTGCATTTTGTTTATGTTTTGTTAATACGCATCTCGTGTAAGCTACTTCAGGATTTAAACCTGCATTTTCATTTGAGATTCGCCCTTCTCAAATAGGGCCAACTATCTTATTATTTCAATAAAAGAAATCTTTCGTTTTCTGGGTTCGGGTTCTATCATTGTCTCATTGAAATAATGCATGCCACTTTAGGGTTTAAATTATGAGACTACATTTTGTTTATGCTTGTTAACACACATCTCATGTAAGTCACTTTAGGGTTTGAACCTGCATTTTCATTTTCTAACCGTTAATCTTTTCATTAGCATGTCTCTTTTTTTTTGTTTTCTTTTTGCTGAATTTTATAAGATTATGGTTGATATTAGTTCATTTTGGTTAATATATTGATAAATTTGTTTATGTTTAATATTAGTTGCGGTATCTGCTGTTTCCTTAATGATGGCAAAGAAGAAAGATGCATCCACAGGATCAGCTGATGCATCTGTTTTAAGAAGATCAGGTAGAGAAACATCATCTAGGAAGGCTGAAAGATTAGAAAAACACGCATCACCAAATCCTTTACCTGTTAAAAACACACCTGAGAAAGTTGAGAAACCGATGGGGGCCGGTCCATTAAGGAGGTCGGATAGAGGGAAGAAAGTGGTCGAGACTATCGAGTTACCAAATACCAAGTCAACAACAAAAGAGAAAACTTCAAATAATGTAAAAAAGAGTTCAGAAGAAGTTAATGAAGATACTGAAACTGAAAAGCAGGATGCGGATGCAGATGTTGGTAGTAGGAAAAGAAAGAAATGGGATGCAATTAGTTATAAGGCTATGTTCAAATCTCAAAAAACAAAAGTTGAAACAGGTGCTTATGCTTATTTTGCTTTTACTAATTTCCATTATGCTAGTTTATATTTATAGGATAATCTGTTTTATAATAAATGGTGTTACAGTATGGATCGCAATGTTTGACTCAAGGTGGATTTGCGTGCTAGTTTTTATTGATAGCAATTTGTTAAATAGGCAATCTTTTCTATTATGTACTTGTTAAAGTAAGTAATTGATTGCCAAATTTACCTCTTCTGGCGACAGTTGGCAAACAGACTAGGATCATTTGAATGTTATATTTGTTTTGCATTTCATGTGTTTTTGCTCTGTGTAAACTGATATGTGCACACACACACACACACACACACATATATATAGATATATAGGGGTGGGATATGGTACAAATAAAATTAACATACAAATAACTAGAGTAATTACAGTTTTGAACTAGAGTAATTATGCTATAAAAATAATATAGTGTAATAATAATTACTCTTGTTTTAACATAATTACTCTAGTTATTTGTACACTTGTCACGATAAAATTCATTCGTATTTGATTCAAAACCCTATATATATGTGTATATATATATATATTATCATTATAAAATCAAAGTTCTTATTCTCTTTTGGCTTGTTAGATGTAGATAAGGAGCCGAAAAGCCAAAGTAGCATAAGAGTTCAAGGAACTCCTGATAAAGCGTTGTTTGGGGGAAGAGTGATTGATTTAGACGAAATAGAACATGACGATCGTCCTCAAACAAAATCACTAGATGGCAAATCTATTGAAAGTGGTGACGTGGAGAAAAACAATGGTGTCTATGTTTCACCATCTAACGGAAATATTGCAAATAGCGATAACCACATGTGCCAAACATCACCACACAGGTGAGTTTTTTGTTTTTATAATAATCACTCTGTTTTTGGTACATAACTACATTTTACTTCAGGTAACTTGTGAGTGTTTTAGTCTTGCTTTTGGGATTTCATAGAGCTATTCTGTATACCATTGGTTATCACTATGAATTGAATTTATTCTTTTTTATGATTAAAAAGAGGGGATACACAATAACCTTTGACCTTGTAAATGAAAGAAGCAACAATAGTATTTCCACAATGAAAATAGGCATTGATGATATTTTCATAACTAAAATAGGTAACGATGTTATTTTTACATTGACAAATAGTGACTGGGATAAGTCAAGTATTATGCATTTAGGCTTGATTTGATTATTGATCTTAGGTTAAGTTAAGCATCATTGTACAGAACCTACGTCTTAATAGTAGGTGATTTTGTACCTAGTTTGTATATCATTATTTTCACTAAAAAATTATTAAGTTCCTTATTTTTTAGGTTTGTTTTGTCGATGGATGCCATTAGAGTATAAACCATGCTTTAAGCCTCCATATTAGGCATGAATCTTATTGTATTTGAGTTTGCTAAATTTCTTTCATCATTCCTTTATGTATATAAAGAAATTCCTTTCATATAATCGGAGTTTCTTTTCATAGCAGAAACTAAACAAGATAACAGCCTTAATTTATCATTCTGTTATACATAGTTGCTCTTGTCCTGCAGGATTGCACACGATTTAGAGAATCAACAGGAACTTGACACGTGTCGCAAGGAGAATGCAGAGAACAATGATGTCTCAAGAAGCACACATAATTCCAAATTTGTAGAATTTTGGGTTCCCGTTCATATTTCAAACGTGCAGCTTGAACAGTATTGTGCTACTCTACTTACTAATGATACTCTTCGTTCAATCTCAAAAAATGATAAACTTGGGGCTCTCGATATAGCTTTAAAAACCAACCGAGCGGTTTGTTCCAGCATTATTTGTTTTCATCAATTTAATATTATCTCATTATTAGATTTATTTATTTATTTTCTATCTGAAGATCTGTAACCACCCCTACACCGTGAATCGCAATCTTGAAGATTCACTTGCTAAGGACAAAAGTATGATAGTAAAAGTTGGCAAAGAAATAAGTGGCAAATTTTGGTTACTTGACCACATATTACCCGAAATACAAAAGCACCAACTAAGAGTGCTTATCCTTTTTCAGGTAAGTTGTAATTTAACTAATTTTAATCTGCAATAAGGTATTAAGGTTGTCTAACTCATTTCTTGAGTTTTGTTTCAATATAGCCTCCAATTGCTGGGTTAGATGTTCCACTCGGGCACATATTAGTTGAATTCATCCATCAAAGATTCGGTGATGATTCTTATGTACATGTGGATGGCGTTCCAAATACACCATCGAAAAAGCAAGCTGCTAACAATCTCAATAAAGATAAGACTCGATTTATTTTCTTAATAGACTCGCGCTCGTGTCATCATAGTATTAAGTTATCGTCAGTGGATGCTATTATCATATTCGACAGCGAGTTAAATCCATCAGTTGATTTAAAGTCATTGCAGAAGCTAACCATTGACACACCGTTGGATCAAATCATGATATTCAGATTATACTGTTCATCCACTTTAGAAGAGAAAATTCTTAAACTCGCAGAGAACAATGTGGCAGTCGATTTCAGATCACCTAGTTTAAGGAGTAATTATGATCCTTTACTCATGTGGGGTGCCTCTGACCTGTTTGACCGGTTGACCAAGTTTCATAGGCAAACTGGTTTAAACATTTCATCTGAAGATGCTTTTCTAAAGGATGTTGTCAATGAGTTTTTATATATACTTTCTCACAAATGTAAAAGCAATGATACATCATTGAAATTGATCAGCACACGAATTCTAAACTGTGGAATTTATGGTAAAAGTGCCTCGTTACACAGTGAGGTAAAAACACATTTACACGATGGAGACCCACCTTATGTATTTTGGAAAAAGTTATTGGACGGACGGTCGCCGGTTTGGAAGTTTGTATCGGAATCGAACCCACGTCAAAGAAAACGCCCGAGACTTATTTTGGATTCACCACCTGTTGCTGATGTTGGTGGTGTGAAGACACGAAGAAAGACTCTAAATATTAATCCTACGGTTGAACCAGCTCAATTGAAAACCGGAGGAGTGAATGACGGTAAAAGGGCAATATTGTCTTTTTTATAAATATATTTGTTTGTGACTACTGACTAGTAGTTTAAGATATAGATATGTGGGTTTTCAGGGATTGCTACAGAAAATGACGAATCTCAGTCATCATCCGCTGATACATATTGGTCCAAGGTCAGTGATGAAACAAATGTACTTGATCAATTGAAGCTTACTGCGTCCGAGCTCTGCAACACACTCAAGTTTTCGGTATGTTATTGGATATTTTCAATGCTTGATTACAAATATATTTTTACAATATATTCTAGTTTTAGAATAATAACGATTTGGAAGGCTATATAGTGACTTTCAACTTGTTTTACCTGTTTTGTCCATTTTAACATTTTCTGATTTTACCCGTTGAGATAAAGCACAATCCAATATATTCTAAACATGTTATATCTTTTTATCCTAAAGATAAAATATTTAATTTGAATTGGTCAACTCTATATGCAGGAAGACGTGAAGAGCACAGTGGTAAATTTTCTGGAATTTGTTTATTATAATTTTCGACTCAGCAAGGAACATACAACTAATACAAGTTTATTACATGGTTTCATGTTGTCACTGGTATCATCTTTTAACAAACTGCATATTCTTTTTTGACAATATTTAATGTATCTATTTACATAATTCTATTCATATTATAGTGTTGGATCTGCTCATCAATTGGCGAAAGTAAAACTGATAGGAGTGAATCCTTAGCTCTTGCAAAGAAACACTTAAATTTCATCTGTGAAGAAGCAGAAGCAGAAAAGGTGTACGAAAAACTGAAGCTACCAAAGCAAAGATTCTTAGAACGCACAAAATCTCTTCCTGGTTTAAAAGATCCAGTTCCTGCACCTGAAGGGGTCAAAGTTGGGACTGAAAATAGTCAACACGTCACAAATGTTGACCCAGCTAATGAAATTGTAGAAGCGTTTGAGAGGACTAATAGAGAATGGGATGAAAAGAGGGCGAGTATAGAGACTGATTACAAAGTGGACAAAAGTATAATCATTGCGCTTTACAACAGCAATCTCTTGATGAGATCTGGAAAACTTATAATAAAAGAGAGAGAATTTGCCAACAAGCTGGAAGAACATGAAAGAATGAAGGAGATTCGACATAAAGAACTAAATGATATTTCTTTGCAGCGTTCCCATGATGAGACTGGAAACACTGAGGTGCCCCCCACAGTTGAAGTGGAAAGTGATGGTGAGCCGGTGTGTGAAGGTGTTAATTTTACAGAATCTACTGGTTCTCATGCAGCAATATCAAGTGAGCAGATTGGTGAGGTTCAAGCCCAGCAGGTTGGTGATGAGATGGAGATTGATGTGGTGCAGAAAGTTGACTTCGGTCTTGGAAGTTCTAAAGGGGGTTTTAGCAGTCCTGATGCGTCATCTGCTGGTGAAGATTATAGTGAGACTGGTGCGAATGATGTGGCGCCACGTGCCAACTGTGGTGACCTGGAAACGTCGGTTGGAAATTATAATAAAGAAAGTGATGTAGATGGCACTGCAGGCCTTGATGAAAATGGTCGTAATGAGACTGATAAGAATGATATGGCGCCACATGTTGACACTGGTGTTGTGGAAATGCCAGCTGGTAATTATAACAAAGAAAATGACGAAGATGATCATATTGAGACTGGTGTGAATGACATGGCGCCACATGTCAGCTCTGGCGGCATGGAAATGCCAGCTGGTAACTATAACAAAGAAACTGATGAAGATGATCATAAAGAGACTGGCGCGAATGACATGGCACCACATGTCAGCTCTGGTGATGTGGAAATGCCAGCCGGAAATGACCATAAAGAAAATGATAAAGGCCATGATGAAAATGACCCCAATGAGACTGGTGAGAATGACATGGTGCCACATGTTTCTGGTGACGTTGAATTGCCGGTTGGAACTTTTAACAAGGAAAATGATGAAGATGACACTGTAGGCATTGATGCATTTCATGCTGCCAAAGACCGTCATGAAACTGTTGATGATGTGCCACCAGAAGTTGAATCTGCTGAAATGGAAACGCCAGCTGTTCATGATGTGGCACCAGAAGTTGAATATTCTGAGATGGAAACACCAGCTGGCGCATGTGACAATGAGGACGCTGAAGAGGGTGAGATTTTACCTGACACACCAGATGTTGGTGACAACATTAATGAAAGCAGCCCACGCGATGTGCTACCGTGCGTTAAACCTGCTGAGATGGCAACACCAGCTGACAATGAAGACTATAGTGCTTCTTGTGGTTCGAGTAGTAATAATCATGTTTTTTCTCCAGCTTCAGAACATGTAGGTTATCAGAACCTTTTGTTTTATTCATTATTTGCATCATAACTATATTTAATAGGTTTTTGTTGGTCTTTTCAGGAAATCCAAAATGACCCCCTTCAAGTTGAACAAATTCCGGACACTGGAGTTCAAGATGAAGAAATTAATATAGCTAATCAACATGATCAGATCATTCCGGAAGTTGAACCTGATATGCTTTCTCCAATCAGTGTGGTTCAAGATAAAGAAGTTAACACCATTAATCTGCAACCGTCAAGTGCCGATAAAGTTGATCAGATCATTCTAGATAATGAACTGGATGTAACGGTTGCTGAGAACCCGTCTGACACGGTTCAACATGATCAGATCATTTCAGATGTTGAACCTGATATGCAACTGTCAGGTGCTGGTCAAGTTGATCAGACGATTATGGATGATGAACCGGATCTAACGGTTGCTGAAAATCCGTCTGATACGGCTCAACACACGGGGCCTTTACTTGAACCTGTTTGTGAAGAGCCAAACCTAACCGTGACACAATCTGGTGAAAATATGGAAGAAAATCTTGTTTCTGTTTCGGCTACTGAGACAGAACAGCAGCCTAGTTTGGTGGCTACATCTGTGGCACCCACACTGTTGGCTAACACATTCAACATGTTTGATAACCTAGCTAACCGACTTAACCCACAAATAACAAATCAAACCGACCCACTTCAAGCTGAAGTAGATCGGTTATACTTCATCAGAGAGACTATATCCAAGTCATATCAGGAAGTGGTCAGTCATTATTTATCTCATAAGTTGAGTCAGTTCATATTGATTAACTTTCGATTCTTTATCGTGCAGGAACAAAAGCTGAATTCTGAGTGTGAGAAGGAAATAGCAGAAGTTGTGGCTCAAATACGCCTAAAGTATGAAGCTAAACAACAACGCACAGATTCAGATTACAAGTTAAAAAACATGGAGCTTGAAACAAATATTAAACGGGTAAACATGAATAAGATCCTGGCCGAGGCTTTCAAGTCCAAGTGTCAAGATCTTACTCCTGGCCATCCAGGAATACAAGGTATTTTTATTATATTAAATAATATAAGTTAAATTGATTTTAACGGAATTTGATTTTTATTATTTGCAGCTTCTCAGGCTGAAACATTACTGCGCCGGTTTTCTGGTACATCTTCTATGATGCATTACCAGGGTGCTTCTTCGTCTTCAGCTGGCCAATCTTTAGGAAATCACCAGTCGCCGTCGCCGCCGCTGCCACTACAGCAATCACAACCGCTACCACAGCAAGCACAACCGCTACTACAGCAACCACAACCGCTACCAGAGCAACCACAACCACAACCACCACTACAGCAGTTACAATCCCGATCACAACTGCCACTACAGATAGTCCAACAGCCGTCAGCTCTCTTCTATAGCACGGTGAGCAGGCCTGCCTCCACTACACCAAGTAGACCACCGTCACCGGTGGTCAACCAGTTGACCTCTTCAAGACTACAACCTATAAGACTACCATCTATAGTTAGCCAGGCTACCAATTCAACCACAACCACCACTACCAGAATGCCCACCCCTACCAGACCGCCACCTGGCTTGAACATGAATGGTCCTTCATCCTTCCATAACAGACCACTTGGTTCCACTGTAATGGACATGTCGGCTGCCAATTTAAGAATAAACACAGAAACTCGTGGCCAATCGCCACATGTCCGGTTTCTTGTTAGCAATGAGACCCGTGCACCGACCGTAACTCCACATACACGACCTCTGGTTTTAGAAACTCGTGCACCGGGCCTACATATACGGCCTCCGGTTATTAGCAAATTCCGTGCGCCGGCTCCACATCTGCGACCTGTGGAAGCCCGTGCTCCGGCTCCACATCTTAGATCTCGGGCCAGCACAGAAATCCGTGCACGGGCTCCACATATGCAGCCATTCAGACCTACACACTCCGTATCGCCTGATGCTGAAAGTCACAGGAGGGTGTCGCCAACTCAGAATGTCACAGGTGGCCCGCCACCGCCACCACCACAACCATCATTGTTGCCATCTGAAAATGGCGCGGTGCAGATAGCTGATTTAATTGGAGAGGGTATTACTGCACACACTTTATCTGCTGCTCCTGATCTTGTTTGTTTGTCTGATGATGACTAAGTAGTTAGCTGATTAGCATATGTTAATATATATTTTGAAGGAATTTACATGGCAGTGTTAAGCTAGAATGTTGTAAGTTGTAAGTGGACCCTTGTCTACTTATTTTTGT
The DNA here is from genome assembly GCF_021521415.1 of Bidens hawaiensis. NCBI lineage: Eukaryota > Viridiplantae > Streptophyta > Magnoliopsida > Asterales > Asteraceae > Bidens > Bidens hawaiensis. Next base: position 377,396 of record NW_027492956.1, on the reverse strand, counting down.
AGAGATGCAAGCATAGGTATTTGTATTTGTCCAGCTTCAGTCAGTTTGTTATACTTGTCAGAACTGTTACCCTCCTGTTAGTGTTATTCCAATGATTTTTGGAAAAATTTTAATATTCATTAACGTTGCTATAGTTTCAGTGCTACATATATGTTCCTTACTAGGCTACAAATATATATCTTAGAGAGATAAATATATGTATTGTAGATAGACTGACACATAAATAACTGATCTAAAAAAAGATGGAAAAAAAGTAATACTTTACTTTTAATTGGGTACATATAACTAAGATACGTTTAACCACATATTTTTGGAATACGTATATGTATCCTACGGTGTTCATTATCATCCTCTTTCATCTACTTTATTGCATGCTAGGTTATATATCCGTTTGATACACGGGTTAAATAAATAATATTTAATTTTGATTAATTAATATAAAAATGTATCATAAAGTCAAAAAACTATAATTATATAAAATGAAAAAAAATATGAAGTTATCATAAATCTACAATATTTTCTTTATATACAACATTTAAAGTATTTTTGAAACAAATAAAAATAATTGTAATTAATCCAACTTTTTTTAATCATATTAATAAATTTGTAAAAATAAAAATAGTAACATGTTTACCAGATAATTAATTTATGTGTGGATGAAGAACACCACTAAAGAAACATGGCCTCATTCGATCGATCACAAAGGTGTATCATCATCATATGATAGTAAAATCACATTATTTTATGTGTGGCTTATGTTAAAAATATATATTTATTTTGATATTGTAAAGTTATATTATTAACTTAAAATAAGTCAAATCTTTACAAGTAAAACATTGATAAAAAGCATGACTTATTGTATAATGATGAAGGTAGTATGTTAATGGGTAAAGTTAAAATACAAAGGATAATAAAAATGAGAAGGATGAGAAGAAATCTAATCCATTTATTTTAAATTTTAATGGTGGAGATTAATTTAAGAAAATAAAATGATGAGAAGGGCGTAAAGGTAATAACTCACTTTTGTTGACTCTATCTTTCCACATGCAAGGCACTTGTAAATTCCCTTATCATTTTAAAACGTCCATAACTTTTTCATGCAACATTATTTTTTTTTAAAAAATTCACCATAATAACAAGCGTTTTTTTTTATCTTTAATATGAGTATCATATTGTTATATAAAAATAAAAAAAATTAGTGGGTTTTTTATATTGTGTTATTGGTTGTTCATTATAAATTTTAATTGAGTTTTTCTATGCATTGTGTTATAGATTTTGGTCATTGTGTTATCAATTGATACTCATATTAAAGATAACAATTAAAGCAAAGATTACGTCATTGTGTCTTTATACTCATCATTTGTCTTTCTACTTATCATTGTGTTTTAGTCATTGTGTATTACGTTCATGTCATTGCGTAATATGTAGTTTCCATTGTGTTTTACATTTCAGGTCATTGTGTTATATGTATTCACCATTATGTTTTACGTTTCAGGTCATTGTGTTATATGCATTTATCATTGTGTTTTACGTTTCATGTAATTGTGTAATATGTATTCATCATTGTGTTTTATGTATTTTTAATAATTTATTGTTATTTTATCATTATATTTACGTATTATTATTACACAACCGTATTATTAGCATTTAAAGAACACAATGATGATTTGAAAAACAATTAAAAAAAAAACACAATGACAAACAGAAAGACACAATGACGAAAAGACACAAAGACACAATGACGTAAATTTTTTTTTAATTTTTATATAACAAAGTCATACTCATATTAAAGATAAAAAACGCTTGTTATTATGGTGAAATTTTTTAAAAAAATAATGTTGCATGAAAAAGTTATAGACGTTTTAAAATAATGGGGGAATTGACATGTGACTTGTATACGGAGAGAGAAAATATGTACTATTACTTTTTTACCCTTTTACCTTTGGTCCTCACTTGACACATGTTAATCAACTATAACTTCTCACACTTCTCATTTTTGTTGGCCTTATAGAATAACTCAACCCACCCTCATAAGAGAATATAGTTATTAGGAAAAGTTAAAATGCAAAACAAGACAAAAATAAGAAGTGTGAGATTGATTTGTGACCACGCAAAAACCCTCAAAAAAATAAATAATAAAAAAAAATCATAACTCAAAATATAAATAAAAAATTTATAAAATTTTAAAAACTAAAATGTTCCCCCCGTCTTTTGAGTTAAGAAAAGCCCCGAAAAAGACACAATGTCGAGACTAAAAGACACAATGACGAAAACAAACAAAAAAAAACAATGATGGATAAAGGACACAATAGATCGCAAATTACAACACACCGCTAAGTAATATAACACAATATTAAGTAAAAAAAGACGCAATGTCATAAAAAGACACAATCAATGACGAAAATAACAAAAAACACAATGATAAATAAAAAGACACGATGATCTTTTTTTCCTTAATATTGTGTCTTTTTTTTAGAATGTGGAGGACGGGGAAAACATTCTTGTTTTTTATACTTTTTTTTGTATTTTTGAGTTATGATTTTTTATTATTTTTAGGGGGGGTTTTGGTACTACAAATCCTTATCATCCTTTACATTTTTATTCCCCATTGTAAAATAACCGGACCATATATTTATTATTTACATATAACTTTATATTTAATCCGGACTAAAAAAGTTGACTATAAATATGGGAATAGGGTTTCTCTTAAACACACAAGTTGTTAGAGAACAATTTAACCCTAAACACATACTTACACCAGACAGCCGCCGACCTCTACCCTACTATCGTGCCATCGTTGAGGTTTGAGTTACTAAATCTAACGATCAAGTTTTCATTTCGTGGTGTTTCGATTTGGTGTAGTTTCTGCAACATAAAAGGTAAATATATCAATCTTAATTATGGTTGTGTTATTTTTTTTCGTTGTATTTGGACATTTTTGCTTGATCAAGAATGGTTTTATATACAAAGTCTTCTGCTGCTTAGTTTATAAACATGTGTATGAAACTCAACACGTCGAAAGTTGCAACATCACCACCACGAAATGTAGAGTTTTTTGCCAATCAGGGAAGATGATAGCAACACATCAATCAACGGTTTTCCAAAACTAAACCATCAAGAAGATGGTTTTTCTAAGTGACTTATCATAAAAAACACAAACACAAACTAATAAAAAAATGGTTTATTGGATTTTTATAATCCGTATTGAATGGTATTGGCCGATAATATTTCCGTCCCAAATTTAAAAAAGTTGGCCCCCAATGACCCCCGTTAAAAAGGACTTAACGATATTATACTTTTTTCCGAATATAAAACTAATGTTTTATGGCTTTTGATCGAGAGGAGGATATGAGTTGATTGATGTAAGATTTCGTTCGAAACGGTGCTCCAAAATTATGAAACGATGATTTAATTTGGGTGTTTGAACTTACAATTAACACAAATAAAGCCATTTAGATTACCGTTTCGAGCTAAGTTTTACATTAATTGACTCGTATATTTCTTCCAATCAAAAGTCCTAAAATATTAGTTTTGTAATTCGGAAAAAAGTATAATGCCGTTAATTCCCTTTTAACGTGTGACCATTGAGGGCAACTTTTCTTTATTTGGGACCGCCTGTGACGATAAAATGAATAGGGATTATAATCGGCCGATAACATTCAATAGATATTATTAAAATCCAATAAACCAAAAACAAACACCAATTTAATTAATCGTTTTCTAACACCATTTTCATAAACATATTTTTTCCAAAACAAATCATTAATTCTCACTATGAGTAAGCATAAATCAGAAAAAAAATCGTGAGACCTGAATCGTTCAGGTCTTAATTACATTACAACTAGCTGGGTGCCTACGCGATGCGGCAAGGTATGTACGCAAACATGACATTGAATGTGTAACCGGTGTTATCGTTTCAGTATGTGTGTGAATTTACAACAGTGCGTGCGCAATCCGACGATAGTATGCTCGTAATGTGGCATTTGAAGCTTAACTGGTATTAGTAAGCATGTCACACAATGACTGTAGGCGCGCAATAGTTGTCGGTGTGCACGTAAAGCTAAATTGATCGCGTCTTGACCCGCATCCCGTTCCGCCTGACGCTGTTTTAACCCGAAATCTGTTCTGACTTGACCCTTTCGAGCCGAACCCGTCCTAACCCGACCCAAACCAAATTAACCTTTTTTGTATCGATCCATTCCAACCTTTACCTTTTCGACCCATAACCCAAACGTTCGAATTCGCCCAACCGTTTTGACGGCCCCTAATGGTAATCACGTAACACATTAAGTTTCTAAAATGAGAAAAGTATAGCAATACCATACTCAAACTAAACAGAATAAAATACACTTTTTTTTATGATATAATGTTTTTTAAAAAATATTAACGTGTGAAAAAGTTATAAACGCTTAAACTTCATGGGGGTAGTTGGTTTAAAATAAGGGGTATATATGTAACTATTCAATAAATTAACAAAATATGATTAAAATTAAATGACCAAACTTGTAATTATTTTTTAATAACTTAAATTCGGTGTACATGATCTTGCTAAAAGGCAAACTTGTTAAAAGACAATATTGCCCCTAAAATGTCTTAATTTTATGCATTATTGTTTGTACTCAAAGCAATAAGTTTGGTACCTCTTAAAATTTAAGAGTTCACTTACATGCTTTATATATACTTATATAGTATTGATAGGGTAAGAGCATGTTGGACTTAATTGGATCGAGCAACACGAACAACACCGATATTTTGTGAGAACTCCTCACGACTCTTTTAATATTATTAAGAACGAAAACCACATAAATACAATAACCCTAAGCCATTTATTTATACTAAAACCTTAACTTGATCACTAAGAAACCTAATTAGACTCAAACTAGGAAACCAAATAAATAAATAAAAATAACCAATCTTATTCCTAATTAATAAACTAAACCGACTCAAACAAAAACTCTTTAAACTTTAAACCTTTATCAAGATTAATCCTTCATTCACCTCCTTAATCTTGATATGGACTTGTTACTTTTCAAAATAATGTTGGATCTAAATCTTCACAAACCAAATTAGTAGCTTCTTTTTTCAATTTTGGTCCGGGACACTCATATGCAAAATGACCATATTCAAGACAATTATAGCATCTGATGTGAGCTTTACCTCGACCCATACCTTTCTCCTTATGATTTTCATTAGGTTGGAACCGACCACCTCTTCCTCGCTCAACACCAGTCCTCTACCTCGGCCACGTCCATGGTCACTTTTCCCTCGTCCACCATTCACAAACATCCTCTTATCTTTTCGAACGTTCCTATCCATCAATTTTAGTAAGCAACAACTTACTTTGTCCGCTATCACCCGCCTCATCTTGCTCTCTGATTCGTTCCTCATAGGCCTTCAACCTGCCTATTGCTTCTTCGAATGGCATGGTGCCCAGATCTGGATATTGCTCAATAGAAGCAGCAATCTGAAGATACTTCTTTGGCACCGAATCTAACAGCTTTCGCACTAACACTTCATCTTCGAGAGTTGAACCAAGACTATTAAATCTTGAAACACATCCGCCTAACTTTCCAGCAAACTCTTCAATCGTATTTGTCTCCTTCATTCGTAGTTGCTCAAATTCTCTTCTTAAACTTGCTAAACGTGCCCTTTGAACCCTGTTGGCACCAAGAAACCTTACATGTAAAGCTTCCCATATGTCTTTCGCACTTCGGTTCCTAGCAACTTGAAGGAGTATATCCTCTGGTAAAGCTTGATAGATAATCGCCCTTGCAATCTTGTTCTTCTTTTCATCAATGGCTCCATCGATTACTAGCTTAATTGTCTGCCACAACCCTTGTGCATCCAAAACTGACTCCATTAGAATTGTCCAAGTGTTGTAGTTCGTTGTTGTCAACCTTGGTACTTGAAACGAGGTGGTGCTGTTTTCTTGAACCGGGCCATTCCCTGCATTGTTTGGATTATTAGCCATTCTTTCTTCGAATCTTCTTAACGTCACACAGATCGTCCTCTTTGATCGCTCACACAGATACAATCACAGCGAATCACACAGATTAACACTGCTTCTTCTTTCAACGAATCACACATATTAACGTTGTCTCTTCTTTCAACGAATCACACAGATTAGCGTTGATTCTTCTTCTCGATCGTTCACACAGATACGACCGTCTTCGTCTTCTCCTTGATCGTTCACACAGATACGATCGTCTTCTTCACTGTTTGATTGCTACACTATTGCAATCCATCTTCTCAGGTGGGTTCGATCTTCTTCTTTTGCTCTCGTCTTCGATTCAGTTGCTTAACTCTTCTCCTTGATCGATCACTTGTTATTTTTCTTCTTTACGATTAACCGTGAATTACTCTTCAACTCCTTCAATTCACACATCAAAATATAGAAAATAAACCTCCTGTTATGCTTCGTGCGTGCTTGCTCTCTTTTTTCTTTTTCTTTTTTGAGAATTGAGCTATGCAGTAGCTTGCTTCAAAACTTTAATTACTTGCTTGTGGTTTAGAATTAATTTCACCGTCTTGTAAATTATTAGAGGTGCAATTCTGCCTCTTAATTTTCTTTGACAAATCAGTCTTGACTTCTTTCACTCTTTATTTTTAGTCTTCTTTTCTTTAGATGAACTAGACCTCCCAAATATTAATTCGATCCACCTTCAAATTGCATTGATACGAGCCTACGCTCTGATACCAATTGTTGGACTTAATTGGATCGAACAACACCGACATTTTGTGAGAATTCCTCACGACTCTTTTAATATTATTAAGAACGAAAACCACACAAAATAGAATAACCCTAAACCATCTATTTATACTAAAACCTTAACTTGTTCACCAAGAAACCTAATTAGACTCAAACTAGGAAACCAAATAAATAAATAAAAATAACCAATCTTATTCCTAATTAATAAACTAAACCGACTCAAACTAAAACTCTTTAAACTTTAAACCTTTATCAAGATTAATCCTTCAGAGCATTCTCATCCAACCTTCTGTCACTAAACAAAAAATTACACTAAAACTCACTATATTTTCTCTCTCCATTTTAATTAAATAATACATTTTTATACCTTTATCATTAGCTTTTCTCTTTCTCTCACTCACAATCATTTTCAAAAAATATTAAAAAATTATAGGGGGTGAACAGTAATTTTTCAAATATACAGAAAAATCACTGTATTTTCTAAAATATAAAAACTCTTCACTCACAACATCTAGAATGCTCTAGACCCGAACCCGATTATTTACGACATGTTTGGGTACTAGAATACCATTAATTCGCTGTTCCCACCCGCCCGCCAAATATATATTTAACTTGAACTTGTTTCTAATCAATTTATTATTATCGTTCTCTCTCTCAAACTAACTCTACGAATTCTCAATTATTATTCACTCCACAAACATGAAATCTCATGTATGCTCATTTCCAATTAAACATGTTAATATCGTTACACCTAAAAGCAACTGCAAATTTGTACGATCGATCCATATGCTTTGTATTTATCAGTTTACTTTCTTAATTAGATACATATTAGGTCATTTTTGGTGGTTTTGAAGTTGAATTCGGTGTGCTTAGGGCTGTTCACGAGCTGAGCCCGAGTCGAGCCAGAGTGTTTTCGAGCTCGGGCTCGAAATTAAACGAGGTAACTTAGTTAGACGAGCTTAAGCTCGAGCCAATGAGCCGAGCCAGAGTCGATTTTGGCTTGGTTACAAAAATGATCAAAATCAGCTCAGGATGTTTCAAATCAACTTTTTATAGCTAGTTTTAATCGAGCTTTTTTCGAGCGAGCCACGAGCCCAAGCCTCGAGCTTTTTGAACAGCCCTAGGTGTGCTAGGGTTTTAGTCATCGATTAAATGCTTGTAATATTGATGTTTGCCAGATGCTGTGATGTATAAACCTACATTTGTTAACAAACATATCATGTAACTCACTTCAGGGCTTGATTGAACCTGCATTGTTCATTTTTTTAACTGTTTGTTCTATTCTTTTGGTCTGCAAAGGCACTAATCTTTTCATTAGCTTGTTTCTGTGTTTTTTTTTATTTTTTTCTATTAGTTCATTCTGGTTAATGTATTGATCATTTGTTTATGCTTGATATTAGTTACGGTATCTGCAGTTTCCTAAATGATGGCGAAGAAGAAAGATGCAACTACAGGATCAGCTGATGCATCTGTTTTTAGAACACCAGGTAGAGAAACATCATCACCAAATCCTTTACCTGTTAAAAACGCACCTGAGAAAGTTGAGAAACCGATGGGGGCTGGTCCATTAAGGAGGTCCGATAGAGGGAAGAAAGTGGTCGAGACTATCGAGTTACCAAATACCAAGTCAACAACAAAAGAGAAAACTTCAAATAGCATAACAAAGAGTTCAGAAGAAGTTAATGAAGATACTGAAACTGAAAAGCAGGATGCGGATGTTGGTAGTAGGAAAGGGAAAAAATGGAGTGCAATTAAGTTTAAGGCTATGTTCATACCTCGAAAAACAAGAGTTAAAACAGGTGCTTATGTTTATTTTGGTTTACTAATTTCCATCATGCTAGTTTATATTTATAGGATAATCTGTTTTACAATAAATGGTATTACAGTATGGACCACAATGTTTGACGCATGGTGGGTTTAAGTGTTTAGTTTTTATTGATAGCTGACAGCAATTTGTTAAGTTGTTAAATAGGTATCTTTTCTATTGTGTACTTGTTAAAAGTAAATACTTGATTGCCAATTTTTCCTCTGCTGGCGACGATTGGCAAACATACTAGGATCATTTGACTGTTATATTTGTTTTGCATTTCATGTATTTTTGTTCTGTGTATACTGGTTATATATATATAGGGTTTGGATCAATCAAATACAAATTAAATTAATGTACTAATTGTGAGAATCAAGTAGTGTAATTACAGCATAGTATAATTTCACTATGATGTAATTACATAATTACATTACTTAATTCTCACAGTTAGCACGTTAATTTTATTTGTATGTTAACTTTCCCATATATATATATATATATATATATATATTATAATTACAAAGTCAAAGTTCTATTTATTCTCTTTTGGCTTGTTAGATGTAGGTAAGGAGCCGAAAAGCCAAAGTAGCATAAGAGTTCAAGGAACTCTTGATAAAGCGTTGTTGGGGGGAAGAGTGATTGATTTAGACGAAATAGAACATGACGATTGTCCTCAAACAAAATCACTAGATGGCAAATCTATTGAAAGTGGTGACGTTGAGAAAAACAATGGTGTCTATGTTTCACCATCTAACAGAAATATTGCAAGTAGTGATAACCACATGTTCCAAACATCACCACACAGGTGAGTTTTTTGTTTTTATAATAATCACTCTGTTTTTGGTACATAACTACATTTTACTTCAGAAAACGCCTGAGACTTATTTTGGATCACCACCTGTTGCGGATGTTGGTGGTGTAAAGATACGAAGAAAAACTGTAAGTATTAATAGTACGGTTGAACACGCTCAGTTGAAAACTGGAGGAGTGAATACAGGTAAAAGGGCAATATTGTTCTTTTTATAAATATATTTGTATGTTTTTTGTTTGTGAGTGACTAGTAGTTTAAGATAGATATGTTGGTTTCAGAGTTTGTATCAGCAAATGACGAATATCAGCCATCATCTGGTGTACTTGATCACATGAAGCATACTGTGTCTAAGCTCTGCAACATTCTCAAGTTTTCGGTGCGTGCTTGGGTATTATCAATGCTTGATTACAAATATTTTTACAATATATTCTAGTTTTAGAATAATAACGATTTGGAAGGCTATATAGTGACTTTCAACTTGTTTTACCTGTTTTGTCCATTTTAACATTTTCTGATTTTACCCGTTGAGATAAAGCACAATCCAATATATTCTAAACATGTTATATCTTTTTATCCTAAAGATAAAATATTTAATTTGAATTGGTCAACTGTATATGCAGGAAGACGTGAAGAGCACAGTGGCAAATTTTCTGGAATTTGTTTATTATAATTTTTGACTCAGCAAGGAACATACAACTAATACAAGTTTATTACATGGTTTCATGTTGTCACTGGTATCATCTTTTAACAAGCTGCATGTTCTTTTTGACAATATTTAATGTATCTATTTACATAATTCTATTCATATTATAGTGTTGGATCTGCTCATCAATTGGTGAAAGTAAAACTGATAGGAGTGAATCCTTAGCTCTTGCAAAGAAACACTTGAATTTCATATGTGAAGAAGCAGAAGCAGAAGCAGAAGCAGAAGCAGAAAAGGTGTACGAAAAGCTGAAGCTACCAAAGCAAAAATTCTTAGAACGCACAAAATCTCTTTCTGGTTTAAAAGATCCAGTTCCTGCACCTGAAGGGGTCGAAGTTGGGATTAAAAATAGTCAACACGTCACAAATGTTGACCCAGCTAATGAAATTGTACAAGCGTTTGAGAAGACTAATAGAGAATGGGATGAAAAGAGGGTGAGTATAGAGACTGATTACAAAGTGGACAAAAGTATAATCATGGCACTTTACGACAGCAATCTCTCAATGAGATCTGGAAAACTTAAAATAAAAGAGAGAGAATTTGCCAACAATCTGGAAGAACATGAAAGAATGAAGGAGATTCGACATAAAGAACTAAATGATATTTCTTTGCAGCGTTCCCATGATGAGACTGGAAACACTGAAGTGCCCCACACAGTTGAAGTGGAAAGTGATGGTGAGCTGGTGTGTGAAGGTGTTAATTTTACAGAATCTACTGGTTCTCATGCAGCAATATCAAGTGAGCAGATTGGTGAGGGTCAAGCTCTGCAGGTTGGTGATGAGATGGAGATTGAGATGGAAACACCAGCTGGCGCATGTGACAATGAGGACGGTGAAGAGGGTGAGATTTTACCTGACTCACCAGATGTTGGTGACGATCATAATGAAAGCAGCCCAAGCGATGCGTTACCATGTCTTGAGCCTGCTGAGATGGATACATCAGCTGGCGCATGTGACAATGAGGACGCTGAAGAGGGTGAGATTTTACCTGACACACCAGATGTTGGTGATGACAATAATGAAAGCAGCCCACGTGATGTGCTACCGTGTATTGAGCCTGCTGAGATGACAACACCAGCTGACAATGAAGACCATAGTGTTTCTTGTGGTTCCAGTAGTAATAATCTTGTTTTTTCTCCAGCTTCAGATCATGTAGGTTATCAGAACCTTTTGGTTTTTTCATTATTTGCATCATAACTATAATAATTAAAAGGTTTTTGTTGGTCTTTTCAGGAAATCCAAAATGACCCCCTTCAAGTTGAACAAATTCCGGACACTGGAGTTCAAGATGAAGAAATTAATATAGCTAATCAACATGATCATTTCATTCCAGAAGTTGAACCTGATATGCTTTCACCAATCAGTGTGGTTCAAGATAAAGAAGTTAACACCATTAATCTGCAACCGTCAAGTGCCGATAAAGTTGATCAGATCATTCTAGATAATGAACTGGGTGTAACGGTTGCTGAAAACCCGTCTGATATGGTTCAACATGATCAGATCATTTCAGATGTTGTGGAACCTGATATGCAACCGCCGGGTTCTGGTCAAGTTGATCAGACGATTACAGATGATGAACCGGATCTAACGATTGCTGAAAATCCATCTGATATGGCTCAACAAAGGGGGCCTTTACTTGAACCTGTTTGTGAAGAGCCAAACCTAACCATGACCCAGCCTGGTGAAAATATGGAAGGAAATCTTGTTTCTGTTCCGGCTACTGAGACAGAACAGCAGCCTAGTTTGGTGGCTACATCTGTGGCACCCACACCGTGGCTAACGCATTCAACATGTTTGATAACCTAGCTAACCGAGTTAACCCACAAATAACAAATCAAACCGACCCACTTCAAGCTGAAGTAGATCGGTTATACTTCATCAGAGAGACTGTATCCAAGTCATATCAAGACGAGGTCAGTCATTTATTATCTAGTTGAGTCAGTTCATATTGATTGACTTTTAATTCTTTTTCGTGCAGAAACAAAAGCTGAATTCTGAGTGTGAGAAGGAAATAGCAGAAGTTGTGGCTCAAATACGCCTCAAGTATGAAGCTAAACAACAACGCACAGATTCAGATTACAAGTTAAAAAACATGGAACTTGAAACAAGTATTAAATGGACGAAAAGGTTTAAGATACTGGCTGAGGCTCTCAGGTCCATGTGTGAAGAAGATCTTACTCTTGGCCATCCAGGAGTACAAGGTATTTTTAGTATATTAAATAATATAAGTTAAATTGATTTTAACAGAATTTATTTATTTTTTATTATTTGCAGCCTCTCCGGCTGAAATAATACTGCGCCAGTTTTCTGGTACGTCTTCTATGATGCATTACCATGGTGCTTCTTCATCTTCGGCTGGCCAATCTTTGGAAAATCACCAGTCGTCACCGTTGCCACCGCCACTACAGCAATCACAAACCCGACCACAACCACCACTACAGATAGGCTACCAGCCATCAGCTCTCTTCTCGAGCACGGTGAGCAGGCCCGCCTCCACTACACCAAGCAGACCACCGTCACCTTCACCGGTGGTTAACCAGTTGACCTCTTCAAGACTACCAGCTCTAGTCAATCAGGTTACCTCTGCAACCACAACCACCACTACCAGACCGCCACCTGGCTTGAACATGAATGGTCCTTCATCCTTCCATAACAGACCACTTGGTTCCACTGTGATGGACATGTCGGCTGCCAATTTAAGAATAAGCACAGAAACTCGTGGCCAATCGCCACATGTTCGGCTTCTTGCTAGCAGTGAGACCCGTGCACCGACCGTAATCCCACATGCACGACCTCTGGTTTTAGAAACCCATGCATCGGGCCTACATAGACGGCCTCCGGTTATTAGCGAATTCCGTGCACCGGCTCCACATCTGCGACCTGTGGAAGCCCGTGCTTCCGCTCCACATCTTAGATCTCGGACCAGCACCGAAATCCGTGCACGGGCTCCACATATGCAGCCTTTCAGGCCTACACACTCTGTATCTCCTGATGTTGAAACTCACCGGAGGGTGTTGCCAACTCAGAATGTCACATGTGGCCCACCACCGCCACCACCACCGTCTTCTGAATCTTAAACAGTGCCGCCATAACCATCATTGATGCCACCTGAAAATGGCGCGGTGCAGGTGATGGATTTAACTGGAGAGGGTACTACTCTACTGCACACCCCTCATCTGCTCCTGATCTTGTTTGTTAATTTTCGTAGAGATTCAAGCATAGACATTTGTCCAGCTTTAGTTGTTTGTTTATTATACTCATACTTGTTATTCAAATGATTTTTGGAAAATAATTCCAAAAATTATTGCTTGCATTATCATACATACATGAGATACATCAGTTAATGCCTGAAAATAAAATCATTTTTAAGGGTTGGGTTGCACTTACTGATGTACATGGGATAACCGTTATCAGTGTGTGAAGCATTTCTTTGCTAATCTGTTGTTTATGTTATACTTCTAAGAGATGCTCTTCATGTTCCAAACATCTCATAGGTATACTTACTATGTATGTTAGTAGATTCTTGAACACGATATTTCAGACACACATAATGTCAGATTTTGGTGTGTATGGAGTTTAGGAGGGTCATGGCACACGCAGTTGATGGCTTGTGCGTTGGTCTATGTTATCGTTCAATACAATTAGCTTGCCTTCTTAGGGGTTTGGGCATTGTCACCATTATGTTCTTGGTGTTAGCGTTCACGTATCCTCATCAGATGCTATGTGAAGAAGTGAAGAACGTTTACACGTCGTTCAGAACTCTATAAGCCGCATTGGTGACCAGTTTTAACAATAAATACACCGTGGCAGCCTATATATTTGATTGTACTACATGTTTTCCTTATAAGTGTTTAAAAAGATAGAAAACAATCACTTCACTAAAAATGTGTACCTTGTAACGATAGCCTGGTAAAATGCGTATTTATTTCTCGGAAAAATATGCAATTCGTAACCAGTCACTATTATGATGTCAAAGTTGCATTATGTTCTTAAAAGTAGTCACTAACTTATTAAAGTTCATGTCAAAGTCACTTATTAATTTTTAACATAACGTATAAATAAACTATTTACATATATGTAAATACTAGGATAATAACCCGTGTTACACACGGGTGGAAAACATATCAAGAAACAATACAAAATATGTAAAACATATTCAATTAACACAAATATTTGACATAAGTTTTTTACCATAAAATATTACAAAATATGTTAAACTATGTATATAACATAAAAAGAAAATACTTTATAAATAAATAATTCAATAAATAAGGTTGATGACATGGAAGCCTGTGTGGACATCCTAGGTGAAGAACATGTGAACAAAATTGTGTTGCTTTAATATATTAGTTGGATGTTGTTCTTTACAAAAATCGATTAAACACTAAAATATAAATCATACCTAACAATTGCAAATGATGAACATATTTGATGTTGTTTGGATTATGAAACCGACAAATCATGAAGAATCGGTTATAGATGAGGCGAAGAATCTGGTTACAAACGATGGGGAGCGTTATGATTTTTGAACGAAGCATGCGTCTTTTAAAAAAGAAACAATGAACAATTTAAACCTAGTAAATTTAATAAGTTTTTTAATTCTAACAATAATTAGAATAATTAATATCATAATTACATTAATAAGTTACAAAAATATAAAAGTCAATATCATTTATTAAAATTTTATTATGAATATGTGGAAAATAGGTTTATGAAAGGTTGATGACATGGAAGCCTATATAGACAACCTAGGTGAAGAACATGTGGACAAAATTGTGTTGCTTTAATATATTAGTTAGATACATAATCTTAAATGTTCTATCATTGGACCAAAATTTAATATTGTTCCGATCAATGAAGATGACTTTTACGATCAATAAAAACTCCTTTCTTGAATCAAAATAACACATTTCAATCAATAAAATAAAGTGTGGCTCATTGCTGATAATACCCATGTATCATTTATTTAATCTCCATTATTTTTTATTTATTTACAAAAATGCCATTATGTTTTTTGAGTTGTTCAAATCATCAAAATATCTAATAGTTAAGATGTGTTCTCAAAGTTTTCACAAAATAAGGCTAAAGTCTGAAGGCCAATGTGTGTATAAAAGAAACGACAAAAGCGTATCAAAGAGAGGCAGTTAGAGGTCATTATCATAATAGGGTCCACTATCATACCGAAGAAAATATCTCAGACTGGGAAAGGAAATGGTTCTCCCAGGGGACCACCTTTGATATAATGTACTGGCAGATGCAATTTGTGTAAATATAAATATGTAAAGTATGATCATACAAAGTTAATGCAAGAGATCATTTACACCATTACTGTGTGTTTTTACTCTCTTATCATACACTCATAATAAATGTATATTCTCGATAAGCCATGTATCATCCTAGATATATAATGGTTGATATTTTCTTCAACATGTTTTATTTAGAAAACATTTGGGGTGGGGGGGTGCGGGGGCGGAAAGGTTATTACAATAATGGACTTTTGTTCGATGAAACGCTTTAATATAAACGTCGTTATATTAAACACCGAATATAAGCTTTCCTAGCAACAATTCACACTTCTCATCATAACCATCTCCTTATCCACAACCAAAGCTCGCATCATCTGCAATGTCGTCGCCAATGCAATCTCTACGGCTCCAATTCTCTCCGTACAAGAAGGTAGTTTATTTATTTAAACAATTCTATTGTATTCGATCGCGCAAAGACAATCGGAGACTCGTGCACCGCGGCCCTGCCGGCGGACAACATCATCCTCGTCGTCAGATGTTGCATTTTATTACATCACCAGCAACTTCATTCCATACTCCAGCGGTTGGTTCGCCGTCTGATTTTATGTCGTCACCCGAGCCCTCTCCCCCCACACCCGCTTAACCCCACCTACTCTCGACCACGCTCTGCGATCATACTTGAATTGCCCGGTCTGCTCCTAGTTATGGGTTTATCCTATATATCAGGTTTGTTTTTAAAATTTAAATGCAGTGTGTAATTTGAATGATTATTATTATTATTCGAAATCTGTTTGGTTTGATCATAGTTATTGTTTAATGCAGTGCAGGTATGGGCATTCGGTTTGCCACACATGTTGTGGCTGGGCTAACAACCATTGTCCGTGGTGTGACATGCCGATTGGGGTGGGCATAAAGGCCTACCGAAACACGCATTTAGAGAATATGCTGGACTCTGTTAACAAACATCTTGGCCGTCGCCGCCTTTAGAAGACATGAATCATTGATGGGTTGAGTGTTTTTTTTGTGTGTCGTGGACATTCTATACGTATTAATTTATTGTCCTTAGTATATTATTTTAATGTCGTTTGTATGTTCATCTCACGGTGGCGATGGACTCTCGGGAGGAGACGTCGGTTTCCATGGCATAAGGATAACTCTAGCACTCTGAGAACGCGACTCATCAACATCCATCAATGATAGCAACGGCGAGTGAACGGCGTGTCGCCGGAGGCTGATAGGTGGCAATGATGGCGGCGTACGGAGACTCGGCAGCCATGACGAGAGCGTTGCACGAAATGACGCCAGTGTCCAAGAACGCCTTCTGTCGTCAACACGCCGGCGGAGACTCCGTAGCCACGACGGGGTACGAAGAACCCTATTACTCTGACTCCTTCGGTCACGTTGGAGCAGCATTGCACGAAAGGGCGGCGATGTCCAAGAACGTCTTCTTTCGTCTACATACCACGGTGGTGGCGGTGGCGTGTTTATGGCGTGTCGCCGGAGCACAACAGGTGGCGGCGGCGTACGGAAGCTCGACAGCCATGACGGAAGCGTTGAACCAAACGACGATAGTGTCCAAGAATGCCTTCTCTCGTCAACATACTGCCGTGATGGCGGTGGCGTACGGAAACTCGGCTTCTGGATGAGGTGCAGGTATTTTGGACCAATAGTTTGTTTTTGTCTTAGCTTCGCAACCGACATTGAGCTTTCTCATGATCCAGTTGATTCCATCGTATCAAGTCAAATTACCAAATCAACAAATGACTTGAAACTGGATTATCATGTAATCATCTTTTATTGCCAAAATTGAAATATAATTGAGATTGAAAGGGCTGCTTAACCATTGTAACTATTTTTAGTTATAGGAAATCAAAACTATTAATTATTGAATGGAACCGTTACTAATGGTTTACTTTAGGTGCATAAGAGTTTTGTAATTATTAATGAAAAGATGCACAAGTCGGTTCCTGATGTTAATTTATATTCTTTTTAAGATTTAAAAGTGTTTATCTTGTATGGTTGAACAATAAAAATTTTAAATTTGCATGCAATAATGAAAAGTATTTTGGCGAGCACTTCGAATTTAGCTAAACCTGTCAAATTTTTGCTTATACGGTTGTTTCAATTAGTGAGGTAAATTACTTACAACTTTATTTTGTTTAGATGTAGTTATTTACTTACAAAATAACTCTTTAATTAGATCCCTAAATATAACTAAAACTTAGAATTCTCATTCTATAGTTTACTACCGCAAGCATTGAATGGCCACAAAATGTATTTCTAACGTAAAAGCACTAAGGAGTTGAAAACCTTTTGCACATGCTCGAGACATATGTTACGTGCTTGTAGACATTCATGTAGTTTAACTTATGCAGGTTTTTATTTTTATCTTTTTTGTAATTATTGGACCTTTGACTTTGTGAATCATTATGTTGTATCTTATATTTTGTGAAGGCCTTGCTGGATTTCAATTTTTCAATTTTTTTTTGTTATCAATCTTGGGGTATGGAAATAAGTCAATAACTACTCAGGCATGAGCTTAGTTACAAAGATATATAAAATCGGCTTTTTGTATAACCCAAAGCATGATGGATTGTTACTCACTAGGTTCTTGGTTGTTTTGGATCTTAGCGGGTATTCTTTTTATATAATTTTGAGATTTAAAAAAGTTATACGGGACAAACCCCATTTTACTTTCATAAGGGCCTTATTCAAATTGTTCAGAGTAGTTTCATTGTTTTTTTGGCTCTTTGGGAAAATGTCCTAATATCTTAGAATGCATTTGTTTTGTAAGTTTCTTCATTAATTACTGAATTATCGTCACATTCCAGCGTTAATGTTTCCAGCCACCGAACGGATAAAGCACTGGTTACAGGACAGTAATAATAATAATAATAATAATAATAATATGATTGTCGGTCGGTTTAGTTTAGTAAAATCAAGAATAAGAGCGCAAGTAAATCAAGAAGTAATGTTATGAGAATAAGAATATATGTGAATGATTTTCGATAGGCTACCAAATTTAGTTTAGCAAGTAAAATCAAGAATATATCATCTATATATATGAATGATTTTCGATGTGGGATGGAACCAACTTTGAAAAAGAAGCATGTAATTTATATGGAGGGAAGAAGCTGGTTAAACTATCTTCTAGCTAATACGAGATAAACAAATAACGTAAATCATAGAGACAAAATTTTAAATGGCAGGTTGTTTATCCATCAAGATTCAAGACTTCTACCAAACACAAAAACAATATTCTCTTCTTAAGTAGACATAATTACATAAATGGTTCTTTTTGTTTGTATCAAGTTTTACTTATTGTTCTTTATATTTAAAGCTGATTTGTTTTATCTTATACATTTACAGATCCAATACAGTTTGTCCTTTGATGATACCCTAGTTAGTTTTTTTCGTTAAATTAGGCATGTGCCTTGCATATAAGAGCAAATTGGTCATTTTACTTATTCAAATAAAAAACCCTAATTCCCAAATCAAAACACAAAACACAAGATCTAAATTCTATTCTAACCACAAAACTTCATCTTTGTACGTATTGTTATTAGCTCATCAAAACTAACCATCAAACTTCAACTCTATATTATTGTAGGAATATAAGGCATTTAGGAGTGGATTTTCGATCAAGAAGTATATTCAAAACAAGGGTGTGTGTCGAGAGTTAAGGACTCAGGTTGGTCATGGTTTTGTTCAACTATAACATGTGAAGGAAATTTAATGTTTAAAAAATTGTTAAAAGGGAATTTTATAAGACACACCGACACATAAAATACGTTAGTTCTTTTATGTGTAATAAAATGTTGAAGGACTTTTACGAGAAAAATAAAAATATATTTTTTTTTGGAACGGCCAACTAAGTAACGCTGGGTACTCCGTACGCGGCCCCATTGGCAAAAGGTAGACCGAGCCGGCCACGAGTCCGGACGGACGGAGCCCCTAGCGATCCACCAATTGAAGGATTCCTCGGATAAAACCCGACCCCCACGCCCGCCAAACAGCACGACAGCGAGGAGCCGGTAAAACCAGATGAGATCAGGACTTGAACCCTGACAAGCCACGGTCATCCCTCGTATCTCTTATATAAATTGGTGATATTGAGATTTAAACCCCCTATCTCTCACTAGTAAAGCTCACGAGTAAAGTGAGGGCTCCCCCATTGTGTATTGAGTGGTCATCCAATTTATAAAATTAAAAATATATTATTAGCTCATCAAAACCTAGGTACCAATCAACAACCATAACTACAAAGGACCACCGTGTAAGCAATACCAATTCCACCCAACAGCTCACCTACAAAAACTAAACCGATTGAACCAAAGGAGTTGTTTGATCACACCGACGGGAAGAAATTGACCGGGCTTCGGTTGAGAAAGTGGGGGAAATGGGGGTCCGAGATCCGTGACCCGTTTATCAGGAAAAGAATATATCAATTCGTCACGGGCGGTGGGGTCTTTAAACCAAATGAGATGAAGGTAAACAACAATGGCGGCAGCATCTCGAGGAAAACTAAATAAGTAATAATTATTCTTTTTTAATGCTTTTTTTAAATAAATACGTAAAAGGACTAATTTACCCTCCTCATATGTAAAACTTAACGGGAAAAACTAAGGACAAACGCTATTGTATTCGTAAACAGGATAAACATATTAACTTTGAAGATTTGAGTAACATAATGGATAATCTCGGTAAAGTATCTTTAACTTTAGAGTAAAATTACCTTCTTGCCTAGTGCCCACACGAATTTACTCATAAGGTAAATTTATAAGGTGTAAAAATGATAAAAGCAAAAGTACATGGGTGAAGTTGTTAACTCAAAAGTCAACCACAAAATAAATATAAATAGTCAAATTGTATAAATCTTAAAATCCGGTATGAGTATCTTTGGCGACATATTATTTTTCCGGAGATCGCTTTAATATTTGATCGGTTCGCTGTTACAACTGACTGGAAGAGTAACGGAATCTAGCAAAAATGTTTAAATTATGGTAATACTTAGTTTGTACTTGTACTTATTATTATTATTATTATTATTATTATTATAGTCAGTAATTTTCTTAAATTTATATGATAAAATTATTATTAAAAAATATCAAAAACCTTTAATGAACAAACAAAATGGACACATTATTGAATGCTCATGAATACAATTGCCTGAAGATGTGCCTCTGCTCGTGTTTGTTCATTTAGCTAATCTAATGAAATAATTTCGTGTTCATGTTTGCTCATTTGTAAAACGAACGGAAATAAATGAACTTCCCGATGAATAGTTTGCCAAACGTTTAGTTCGTTTACAGGCCTAGGTGGGATCGTACTTGAAGAAACACTAATCGACCCCGGGCAGATTACGGATAATCTGGGGGTTAAATAGATGTTTCCCACGAGGGTTAGGTCCTGCAAAGATGGTTGTTCTTCTGATGACCTGCAAAACAGACACCGTGAGCTCGTCACTGAGAAGGGGGGGTACCTCCTTGTGACCACCCTCCGGCGTGAGAATCAGACTAGATTGCTCTTGAATATAAGTGTATATTAAGAGAAGTGACTAGAGCAGATATCAGATAATATATGAAGATATAAGATGATGATACCGTTCCAAGGTGTTGGAGTATTTATAGCCGAAGGTAGGTTTCCAAGCAGGTACAGCCGGCTGAATAGTATTCCTGTTCTACCAACTGTGGGCTACGCACGTGCCATGCTGATGGTTGGTGGGTAGGCAACGGCTGATAGTGACCAGGCCGGCTGTGTACTATTCCTTTTCCACCAACTGCAGGCTATGGACGTGCCCCGACAGGGGTTGGTGAGTAGGCAGCGGCTGATAGTGACTTTAAGTACTAGAGCGTGCTGCCCGTCGTACTGTTGTCAGTGAGCTGTCGCAGCTTTGGTCAGATCTTTTGTCCATACCTTGGCAGGTACAGTACAAAAGATCCTCCAGTATCGTACGGACCGGCTCATTTGGGCGGGAGTGTTCCCGGCTTTGGGCGGGAGTGTTCCCGGCTTGCTCATTCCTTCTTCAGGTGACATTACTGAATTATTTTGAGAGTTAGTGCCTTGTGCGTGTAGCCTTGCTGTGCGGGTAGCCTTCCCTGATGGCTAGTATCCGTAGCTGCGGGAACAGGCGGAGTACGTCGACCATTGGGAGGCGTTTCCTGCGGGAGCAGCTTGCGTACTGCGCGTAAGGACGTCGCGTCTCTGAGCATGGTGGGTCCTGCAGATCCAGTTGGTCTTTGCGCAGACGTCCCTCTAAGGTGAGTCTTGCGGGTCCAACCGCGCAGACGTCCCTCTGAGGTGAGTCTTGCGGGTCCGACTGCGCAGACGTCTCTGAGGTGAGTCTTGCGGGTCCAACTGGGCTCTGCTGGGACCTACCTATTCAAGTCCCCCCAGTCCAATGTTCTTCTCATGAATTGTTAATAAGTGAGGTGAACTTTTGGACTTAAGCAAAGGGGTTTTGAAAAGGGTTTAGTTTTAAGGTTCTCCGCGGGGATTCTTCCCGCGGGTTTCCTAATGTCACGTACAGAATTTCCCACTGTTCTGCTTGATCTTTGGGTATGATGCGGGTAGGTGTGTAACCTACTCGCAAGTCGGGAGCGTTGAGTTTCACTTGTGTGGATTCTCCACGGGGTTTTGGTAGTTTTAAACATAGTGATCAATTATGTTAAACAACCAATTCCATCTTGGAGCTTCCAACAATCTGGTTCTCAACGTTCCCGCTATGCGGGGATGTTATATCCCTTTCCAGTGGGGATGTTATATCGCAAGTCGGGAGCGTTGAGTTTCACTTGTGTGGATTCTCCACGAGTTTTCGGGCGCGTGGCCGCGAAGTTTACGGTTCGCGTCCTGTCGACAGTTGTTGCCAGCTTGCTTTTTCCACGTGTCATAGTTTCATTGCACCTGCGTTTTCCTCTCTCTTCCGCATTAAATTCATCGCATTCATTGCGATGAGTATATAAAGGGAGGAGAGGATGCATCTCAACTCACAGTTTCACTTCTCTCTTCTTCTGCTAAACGATTTCCGGCGAATACTCTAACTTTTTTGTCGAGCATTCTCCTGAAATCGTTCTTCTTTACATCCAAAACATGTCTTCTACTCATGATCCTGAGGTTACTGTCGAGGAGTCCGATGTATACCTCGAGAATCCTTCGTCCACGTCGGACAAGGATGACAAGAGTACTGCTGGTGAGTGCCAGTGTGCTCTTTCCGTCGACGCTTATCAGTACATGGTCAGGAAGTTCATGCTCGAGCCTTTCGAGCCTGAGTTTCCTGGGCCTCATCAGACGGTGTACGATGCCCCCAAAGGCAAGATAGGGGTATATGCTGCGTTCTTCGTCAATGGGAATCTCAGGTTCCCATTGACGAAGTTTGTATACCGTGTTTTGGAAAGACACTGTGTGCACCTGACGGAGGTACATCCAATGGCGATCGCCAAGATCCGTCATTTTGAATGGGTGTGCCTCATTCTTGGTGTGGAGCCCCACGTCGACCGCCTGATGACCTTCTACTCCTGGAGGTGCATCCAAGGCTGGTACACCTTGGTCACCCGGATTAAGGGTTTGAAGATCCGTGCTACCGAGCGCAGTCTTCGGTCTTGGAAGCGGGAGTTCTTCTACATCTCTGCCCATGTCGTCCCTATTGCGATGACATTCAAGAACGGGAGAGCACTCCCCAGCCTTCACGCCTCCAACTACCAGGAGGCGGAATGGTTTGCCAAGATCTCCCGGATCCAGACTCCGGTTTACCGCTTCGCGGAGTCTGGGATAGTGATGCTCGGTATGAGCCGGGTGTGGAAAGATGCTGGGGCGGAGGCGCCACAGATTCCCATCGTCCTCGAATACGGTTTGAACTCTATCCCTTACGGTATGCTCCGTCTTCTTTGCTGATTTAGGGTTTTTCTTCTAACTGTTTTTTTTTTTTATTTCAGAGGGGAATGACTTACAATCGCTCCTGCATCCGCGGGAGGCTGGTGGTCCCGCTCGGCTGGGTACTCGTGCTCTTGATGAGAACGAGTTGCCCATCCTTGAGCAGACGGCAGATCGGTTTGTGGAGGCCTACCCGCCAGGCCACGAGATACTGAGCGCCACGCGGCCAGGTAAAAGATTATTTAACCCTTGCCCTCTCAATGCTCAAACCTCTGCTGGAATTCCTCTAATTTTGTCATCTTCTGATGAGGAATCCACAGATGGTCCTTTCTTCGTGAGGAAGAAGAAGGCGGCTGGCGCGAAGGGGAAGGCAAAGGTTGCCTCCGCCGATCAGGGGAACCGGTCTGACTCAGAGACCGAGAGCGAGGAGGCGGCGGGGAACCCTGGTGGTGGTGAGACCACTGTTCCGGAGGTTGAGACAGCTGTCACCTCCGGGCAGCCCAGTACGACGGTGACCGGCTCGAAGAGGCCGGCTCCATCGGGTTCGTCCCCGCCTGTTCGCACATTCAAGCTCAAGAGGACTCGTAAGTATAAACTTCATTTGATTTAACTGTATATCTTTCCGCCATTATACTTATATATCTTGTCTTCATGCAGGCGTGGATGCTACCGCATTCCAGAGTAGAGCGGGAGGGAGCGTCTCTGGACCCATGACGGTAGGTTTGGTCGACCTACCCGAGACGATGACCCAGGCGGCTGCGCCTGTGTGCAGCATTGGTTCAGTTGCTCATCCCGTTGAGGCAACTGTTCCAATTGTAACATCATCTCCGCCGGCTGTCAGTTCCATTTTCACGGAATCCTTTACTGAGCCGGCGGTGGTGTTTTCTGCGGATTCTCCCGCAGCGGCGGCCACGGTTGTGAGTTCACCTCTAGTGAGTTCACCACCGATGGTCTCTACCGCGGCGGCTTCAACCGTGCCTCCGGCACCGGCGACTACCTCGTCCCCGGCCGGTTCAGTAGGTATGTTTGGGGTTGGGGCGTCTAGCCAATCTCTGCCTCCTTCCCATCTGCCTGACCTCTTGGATGGATATCCGTTAAGTTCAGGTGATGGGTTTGGTGGCTATCGGCCTGTTGTCGACCCTACAGGTGCGTAGGGTTATTTTGGCCTCTTTTTTTTTTTTTTTTATATCATCTTTTCCTAACTGTTTTTTTTTTTTACAGTGTCGGATTCCAATGAAGTGTATGTTCCACGTTGGAATATCCGCCGAGGAACAACCCTTCGGACGGCTGTGGACTGCGTCGAGTGGGCACGCCACGCCGCCCCAAGTGGGGCGCTGGGGGAAGCTATGTCAAGCTACCAGGAGGGTAGGCTGACAAACGAGCTCCGGATTCTCCTTGCCCGGATGCAGCCGCGCGTCGAGTTGCTTTGTCGTGAAAACGACAAGTTAAAGGCGGCTCGTATCCAAGAAGTAGCTCAAGCGCGGGCTATCCGGGAGGAGAACAGGAGACTCTCCGCCGTTGCTGCGGAGAAGAAGAAGGCCTTCAAGGCCCTCGAGGTTGAAGTTCAGGCCCGTCTCGAAGCCCGTTCCAAGACTACCCAAGCTGTTAATGAACAGCTTCGGTTGGCTAAGGAAACTGCACGGAACGCAACTGAGAGGGCCACCAAGGCTGAAGCTGTTGCTGAGCCTCTACGCACTGAGAATGAGGAGCTCAAAGCCAAATTAGAGAGGCTTCAGCAGGCTCATGATGCTTTGGCTATGGAAGAGTACAAGAAGCTCCAAGAGATCTTGGATCAGAGGGGTATGCTTGACCATACTGAGCGTAAGCTGAAGGGCGTTGAAGAGGCTGCTGCTAAGGAGGTGTTGCTTGCCAACCTTAACAAAAATGAAGCCGAACGCGCCCGTAACCAAGCTCAAGCTGCCCTCCAAGAAGCTCTGATTACCAAGGAGTGGCTTCTACGAGAAGCGTTGTCGCAGGTATGTGTAGCTTCATAATGTCTTTACGCTTTTCTTTATACTTAGAAAAGGTTTTGATACTTGTATTTTTGTTTTGTAGGTTGTGCATCGGGTCTTCACGGACACATCATATGACGATGCTATGAGCGCAGCCCTCAACGCTTCTCATGAGGATGGGGAAAAGGCTGGCTTCCTGCTTGGTCTAGGGTTTGTTGAACAAGGCATCCCGCCTTCCAACTTCCCTCTTTACGATGTAGATACTGAAGCTGCTTATGACCAAGCAGTGAACCAGTATGCTGCCTTCCCGCATCCAGTGGTGGAGAAGGTGAACGAAGTTGCTGCCGCTGATGATGGGCTAACTATCCTCAAGACTTTCCTTGAACCGCCACAGCCAACTGATGGTGCGGGTACAAGTGGGTTTGGAGGGAGTGGTCCTGAAGTTTGAACCTTGAGATCCCTTCCCACTGTTAGGATAGATTTATATTTCTGTAGGCGGGTAGATACCCGGCCATTCTTGTAATGTTTGAATTTTTTATGAAATATAAATGTTTGTGCGGGTAGTACCGCCACTTTCACTGGATGACTTGCTTCATAACCGTTATATGACTTGCTTATGCATATTATAGGTTAATTTGGCACTTGTTTTGCCGCATAAACAATATATGATTCGCTCGTGCATACTTTAGTTTAACGTAGCAATTTTCCAAGTGTTTTGAATAAGTTAACCGTTCGACGCGCGGTAGTCAATAGGTTAGTGTTCAGTTTCCTCTATTATGATTGTGCGGGTAGGACCGTCACTTTCATTTAGTGGGATGACCAATCTTCACCTATGACTTACCTGCGTGAAGGTTTGCCGTTTTTTTGTGTTTATGGGGGTTTTGCCGCCGTCCACACGCAACGACGTCTCCACTTATTTATGCGGTGAATACCGGCATCAGTGTTGAATAAGTTAACCGTTCGACGCGCGGTTGTCAATAGGTTAGTGTTCAGTTTCCTCTATCATGATTGTGCGGATAGGACCGGCACTTTCGTTTAGTGGGATGACCAAACTTTACCTATAACTGACCTGCGTGAAGGTTGTCCTCATCTGTTAGAAATTTTTGCCGTTTTTTGTGTTTATGCGGGTTTTGCCGCCGTCCACACGCAACGACTTACTTCCCCACTTATTTATGCGGTGAATACCGGCACATCAGTGTGAAAAGTTTATAAGTATAAATGTTAGATCATCAGCGTCAATGTGATAAGGAGAATCATTTCCATTAGAAGTGGCTCTGGGCCTTTTCTTTACAAGTTTGGAATTGATCTACATGCAGCCTGTGTAATTGAGCTCCCTTCCATGTTCTTGAGATGGGAGTGTCATCGAGCCTTTTGAGCCGATATGCACTTGGTTCGGAATCTCGTTGTTTACGCAGTATGTAGTCTCCAACATTGAAGCTGCAGTTTCATTCGTGTTTTTCCCAACTGGGGTTCAACACGCATTAGCCTGCTCAGCGTTCATTACGCCACGAGGTGCGTGAGCGTCTCATCTCTGACAAATGCTTCGACGATGTCCTTCAAGTCTAAGCATTCCTCGGTGGTGTGGCCTCTTGTCCTGTGGAAGTCACAGAATTTGCTTTGATCAGCGTTTGGACGCTGTCGGATAATTGGAGCCTCTGGCCATGGGAGCCTCTCAGTGGCGAATATCTCGATGACGCTTTTGGTGAGTGGCGTCCATCTGGAGTTCCGGTTCGAAGACTGCATGTTGTCCTTTCCGCCTAACCGAGGGTGCGAGCCGGATGAGGTGTCGAAGTTTACCCTTGACTGCCAAATACCTAGCTTCCTCTTTTTGTTTAGTCGGGTGGTAAGGACGTTGTTTTCTCTTGTTTTCTGGGTGTAGAGGTTTGTGCTTTGGGGAAGATCTCTACCCAGTTGCTTTTCCGTTTCCGCGAAGCGTTTAGCTGCTGTCATGATGGCATCCCATGTGGATGGCATGCCGTCTTTACCCGTTAAGGTGCGGATGAGCTCTGGATCTTTCGCGCCCTGGATGAAAGCAGCGCGAACAAGATCTTCGCTAATAGCGCCCAGACTCAGCTTCTTTGAGTTGAAGCGAGTGATGAAGTCTAGCAAAGATTCATCTTCCTCTAGGATGCAGTTGAGGATCGTCCATTGCTCTTCAGTGTACTTTCTTTGTTGACTGAAGTGTTGGCTGAACTTCTGTTGGAAGTCTGCCCAATCGTAGATGTGGTGGACAGGTAGACGGTCAAACCACGCTCTGGCTGCTCCAACCAGCGTCATCTGGAACATATAACACCACGTGGGTTCCGTCCAGTTGCTGACGGTTGCCCCCACTATGAATCTGTTCAAATGATCGTCTGGGTCAGATATACCATCATAAGTGCCGATGTTGGACATCTGTTTGGCACTTCTCGGGGCGATTGTTTCCGCAATGTCCCTTGCAAACTTGGATGTTCCCGCATTTGCAGCAGTTGGTCTAAAGGTTTTGGAGAAGTCGCGTGGGTTTCCCCCCGCGTTCCTTGGTTTGAAGGTGTCTCCGAAATTCCTTCTCGGTTGGAAGTCCGTTTCCTTACGCTTCCCTTTTGCCCTATGGCGAGGGTTTGCGTCGGTGTCGGATTCCTCCCGATCATCGTCCGAGTACTCGCACTCATTACTCATGTTGAGCTGTTGAGTGCTTCCGAATTCGTCAGCCTGTTGGAGTGAACGCAAGCGTTCATCCAACTCAGCTAGGAATTCCTTCTGACGTGCTTCGGCCCACGCTTTAACTTGATCGAGTGTTTGGCGGGGGAGCCTCGTCTGTTGTCTCTTCAACTGGGCATTGGTGAATCCCAGTGAAGGATTGTTTACTGCACTTGCCCCGGCTTGGGTAACCGGGGTAGTGTTCGTAAAATTTACTGCACTTGCTCCGGCTTGAGTAACCGGGGTAGTGTTCGTAAAATTTTTGTTCTCGCCGGTGTTCCTCCCAGTAGCTGGGGTTGTGATTACCTGGATTTCTTGGTCACTCGCTGGCTTTGGCAACGGAGTAACCTTAACCATCTTTCCAGAAGTTTGAAAAAACTGAAAATTAGTTCTAGCTTTTATGCACGGATGGCGCCAATGAAGAAACACTAATCGACCCCGGGCAGATTACGGATAATCTGGGGGTTAAATAGATGTTTCCCACGAGGGTTAGGTCCGGCAAAGATGGTTGTTCTTCTGATGACCTGCAAAACAGACACCGTGAGCTCGTCACTGAGAAGGGGGGGTACCTCCTTGTGACCACCCTCCGGCGTGAGAATCAGACTAGATTGCTCTTGAATATAAGTGTATATTAAGAGAAGTGACTAGAGCAGATATCAGATAATATATGAAGATATAAGATGATGATACTGTTCCAAGGTGTTGGAGTATTTATAGCCGAAGGTAGGTTTCCAAGCAGGTACAGCCGGCTGAATAGTATTCCTGTTCTACCAACTGTGGGCTACGCACGTGCCTTGCTGATGGTTGGTGGGTAGGCAGCGGCTGATAGTGACCAGGCCGGCTGTGTACTATTCCTTTTCCACCAACTGCAGGCTATGGACGTGCCCCGACAGGGGTTGGTGAGTAGGCAGCGGCTGATAGTGACTTTAAGTACTAGAGCGTGCTGCCCGTCGTACTGTTGTCAGTGAGCTGTCGCAGCTTTGGTCAGATCTTTTGTCCATACCTTGGCAGGTACAGTACAAAAGATCCTCCAGTATCGTACGGACCGGCTCATTTGGGCGGGAGTGTTCCCGGCTTTGGGCGGGAGTGTTCCCGACTTGCTCATTCCTTCTTCAGGTGACATTACTGAATTATTTTGAGAGTTAGTGCCTTGTGCGTGTAGCCTTGCTGTGCGGGTAGCCTTCCCTGATGGCTAGTATCCGTAGCTGCGGGAACAGGCGGAGTACGTCGACCATTGGGAGGCGTTTCCTGCGGGAGCAGCTTGCGTACTGCGCGTAAGGACGTCGCGTCTCTGAGCATGGTGGGTCCTGCGGATCCAATTGGTCTTTGCGCAGACGTCCCTCTAAGGTGAGTCTTGCGGGTCCAACCGCGCAGACGTCCCTCTGAGGTGAGTCTTGCGGGTCCGACTGCGCAGACGTCTCTGAGGTGAGTCTTGCGGGTCTAACTGGGCTCTGCTGGGAGCTACCTCTTCGTTACTCATGTTTACCTGTAAGGTTTACCAGTAGCTTTTGATTGATTGGTTAACATCAATTAGAAATTTGGAGATTTGTAGCTGAACATCGATTATTTTGATAGACTCCTGCTTAGGTTAGATAATATTTGCTTTTGTGTTGATAGTTGCTTCCTAAGTTGAATCTGAATGATAATAACTGTTTTTAACTTTTATTAACTTAATTGTACTTTCATTCATGAAGCGTTAAGAGTATAATCACTGCTAATTTTCAGGGGTTCACAAGATCAAGGTGATCAAAGGCCACAAGAAATTACTACAAACTCGTGGTATCCTCCGTCTGTCAGCTCACCGAGGTCATCCCACCCTGCTACTCTTAATAGCGTCAACTCTTCCCACAAAGGGTTGGAGATCGACCTCATGTTTCTCCTGCAGAGGCTGCTGGCATTATTGTATATCTACAAGATAAAAGGTACACTTTCTTTTATTCATGTTATAAACTTATAATCATCATTGATTAGCTGTTAAACTGTTATTTATTAGATTATATCTTGAATTAGGTTAGGTGTTAAATTGACTTGTTACTCTTTAATTGTATAGTTTGTCAACATTTTCTTGTTGAATTATTAATATTTAAATCAGTTGCTTCCTGTCATTTATTTATTATTTCACAAAATATGATAAAATCTTCGCAACATCCATGGATTAGGCACATTGTTACCAAAGAAACATATTAGTCAGCATCTGTTGGATTTTTTATTTCAAATATTGTTTATTATATAGATCCTAACTCTGTATATGATGAATCTATTTTTTCAAATTTTGTTATTTATTGTTAATTTGTTGTTGATTGGTTTATTATTATTTATCGTGTCTTGCATTATTTAATTGATGTAGTGTTGATGAGTTACGGAAGCTTTTATCAGACCCAGAAGCCTATCAACGGTTCTTGCTTTCGATTGATCCCGTGAGAACTCAGAACAATGTAAGCATTTATTCAGACATCATTTTAGCTTTTTTACAGTCTTCAACATTTTGCTTTTACATTTTAGTTGTTTTCTTAGTATTTTGTTCTCTTTGTAAACCAGGTAAGAGATGAGCTCTGAAAAGAAACTGTGCAGCTTGCAAGTAAGTTTTTAGTTGATGTGTAAGTTTTGTTTATAGTTATACCCCTTCTCATTTACTTGTGAATGGGTCGATTTGGGTTGTGTCTTACCTCAAAAGGGTCAAATATAAAAATTAGTTAAATGGGTACAGTTCAAAGTTGAAAGTCCCCAAAGTCTATTTTTATTGTATAGTATTAGAATAAATCATCCTTCTCTTTTCATTAACAATTCCCATGGGTATAAATAATACAAAGTATCCCGTATAAATGGCAATAATAATCAACTAATAATTACAAGAATAATCAACTATATATAAATATTCTATTACACCCCCGCAGTCGAAGCGGGAGGCGACCGGATGCTGAGACTGGATCTGAAGTCTTCAAACAGAATGCGCGGTAACCCTTTTGTGAAAATGTCAGCAACTTGATAACGAGACGGAACGTGGAGAATTCGAACTTGACCACGCTGGACTTGTTCACGGACAAAGTGGATGTCAAGTTCAATGTGTTTAGTGCGCTGGTGTTGAACCGGGTTACCGGAGAGATAGATTGCACTCACATTGTCACAGTAAACGATGGTGGCTTTAGAGAGTGGACGATGAAGTTCCAGAAGTAGATTGCGAAGCCAACAGATTTCAGCAACTACGTTTGCAACCCCTCTATATTCAGCCTCGGCACTAGAACGAGAGATGGTAGGCTGCCTCTTGGAAGACCAGGAAATGATGTTGTCGCCTAAGTACACACAGTAACCACTTGTGGATCGACGAGTGTCTGGACAACCAGCCCAGTCGGCATCGGTGTAAGCAAGAAGTGTGGGATCACGGTGAGAAGTTAGGGTGAGGCCGTATGAGACTGTGCCTTGGACATATCGAATAATGCGCTTTAGAGCATTCCAGTGATCAGTTTTGGGCGCGTGCATATGCATGCAGACTTGCTGTACAGCATAACAAAGTCGGGCCGTGTGAAGGTGAGATATTGTAGCGCCCCAGCCAAGCTCCGGTAGAGTGTTGGGTTGTCAAAGGAGGTACCCGAGGTTGCACTGAGTTTGGAGTTCGTGTCGACCGGAGTGACAGCTGGCTTACAAGACGACATGCCGGCACGTTCAATAATTTCAGTCGCATAGGTTTGTTGAGATAGAAACATGGTGTCTTGGCGTCGGGTGACCGAAATCCCGAGAAAAAAAATTTAAGTCACCGAGATCCTTCATGGCGAATTCAGTGGAGAGATACTGCATAAGATGCTGGCGGAGAGAGGTAGAAGAAGTAACCAAGAGAATATCATCAACATAAAGGAGAAGATATGCAGTGTCACCATTTTGATGCAGGATGAACAAGGACGCATCGCAGCCACTTTGAGTGAATCCCAAGGTAAGAACATAGTCTGTGAACCGTTGATACCAGGCTCGAGGTGCTTGTTTTAAACCATATAAAGACTTTTTCAATCGACAAACATGATCCGGGAACTGCTTATCCCGAAAACCCATGGGCTGGTGCATGTACACAGTTTCATGGAGATGGCCGTGAAGGAAGGCATTGGTGACGTCGAGTTGATGAACCGGCCAAGATTTTGATAGAGCAATGGTTAGGACGGTGCGAATAGTAGCAGGTTTAACCACCGGACTAAAGGTTTCGCCACAATCAATACCCACCTGTTGAGATCGACCGTCACAAACTAATCGGGCTTTATACCGTTCAAGGGTACCATCAGACCTGAATTTGTGTTTAAGTAACCACATGCTTCTAATAATGTTCATATGTGGTTCACGTGGCACCAAGTCCCAAGTATCATTATTAATAAGGGCGTGAAACTCATTGGTCATGGCAGTGTGCCATTCCGGTATGGACAAGGCTAGAGATGGGTTTTTGGGTACAGGGATGATGTTTGTGGAGTGAAAGGTGAACGGTTGTTTGGGTTTAATGATGCCATCCATAGCCCGTGTACACATTGTGCGTGTGGTGGTTGGCTGCATAGGTGGGGGGGAAGATGGGGTAGTGTGGTATGCAGGTTGAGTGGCGGGTGCCGGGGGTGGGGCCAGGCGGCGCCTGGAGTAGGTGAGTATAGGTCGGGTGGAGGGTGGGGAATGGGAGGTAGTGGGTTGGGCCGACGGTGAGGGCGGGGAAGGAGATCGAGCTGGTGTATGAGGGGGTGAAGAGGGTGAGGAGGTGGGGTTATGAGGAAAGGAATATGAGTCCCATAGGAACGAGGAAGGAGGATCAGTGAGAAACTGGTATGATTTTTGTGGAGAGGTTTGAATAAGGTTGGCAAAGGGAAAAGTGGATTCGTCAAAGAGGACATGGCGGGAAATAGTAATGTGATGGGTTTGTAGGTTGTAACATTTATAACCGCGGTGGGAAGGAGGATAGCCAAGAAAAACGCATGGGTAGGACCGCGGTTCGAGCTTGTTAATGGTGGTGGAGGGTTTAAGTGGGTAGCAAAGGCAACCGAATACGCGTAAGTGGTCGTATGTTGGTATTTGGGAGTAAAGCAGTTGGGTAGGTGTGCGGAAGTGATGGGTTTTAGAGGGGGTTATGTTGATGAGGTGGGTGGAAGTTTCAAGGGCATGATGCCAGAAGTTTGTGGGTAAGGAAGATTGGGCAAGTAAGGTGCGGAGGATGTTATTAATGGAGCGGATTTTGCGTTCCGCCTTGCCATTTTGTGGCGAAGTATATGGGCATGATAGACGGTAGAGGATACCATGTTTATCAAATAAGTGTTTGAATGACGTGTTAACATATTCTTTACCGTTATCACATTGAAAAGTTTTAATGGTGCGGTTGAATTGGGTGCGAACAAGGTTGGTGAAAATTTCAAATACGGTAAAAACGTGTGATTTGTTTGAGATTGGATATGTCCACAAGTAATTTGTATAATCATCTAAAAATAACACATAATAGCGGTGCCCGGCGGAGCTTATGACCGGTGAGGTCCAAACAT
The DNA here is from genome assembly GCF_021521415.1 of Bidens hawaiensis. Classification (NCBI taxonomy): domain Eukaryota; kingdom Viridiplantae; phylum Streptophyta; class Magnoliopsida; order Asterales; family Asteraceae; genus Bidens; species Bidens hawaiensis. The sequence continues at coordinate 344,132 of NW_027492956.1, read as the reverse complement.
CACTATGCACAATATCAAATGGTTGCAATGTATTATTATTAGACAAATGAAAGGGGAGTCTAGTACTCTTGCCAAACACACAAGGTTCACAAACAGCTTTATTGAAATTTGAAAAGACAATGGAATTAGAATTCTTCAAAGACTGTAGAAGAGCCGGGCCAGGGTGACCAAGGCGTTGATGCCATAGACTGGAGGACTGAGCAGCAGTGGTGGAGGTGGAGAAACAGTGGGCATCCTTGGAGAAGGTGTAGAGATCACCGCTGCTGTCGCACCGGATTATAGGTTTCCGGGTCTTGAAGTCCTTCACAAGAAAACCAAAGGGATCAAATTCCACATAAACAGAATTATCTCTAGTGAATTGACGAACAGAGATGAGTTTTCTAATAAGGTTGGGTGCATAGAGGACACGGTTTAAGACAAATGGTGGGTAGGGTTTTGGGAAGGTTTGTGGTCCATGTCCATATACCGGAATGGAGGTGCCATTACCAACAATAATATTTTCATTCACACGATTATTAAGAATGGTACGAAAGTTACCTGAGTTAGGGTCCATGCTGATGGTTGCACCGGTGTCCATGACGCCATGCTGATAGTCCGGTGGGTTGAGAGACATGGTGTAAAGTGCCTGTTGAATGTCAGTGGGAGTATAGGTTGCTTGGTGGCCTTGGTGAGGTCGTGGGCCGAGGATCCCTTGGCTGTGGGAGGTGTTCTGTGGTGGGGGGACAGTGGGGTACGGGCATGGGGGTGGTGGAGGAGACCAAGGGAGCCAAGGTGGTGGGGAGGAGGAGGTGGGGTGGGGGGTCGGCATGGTCCAAGTGTAGGTTGTGGGTGAGGTCCAATGACCGTATGGTTGTCCACGCCCAAGGTTGGGATTGCCCCGCGACCAGGAGTATCTACCGCGACCACGGCCCCGGGTGCGTCCGCGACCGCGGGCTGAAGGTGGATTCGGGTCAGGTTGGGCGGCCGAGGGGGGGGGTGTGTTGGTTTGTGATTTTAGAGGTGGTAGTGTGTAAGGCCTGACCGGCTATGGTGGCTGCATACTGGGCTTTCTCGGCTTTTTGACTTTCGATCATACAAAGTTGGGAGCGGGCTTCATGAAAGGATGGGATGGGGTCTTTGTGTTGTAGGATGGTTGAGATGCCTTCATATGCATCGGTGAGGCCAGCAAGTAGGTGTAAGACTAGGAGTTTATTATCAAGGGGAGCACCTACGTTGGCAAGTTGATCGGCGATGGATTTGATGGCTTGACAATAAGCAGACATGTTGGGAAAACCATCAAGCCGAGTGGTTGCAAATTTCTGAAGAAGGTATGTAGCTCGAGTGTTCTTGTTGTCTTGGAAAAGGCCTTCAAGAGCCGACCAAGCATCATAGGCCGACATCTTGGGTTTGACAATAGTATTAAGAAGATCATTAGAGATAGTCCCATAGATCCATTGTTTGACAATGGCATCTAGACGAGACCATTGATCATCCAGGGACTGCTGAGTTGTATCTTTTGCAGCATCCGATGAGGAGGATGTTGCGGTTGTGATACGAGGAGAAAGGTGATCACTTACCTGATAAGCATGGCAGTGATTTTGGAAGAGCTCTGCCCACAGTCCATATTGACTGGATTCGGATTCAAGGAGGACTGGAATGGCGTGTCGGATGTTGTTGACTCGGATTCAAGGAGGACTGGAATGGCGTGTCGGATGTTGTTGACAGTAATGGCAGGGTGGAGTTTCTCGGCCATGGTGGTTTCGGCAGATGAGACTGCGGCAGAAGGAGGGGGCGGCAGGGAAGGGGTGGGGAGATTAGGGTTAGACTCTTGATACCATATTAGAATAAATCATCCTCCTCTTTTCATTAACAATTCCCATGGGTATAAATAATACAAAGTATCCCGTATAAATGGCAATAATAATCAACTAATAATTACAAGAATAATCAACTATATATAAATATTCTATTATATAGTTGCACACAACCTCCTAAATCGATCTCTTAAAAGTTTTAGATTAATATTGTTTTTGCATTCATAGCTAACACTTTTATTGTCCTTAGAAATGGACAAAAAGTTTCTTTGGTCTACCTAATTGGACCTCACCTGACCTGTTTAACCTAACTCTGTTTTGTAGGCTTGTATACTAACCAAACGAACACGAACAGAGCATGTTCATGTTCGCTCATTTAACTTTAACTGAACAAATGATCGAGCACGAACAATTAAATGAACGGGGTTTTCTTGTTCATGTTCAGTTATTAAGTTAAAAAAAAAGGAACATGTTCGTGTTCTTTTATGCTCGTTAGTTAACAGTATAGGCGAATGGTTCACAAAAGTAAACGAACGAACACAACTGAACATAGATGGACAAGCATAACCGAACTAAAACCAGTTAAAAGTAATGTAAACAATAAAAATGAACGAACATGAAAGAACAAACGTAAACTAGCTAGCATAAATGAACGAGCATCAACAAACATTCATGAACGTAAATGACCAAATTTTTATGTTCATGTTCGTTCGTATGAACGTAAGAGAACTTGCCGCCGAATGGTTCATGAACTTCACTGAATTTTCGGGTCATTTGCAAGCCTATTGCCTTGTCATGTTATATGATCCACCAACTTGCCACCTCTAGTAATAATGTACTCCGTCGTAAACATTTGATCAAACATGCATATAAGTATTTTTCAGTAATGACAAAATAGAAGAATATTATTGACCCAAATTAATAATATCATCTGTATGACAAAGAGTGGTCAAATTTGTATTTGGTTAAATTACCCAAAAACGATAGGTTGCAGTTTTAAACGAGACTACGACTTTAGAGATTCAGTTGTTTATTAGAAAAGGACTACAAATGCCCACGACATAGTCAAGAACATATATTATTCTATTACACCTATTCGCTAAAAATTTCTGATTTTTTGTTATATTTTCATTGTGAAGGAGCAAACTTGGAAAAAGAACCCCAGATAACCGAATTGAGGAACCAGGTGAGTTTTTTCATGACTCGTCAATATGTAGAAAAATATTTGATTTAAAAACATTTTTAAAAAGGTGGTTATGATTAAATGGTGATTGCTATAAGAAAAGCTAAATGTTTTCTTGTGGTGCAGTGCATGATCATAAGAACAAGTGAGTTAGCATCTGCTCAAGAAAAACTAAATGTTCTCACTAAGCGAAAGGCCGAAATTCTTAAATCTTACTTGCCTGGTTCCTTGCTACACAAACGACAAGGTAAATAAGCTCTTTCTTTGTGGTCCCACAATTTCACATTCTAGAAATATGCTTTTGCCATATGCTCGTTAAGATCGCACCGTTAAGGTGGCAAAACAAGCTGGTTGGTTGATAGGTCTGAACAGATAACTTATAGAACTAACAGTGTGTCAGGTTGGGCTCGACCTTGAAAACACTTTTTTGTCTTTTCTTGATTTTTTTAAACTTAATGTTTTAGACTGGACTTGTAAACGAACCGGTCAAACACGAACAAGTCGTGTTCATGTTTGTTCGTTTAACTTTAACATAACAAATGAACGGGGTTTTCTTTTTTCGTGTTTGTTTGTAAAGAAAATTTATGTGTTCGTGTCTGTTTATGTTCATTCTTAATAGTGCATATAAACGGTGCACAAAGGAACATAATTGATCGAACACCAATTATAAGTAAACATGAACGTTGATCTAATGAGCATAAAAAATTAACAAAATCAGACTAAATTGTAATGGGTGATATCTTAATTGTATAAAACTAGAATGAATTGTAATGGTCCTTACAAAACTAAATGAATATATAAACAGTCGAACTTAAATTTGAATGAGAATAAACTAAGATACATAAATGAACGCCCATGAACATGAACGGGACATGGGTTTATATTCATTCATTTATACTAAATGAACGAAAAGTTTTCTCCATGTTCGTCCATCTGATAAATAAACAAACAAACATAAGTGAACTTCCCGCCTAAAGGTTTGTTGAACATTTGGTTCGTGTGCATGCATATTTTAGATCACATTAAAGAAATGACATTATTGACATTTGTCAGTTTACCACACAATTTGAAATACAACGATTTAGGAGGTTGTATGCATACTGCTTCTAGTTTTTTCGAACATATTCATTTGACATTTTGACGCCAAGTAGAACTTAAATGAGTTAGTCATTTTTTTGGTGAAACTAAGGTTTTGCATGATATTTTTATTGGTTTCAGAGTCGATGAATAAAATAGAAGAGGAATCTGAAATGTTTCACCAACAACTTCTCGAGAAAGAGGTCGATCTTGCAACGTTTATTCAGCAGTACAAGAAGCTACGTGTCAGTTACCATAAACGAGCCCTCAGTCATCTTGCGGCAAACACATCTTTGGTTGGTTGACTTTTTATCAGTCAAGTTTCTGAATTGGACTTTGTGAATGGATTTATCTACATTGTACACTCAACATATAATTGTAACATGAAAACTTGAAATTAAAGTAATGTTTTTGTTCATTCTCTTCCTATAATTGTAACATATAATGTTCATGCTTCAATTTGTGATTGCAAGGTTTTGTAATCTGTTCTTTGGTTCATCACTTTATTAACAATTCAAGTCTACCTGCGACATTGTGGAGGCGTCGAGACAACATCAACGATCTTCAAACATGTTGCAATGTGGCATGCATCGGAACCATTGCAACATGTTTGAAGATCGTTGATGTTGCCTCCAAGCTTAAAAATCATCATCGGCATGATTTTAGCCTAAAAGTTTAAAAATTACATAGCACTGACAACTTAATCCATGCTTTTATCATCTATCCATCGGCTTGTGTAGATTAAAATATTTTCTAATGTTATTATTTTCTTATGCTCTAAGTCATAGAATTTATCAACTTTTCTTACTGAAACTCTCAATATAGTTTTTCTCTTCACATGAGATTTAACAACCCCCAATTTTAATTATTATTATTGATATTTATTTATATATTTATTTCCGAAAATATAGAGCTTGGGGTGGGACTGAATAGTTGCGTTGCATTTGTGTGTGTAAGAGAGAGAGAGAGAGAGAGAGAGAGAGAGAGAGAGAGAGGAGTGAAGCTTATACTCGGTAATAGTTTCACTCGTTTTGGTATTCAATATTTTTTGGCACGATAAATTGAAGCTAAAAGTACTACCTTCTTGTGTGTAGAGAATTAGAGCCTCAGAGATTAAAATATTAAGAATATACGATTATTATGAGTGAAAGATGAGTGTAAGATCTAGGATGATACAGGCCTTATCAAGAATATACAATTCTTATGAGTGTAGGATAAGAGAGTAAACATACACAATAATGGTGTAAGTTATTTCTTGCATTAGCTTTGTTATGATCGTACTTTACATATTTATATTTACACAGATTGTATCTGCCAATACATTATATCAGAGGCGGTCCCCGAATGGAAGCGTTTCCTTTCCCAGTCTGGGAGATTTTCTTTGGTACGATAGCGGACCCAGTTATGATAATGATCTCTAACTGCCTCTCTATGATATGCATTTGTCTTTTCTTCCATAGACGCGCTTGCATTCAGACTCGGATTGTTATGGGGTGATTTACCCCTACAAGACCATGGTATAAAATATTCATTTATAGAGTGTAATTTCAAAAATTACAAAAATATATTTCCAGCGGTTATATTAAAATCTTTTTATCAAAATATATTTTTTAAAATCTCGCCTAGTTAGCCGGTGAGATTCTTTAATACGATAATTATATAAAAAATTGTCACGAGTTTGGCAATGCATTTAAGACAATGAGTTTCCTGATACCATATGAAAGTTGTCAAACACGTGCGAAAGAACCGCACCAGTTAGGTTCCTTCATAATCAACAACAATTATTTTCTTGTCCGAGTACAGACTACAAAAAAATGACTTTTAATCGTAATTATTTAGTCTGATAGTTTTTTAACTATAAATATAGTTTGGTTCATTACAAACATATATATGAGTCAAAATAACAAGAAATGATTTATTTCTGCATTTTATATACAAATTGCATTTCTTCTAAAAAAACCCTCTATTACTTCTAAATCGTAAGGATAAACTTTAGAAGAAATGTAATTTGTATATAAAATAGCGATGAGTAAAAATCGGTATGGTACCGATTGGTACCGGTATCAGTACCGATTCGGTATCGTCGGTACCGAATCGGTACCAAGGTTTTGAGTTTTCGGGAACAGTACGGTACCGGTATTTCCCGAATTTTACCTTAAATACCGGTACCGAACCGAACATTTCGATACCGGTACCAAAAATTTGCAATTTTCAGAATCAGTATTTTCGGTATCGGTCGGTACCGATACGGTATCAAGATCATCCCTAATATAAAATGTAGAAATAAATCATTTTTTGTTGTTTTGACTCATATATATGTGTTTGTAATGAACCAAACTTTAATATTTATAGTTAAAAAGCTATCAGACTTAAATAATTCCTATTAAAGTCAATTTCTTTTGTAGTGCATACTTGGACAAGAAAAGAATTGCTGCTGATTATGAAGGAACCTAACTGACGCGCACGCGTTTGAAAACTTTCATATGATATTAGGAAACTAGTTGTCTTAAATGCCTTGCCAAACTCACCACAATTTTTTTATATTCTTTTCGTATTAAAGACTTGAATCTCAGTGACTAACTAGGCGAGATTTTTAAAAATATTTTGATATAAAGATTTTAATTAAACATTAGTGTGCTGAAAAATTAATTTTGAAATTAGTGAAATTACACTCTTTAATATGAATTCTTTTTATACTATGGTTTTGTAGGGGTATTATCACCCCATAATAAACTAAGGCTAAAGTCTGAAAGCCAATGTGTCTAGAGAGAAAACACAAAAACTTATCAGAGATAGGCGGTTAGAGGTCATTATTATAATAGGGTCCACTATTGTACCGAAGAAAATATCTTAGATTGGGAAAGGAAACGGTTCCCCTAGGGGACCACCTCTGAAATAATGTACTGGCAGATGCGATTTGTGTAAATATAAATATATAACGTATGATCATACAAAGCTAATTCAAGAAATCATTTACACAATTACTATGTGTTTTTACTCTCTTATCTTACACTCATAATAACTGTATATTCTCAATAAGCCATTTATCATCCTAGACATATAATGGTTGATATTTTCTTCAACATGTTTTATTTAGAAAACATTTGGGGTGGGGGGGTGCGGGGGCGGAAAGGTTATTACAATAATGGACTTTTGTTCGATGAAACGCTTTAATATAAACGTCGTTATATTAAACACCGAATATAAGCTTTCCTAGCAACAATTCACACTTCTCATCATAACCATCTCCTTATCCACAACCAAAGCTCGCATCATCTGCAATGTCGTCGCCAATGCAATCTCTACGGCTCCAATTCTCTCCGTACAAGAAGGTAGTTTATTTATTTAAACAATTCTATTGTATTCGATCGCGCAAAGACAATCGGAGACTCGTGCACCGCGGCCCTGCCAACGGACAACATAATCCTCGTCGTCAGATGCTACATTTTATTACATCACTGGCAACTTCATTCCATACTTCAGCGGTTGGTTCGCCGTCTGATTTTCTGTCGTCACCCCGGACCCTCTCCCCCCACACTCGCTTAACCCCACCTACTCTTGTTGATACATGGTTCGAGTGTCTCGGTCTTTATATTATTATTATATTAGTTTAACATGTAAAGGGCATTTTGGTAATTATGCTAAAGCCCATTCGCCTTAATTGTAAGGCTCATTCGTTACCTTGTAACGAATGAGTCACATTCGCTTAATGTAAGTGTCATTCGTTATCCTAGTATAACGAATGAGACAGCGAATGAAGGCACATTCGCATAATGTATGTTTAGCGAATGACTCTAGGTCATTCGTCTAGTTTAATGTAACGAATGACTCGTTCATTAAGGTATGTCTTAACGAATGAGGTCCTCGTCTATAAATACTTGTAAAGTATTCTAATGAAAGAACAGTTTTTGGCTTAATCGTATTCATCCCGTTATTCTGTCAAAATCAGTCCAGAACACACACACTACACACAACAAAGTAATCCTAATCGTAATCCTAAACGTAATCTAATCGTAATGATGAATCCGAACAACACGTTGTCATCATAAGATCTAGATCCAGGCTCATACGTTCTCTTAACTCTCGACCACACTCTGTGATCATACTTGAAGACGGTTGGTTGAATTGCCCGGCCTGCTCCTAGTTATGGGTTTATCCTGTATATCAGGTTTGTTTTTAAAATTTAAATGCTGTATGTAATTTGAATGATTATTATTATTATTATTATTATTATTATTATTATTAATATTCAAAATCTGTTTGGTTTGATCATAGTTATCGTTTAATGCAGTGCCTGTATGGGCATTCGGTTTGCCACACCTGTTGTGGCTGGGCTAACAACCATTGTCTGTGGTGTGGCATGCCAATTGGGAGGCCTACCAAAACACGCATTTAGAGAATATGCTGGACACTGTTGACAAAGATCATGGCCGTCGCCGCCTTTAGAAGACATGGATCATCGATGGATTGAGTTTTTTTTTGTTTTTGTCGTGCACATTCTATACGTATTCATTTAGTGTCCTTAGTATATTGTTTTAATGTCGTTTGTATGTTCATTTTTTACTAGTTGATATTGTAGTACTTTGGACTTGGTGAGTATTTTGCATTTTTTTGTCTTTCTATAAAGTGTAAGTGTCAAGGTAGTAGGTATAACTCTTATAGTCATAGGTAAAAGTCAGCATAGTCTATGACACGCGATAAAAAAAAGTCAATGCAATGGATTTAGCCTTTATCAGTATTATTTTTTTATTTGGGGTTAAAAGATAGTTTTGGTATCAAGCTCGAAAGATACGCACCTACAGAAATAGCCAGCACTAGTTATTTGAAGGCCTCTAAAAACATAATCTCAAACATGATCCAATTATCCCCGAAGATGGTAATCACATCATGACCAAAACCAATACAACACTGGATCTGTGATCTATTCCCGGGCTTATAAACTAAAAAAGCTTCAATTTTTTTGAAATGCCAAAGTTGTTCTTTAGAAAAAACTCTTGTTTTGGTTCTCATGGTTTATTGATTTCATAAACTAAAAAATCATGAAATTTCATATATTTTATTAAGGCAGATTAGATTATAATGATCCAAACCAAATGCTATTGGCTGATAATAATTTCAATCGAGTTTATTTCCATTGTCATCGGTGGTCCAAAATTTACTAAAATTGGCTCTCAGCGGTCCCTGTTATAAAAAATTTAACGGCGTCAAGCTTTTTTCCAAATTTCAAAATGAATTTTTACGGCTTCTGATCGGAAGGATGACACGAGCCGATTAATATAAAACTTAGCTCAAAACAATGCTCCAAACAACTTAGTTTTTTGTTAAATGGAAGTTCAAATACCCGATTTGAAGTGCAAGTTAAGCTGTTTGAAACATCATTTCAAGCTAAGTTTTACATCAATCAACTCGTATTCTCTCACCGACCAAAATCCTTAAAAAAATCAGTTTGAAATTCGATAAAAACTTAACGGCATTAGGTTTTTTTTAACGGGGGACCACTAAGAGCCATTTTTTTAAATTTGGAACCACCAGTAGAAACAAACTCGGTTGAGATTATTATCGGCCAATAACATTTAGTTGGGATTATTAAGATCCAATTTACCTTTTACTAATCATCTTTTATCTTCCACCATTCTATTTTACCAGTGAAAGTTAACGTACAAATGAAATTAGAGTGCTAAACATGAGAATCAAGTAGAGTAATTATATATACAAGTAGAGTAATTATATAATTACATCATAGAGTAATTGATGTAATTACATAATTACTCTACTTGATTCTTACGTTTAGCACGTTAATTTCATTTGTATTTAATCCAAACCCCTAATTTACCAATGTATGCTATCTAATAAACAATTACTAGCTCAAGAACAACGTAAAAGAGGAAGAGAAAAACTCATAATTTGGAATTTTTTTCTAGCTACAATTCGTTTCGTTTTTTTTTATTTACACATCGTTCTCTATTTAGGTTGGCGTGTCAAGCTAAAACCATGTCAATTCATCATTTAAGATTTATTTTTTCTTTTTTTTCCTTTTTCTTTTTGCTCAAAACCATATCAATTTCTCTTTTTAGGTTGACGTGCCATGCCAAAACTATGTCAAATTATCGTTTGGGATTTTCCTCATGAGATTGGCATGCCAATCTCTTTCTAGGTTGGTGTATAATGCTAAAACTATGACGATGATCATATTAAAGCTCGCATGTCATTCGCTTTTTAGGTTGGTTTGTCGTATGCTAAAATTGTGACAATGGGACTATCCAAGGCTAAAACCGCACGAATGACAATATATATATATATATATATATATATATATCAAACTTTAGTTATACTTTCATGCGTCATTCCCATTTTGGTGGGGGTGGCAAGGTGGTTTGAGTTTGAATTTGATAGTCAAGTGTTTAATCCTCATAGTGTACAATAATATTTAGCTGTTTTGAAAAAAGTGGTAAGGGTTAAAAAAAAATAAAAAGTTTCCTAAGAATAGTAAGGACATAAAATTTGAAGTTAGGGAACTGTATGAGACTATTTAGAAAATTATGTAACATAAATTTTAGATCAGAAACTATTTGATATTTTGAAAACTACTAATCTTAACCACTAGATCATATGACATATATCTAAGTGTCGAGATCTATTTTTACTCTTTTAGAAAGATGCCTCTTTTTAACCCATCAAAAAGTGGTAAATCACAACTGGGACAAATGGCTTTCATTGAATGGACTAGAATTCGGGTTCTTTTTTTAACCAAACTTTGATAGAGTTATCATACGTCTCTTAGAGTTTAACAATTTCTTTTTAGACAATATATGTTGCTGGTTTTCACCCAAGTTCAAACCCTAGCCCTGTTTTTTTATTATTTTTTTAATTTCTTTTTGTGATTTTTTTCCCATATTTTACAATGGGTTTAGAGGTATAAATGAGTCAAGCCAATCCGGACCCGAACTTGACTAGGCTCGAGCTCAGATTGTTTGACTTAGGAGAGCTCGAGTCCTCGATTCAAACTCTTTTTTCCTAAAGCTTGAGCTGGACCCATGAACCGATTCTTCAAGTCCAGGCTTAGCTCATTTATTATTTATTAATTGATTATATACGTGTTAATTATTTTTATGTATTTTGAGAAAAACCCTTACACCAGCCTTAGCTCGACTCGAGCTCTGTTGTACAGTGTAAAACCAATAAATAAAAGTCCAAAAATGAAAAGAGTAAAAATAAAAAATGCACATCTCGGCGAGCCTAAAATATCATCTCTTACGAGCTTGAGTTTGATAACTAAACAAGTTTATTTGAGACCCCTGTAGCTTTATCGAATCGAGCTCAAGTACAAGTTTAATACGTCATATAGGCAGACCATTTTATTTTAGGTTTCCCACCGGTCTTGTCTTCTGTGTCCACCGGCGTCAATAATAATAGTTGAGCCGCCGTGCGACAGCCGGAGAGATAATATTATTAATTATTAATCCTTCACCATAACATAACATTCTTCCGACAATACAAACAATCGAGGTTGGTTAATTATTAATTGGATTACATACATACAGGACAGGACCCACCATGATCTCGAGTAACATAAATCAAGAGAATTTATTTATAAACCCTAGATCCCTTTATTCTATGCACAGGTCCCTCATTTTCCCCAAATTCCAATAAACCCTGCATTCATCTATTCTTTCTAATTACCGTTTGTTTAATTGAAGACTGAGATTCATTCTGTTGATGGACAATGGGCTGTTTACTCAGATTTGCTCTGCTGCTGATACTGTTGGCTGCAGGTATGTATGTATTTTGTTGTTAATTTGTAATTACTTCTGTTGTTACATGATAAAATGTAGTTTTTTAGCGAATTCAAATTTGGGCAAAAGTACAAACTATAAGTTGAATGTTGAAGGTGCAACTCTAAATAGACTCTTAAATTATGTTAATCAATGATTTATGCCTTTTTCGGAGTTGGTAATTGGAACCCTAATTGATGGCATTTGGCCCTCTCCTGACATGTTTGATCTTTCCCATTGTCCGAAATCTAAATAGCCAAATTTTAATCCAGTTTGAAAAAATAATGTATAAAGAACTACAGTTGTTTCGTAGCGCTCATAGCGAGCACTATTGCGAACACCGTAGCGAAGCGATGCCCAGCACTATCTCATGTATAGTGCCTCAATAGCAACAATTTGGGCTTTTTTTAATATTAAAAATCGAATATTTAGGCATTTTAATCATCTAAACATCACTAGTCTTCCAGTTGAATCGTAAAAATTTAAACTCATGAATGAAAACCTCAACCTTAAAAAAAATAAAATTCTAATACGTTATTGCTAAACATCAAATAGCGCCTGGTATTTTGCCGCTATCGCTACGTAGCGTATGCCGTATAGGTAGGTTGTTGCTATTGACTGCTATTCGCTATCAACAACTATGCAAAGAACACTTCCCACCCTGTGGTTATTATAATGTTAATCATAACTACTTCATTGATCCTCTGATCTCCGGTCTCCCCACAGTTTATCCATCTTCTGGTGCGCTTGACTTCGAGCACTGCAAAAACTCTATCAAACAATGGTCTTCATCTTCACTTCACTCAAACACCAATAACGGACACATTCTCAAAGACTTATTATTCTTCCTTCATATCCCAAGAACCGGAGGTCGAACATATTTTCATTGTTTTCTGAAGAAACTGTATTCTGGTGAACTAGAATGCCCGCGGTCGTATGATAAATTACGATTTGATCCTCGGTATGGTTTACAATTCTAGAAAGTTAATATCTTTATTGATTATTTGGTTCATATATTCTTGATAGTTTGTTTTGTTATGCAGGAAACCTGATTGCAGGCTTTTGGCAACTCATGATGATTACAGCATGATGTCAAAGCTTCCAGCTGATCAAACATCAGTGGTCACAATTCTTCGTGATCCAGTTGAACGCGTGTTTAGTACTTACGAGTTTTCAATAGAGGTAGCGGCTCGGTTTTTGGTGCACTCTAATTTGACTTCGGTTATGAAAATGTCAAAACGTGTGCGGTCAAAGAGTGGTGGTGTGAGCACACTTGAGATTTGGCCTTGGAAGTATTTGGTTCCATGGATGCAGAAGGATTTGTTCTCTCGGGTATGATTTATTTTTTTGAATGCATATCTGGAATTAATATATATGTAAATACTTTAGATTTTTGAATATGTTTACTTTGATTTGATGAATAGAGAGATGCGCGAAAGAGACGAGGTCGGCCTTATTTTTATGGGAATGATTCGTATGATATGCAAGAAGTTGTTATGCCGTTACATGATTACATTAATCATCCTGTCGCTCGTGATATTATTCACAATGGTGCCACTTTTCAGGTATAATTGTTGTACGTAAATGAATATGTTGACAAGAAAAATATCTGATTGAAAATAGGCCTGTAATTGAAGCGAACTTTCAGTGAATCGTTTGATGGAAAGTTTGTTTATGTTCGTTTGTTTAATAAACAAACAAACATGAACACGTCTCGTCTGTTCATTTATGTTCTTGAGCTTTCGTTTATGTTGGTTCATTGTAATTTATTTATGTTTGTTTGTTTAAGTTTATTTAGGTTTGTTACTTTACGTTTGTTTTAAATTTGTTTGTTAATATATTCATTAAAATTTTATAGGCACATTACAATTTTGTCTAGTTTTAATAACTTTTTAGACCTCACACGTTCATGTTTAGTTTCAGTTGGTTTTAGCTCAGTTTATGCTAGATATGTTCGTTTGTTTACGTTTGTGAACCATTTGTTTATACTTTTAACAAGCGAACATAAACGAAGCCGAAAACAAACAAGAAAACCTCACCCGTTTAGTACTTTAGTTGTCTATGTTCGATCGTTTGTTCATTTAGAGTTAAACGAACGTACTTTACATATTTATTGCATTAGCTTTGTTATGATCGTACTTTACATATTTATATTTACACAGATTGTATCTGCCAATACATTATATCAGAGGCGGTCCCCGAATGGAAGCGTTTCCTTTCCCAGTCTGAGAGATTTTCTTTGGTACGATACCGGACCCAGTTATGATAATGATCTCTAACTGCCTCTCTATGATATGCATTTGTCTTTTCTTCCATAGACGCGCTTGCATTCAGACTCGGATTGTTATGGGGTGATTTACCCCTACAAGACCATGGTATAAAATATTCATTTATAGAGTGTAATTTCAAAAATTACAAAAATATATTTCCAGCGGTTATATTAAAATCTTTTTATCAAAATATATTTTTTAAAATCTCGCCTAGTTAGCCGGTGAGATTCTTTAATACGATAATTATATAAAAAATTGTCACGAGTTTGGCAATGCATTTAAGACAATGAGTTTCCTGATACCATATGAAAGTTGTCAAACACGTGCGAAAGAACCGCACCAGTTAGGTTCCTTCATAATCAACAACAATTATTTTCTTGTCCGAGTACAGACTACAAAAAAATGACTTTTAATCGTAATTATTTAGTCAGATAGTTTTTTTAACTATAAATATAGTTTGGTTCATTACTAACATATATATGAGTCAAAATAACAAGAAATGATTTATTTCTGCATTTTATATACAAATTGCATTTCTTCTAAAAAAACCCTCTATTACTTCTAAATCGTAAGGATAAACTTTAGAAGAAATGTAATTTGTATATAAAATAGCGATGAGTAAAAATCGGTATGGTACCGATTGGTACCGGTATCAGTACCGATTTGGTATCGTCGGTACCGAATCGGTACCAAGGTTTTGAGTTTTCGGGACCAGTACGGTACCGGTATTTCCCGAATTTTACCTTAAATACCGGTACCGAACCGAACATTTCGATACCGGTACCAAAAATTTGCAATTTTCAGAATCAGTATTTTCGGTATCGGTCGGTACCGATACGGTATCAAGATCATCCCTAATATAAAATGTAGAAATAAATCATTTTTTGTTGTTTTGACTCATATATATGTGTTTGTAATGAACCAAACTTTAATATTTATAGTTAAAAAGCTATCAGACTTAAATAATTCCGATTAAAGTCAATTTGTTTTGTAGTGCATACTTGGACAAGAAAAGAATTGCTGCTGATTATGAAGGAACCTAACTGACGCGCACGCGTTTGAAAACTTTCATATGATATTAGGAAACTAGTTGTCTTAAATGCCTTGCCAAACTCACCACAATTTTTTTATATTCTTTTCGTATTAAAGACTTGAATCTCACTGACTAACTAGGCGAGATTTTTAAAAATATTTTGATATAAAAGATTTTAATTAAACATTAGTGTGCTGAAAAGTTAATTTTGAAATTAGTGAAATTACACTCTTTAATATGAATTCTTTTTATACTATGGTTTTGTAGGGGTATTATCACCCCATAATAAACTAAGGCTAAAGTCTGAAAGCCAATGTGTCTAGAGAGAAAACACAAAAACTTATCAGAGATAGGCGGTTAGAGGTCATTATTATAATAGGGTCCACTATTGTACCGAAGAAAATATCTTAGATTGGGAAAGGAAACGGTTCCCCTAGGGGACCACCTCTGAAATAATGTACTGGCAGATGCGATTTGTGTAAATATAAATATATAACGTATGATCATACAAAGCTAATGCAAGAAATCATTTATACAATTACTATGTGTTTTTACTCTCTTATCTTACACTCATAATAACTGTATATTCTCAATAAGCCATTTATCATCCTAGACATATAATGGTTGATATTTTCTTCAACATGTTTTATTTAGAAAACATTTGGGGTGGGGGGGGGGGTGCGGGGGCGGAAAGGTTATTACAATAATGGACTTTTGTTCGATGAAACGCTTTAATATAAACGTCGTTATATTAAACACCGAATATAAGCTTTCCTAGCAACAATTCACACTTCTCATCATAACCATCTCCTTATCCACAACCAAAGCTCGCATCATCTGCAATGTCGTCGCCAATGCAATCTCTACGGCTTTAATTCTCTCCGTACAAGAAGGTAGTTTATTTATTTAAACAATTCTATTGTATTCGATCGCGCAAAGAGACTCGTGCACCGCGGCCCTGCCAACGGACAACATAATCCTCGTCGTCAGATGCTACATTTTATTACATCACTGGCAACTTCATTCCATACTTCAGCGGTTGGTTCGCCGTCTGATTTTCTGTCGTCACCCGGACCCTCTCCCCCCACACTCGCTTAACCCCACCTACTCTTGTTGATACATGGTTCGAGTGTCTCGGTCTTTATATTATTATTATATTAGTTTAACATGTAAAGGGCATTTTGGTAATTATGCTAAAGCCCATTCGCCTTAATTGTAAGGCTCATTCGTTACCTTGTAACGAATGAGTCACATTCGCTTAATGTAAGTGTCATTCGTTATCCTAGTATAACGAATGAGACAGCGAATGAAGGCACATTCGCATAATGTATGTTTAGCGAATGACTCTAGGTCATTCGTCTAGTTTAATGTAACGAATGACTCGTTCATTAAGGTATGTCTTAACGAATGAGGTCCTCGTCTATATATACTTGTAAAGTATTCTAATGTAAGAACAGTTTTTGGCTTAATCGTATTCATCCCGTTATTCTGTCAAAATCAGTCCAGAACACACACACTACACACAACAAAGTAATCCTAATCGTAATCCTAAACGTAATCTAATCGTAATGATGAATCCGAACAACACGTTGTCATCATAAGATCTAGATCCAGGCTCATACGTTCTCTTAACTCTCGACCACACTCTGTGATCATACTTGAAGACGGTTGGTTGAATTGCCCGGCCTGCTCCTAGTTATGGGTTTATCCTGTATATCAGGTTTGTTTTTAAAATTTAAATGCTGTATGTAATTTGAATGATTATTATTATTATTATTATTATTATTATTATTATTATTATTATTCAAAATCTGTTTGGTTTGATCATAGTTATCGTTTAATGCAGTGCCTGTATGGGCATTCGGTTTGCCACACCTGTTGTGGCTGGGCTAACAACCATTGTCTGTGGTGTGGCATGCCAATTGGGAGGCCCACCGAAACACGCATTTAGAGAATATGCTGGACACTGTTGACAAAGATCATGGCCGTCGCCGCCTTTAGAAGACATGGATCATCGATGGATTGAGTTTTTTTTTGTTTTTTTTGTTTTTGTCGTGCACATTCTATACGTATTCATTTAGTGTCCTTAGTATATTGTTTTAATGTCGTTTGTATGTTCATTTTTTACTAGTTGATATTGTAGTACTTTGGACTTGGTGATTATTTTGCATTTTTTTGTCTTTCTATAAAGTGTAAGTGTCAAGGTAGTAGGTATAACTCTTGTAGTCATAGGTAAAAAGTCAGCATAGTCTATGACACACGCGATAAAAAAAGTCAATGCAATGGATTTAGCCTTTATCAGTATTATTTTTTTATTTGGGGTTAAAAGATAGTTTTGGTATCAAGCTCGAAAGATACGCACCTACAGAAATAGCCAGCACTAGTTATTTGAAGGCCTCTAAAAACATAATCTCAAACATGATCCAATTATCCCCGAAGATGGTAATCACATCATGACCAAAACCAATACAACACTGGATCTGTGATCTATTCCCGGGCTTATAAACTAAAAAAGCTTCAATTTTTTTGAAATGCCAAAGTTGTTCTTTAGAAAAAACTCTTGTTTTGGTTCTCATGGTTTATTGATTTCATAAACTAAAAAATCATGAAATTTCATATATTTTATTAAGGCAGATTAGATTATAATGATCCAAACCAAATGCTATTGGCTGATAATAATTTCAATCGAGTTTATTTCCACTGTCATCGGTGGTCCAAAATTTACTAAAATTGGCTCTCAGCGGTCCCTGTTATAAAAAATTTAACGGCGTCAAGCTTTTTTCCAAATTTCAAAATGAATTTTTACGGCTTCTGATCGGAAGGATGACACGAGCCGATTAATATAAAACTTAGCTCAAAACAATGCTCCAAACAACTTAGTTTTTTGTTAAATGGAAGTTCAAATACCCGATTTGAAGTGCAAGTTAAGCTGTTTGAAACATCATTTCAAGCTAAGTTTTACATCAATCAACTCGTATTCTCCCACCGACCAAAATCCTTAAAAAAATCAGTTTGAAATTCGATAAAAACTTAACGGCGTTAGGTTTTTTTTAACGGGGGACCACTAAGAGCCATTTTTTTAAATTTGGAACCACCAGTAGAAACAAACTCGGTTGAGATTATTATCGGCCAATAACATTTAGTTGGGATTATTAAGATCCAATTTACCTTTTACTAATCATCTTTTATCTTCCACCATTCTATTTTACCAGGGAAAGTTAACGTACAAATGAAATTAGAGTGCTAAACATGAGAATCAAGTAGAGTAATTATATATACAAGTAGAGTAATTATATGATTACATCATAGAGTAATTGATGTAATTACATAATTACTCTACTTGATTCTTACGTTTAGCACGTTAATTTCATTTGTATTTAATTCAAACCCCTAATTTACCAATGTATGCTATCTAATAAACAATTACTAGCTCAAGAACAACGTAAAAGAGGAAGAGAAAAACTCATAATTTGGAATTTTTTTCTAGCTACAATTCGTTTCGTTTTTTTTTATTTACACATCGTTCTCTATTTAGGTTGGCGTGTCAAGCTAAAACCATGTCAATTCATCATTTAAGATTTATTTTTTCTTTTTTTCCTTTTTCTTTTTGCTCAAAACCATATCAATTTCTCTTTTTAGGTTGACGTGCCATGCCAAAACTATGTCAAATTATCGTTTGGGATTTTCCTCATGAGATTGGCATGCCAATCTCTTTCTAGGTTGGTGTATAATGCTAAAACTATGACGATGATCATATTAAAGCTCGCATGTCATTCGCTTTTTAGGTTGGTTTGTCGTATGCTAAAATTGTGACAATGGGACTATCCAAGGCTAAAACCGCACGAATGACAATATATATATATATATATATATATATATATATATATATATATATATATTATCAAACTTTAGTTATACTTTCATGCGTCATTCCCATTTTGGTGGGGGTGGCAAGGTGGTTTGAGTTTGAATTTGATAGTCAAGTGTTTAATCCTCATAGTGTACAATAATATTTAGCTGTTTTGAAAAAAGTGGTAAGAGTTAAAAAAAATAAAAAGTTTCCTAAGAATAGTAAGGACATAAAATTTGAAGTTAGGGAACTGTATGAGACTATTTAGAAAATTATGTAACATAAATTTTAGATCAGAAACTATTTGATATTTTGAAAACTACTAATCTTAACCACTAGATCATATGACATATATCTAAGTGTCGAGATCTATTTTTACTCTTTTAGAAAGATGCCTCTTTTTAACCCATCAAAAAGTGGTAAATCACAACTGGGACAAGTGGCTTTCATTGAATGGACTAGAATTCGGGTTCTTTTTTTTAACCAAACTTTGATAGAGTTATCATACGTCTCTTAGAGTTTAACAGTTTCTTTTTAGACAATATATGTTGCTGGTTTTCACCCAAGTTCAAACCCTAGCCCTGTTTTTTTATTATTTTTTTAATTTCTTTTTGTGATTTTTTTCCCATATTTTACAATGGGTTTAGAGGTATAAATGAGTCAAGCCAATCCGGACCCGAACTTGACTAGGCTCGAGCTCAGATTGTTTGACTTAGGAGAGCTCGAGTCCTCGATTCAAACTCTTTTTTCCTAAAGCTTGAGCTGGACCCATGAACCGATTCTTCAAGTCCAGGCTTAGCTCATTTATTATTTATTAATTGATTATATACGTGTTAATTATTTTTATGTATTTTGAGAAAAACCCTTACACCAGCCTTAGCTCGACTCGAGCTCTGTTGTACAGTGTAAAACCAATAAATAAAAGTCCAAAAATGAAAAGAGTAAAAATAAAAAATGCACATCTCGGCGAGCCTAAAATATCATCTCTTACGAGCTTGAGTTTGATAACTAAACAAGTTTATTTGAGACCCCTGTAGCTTTATCGAATCGAGCTCAAGTACAAGTTTAATACGTCATATAGGCAGACCATTTTATTTTAGGTTTCCCACCGGTCTTGTCTTCTGTGTCCACCGGCGTCAATAATAATAGTTGAGCCGCCGTGCGACAGCCGGAGAGATAATATTATTAATTATTAATCCTTCACCATAACATAACATTCTTCCGACAATACAAACAATCGAGGTTGGTTAATTATTAATTGGATTACATACATACAGGACAGGACCCACCATGATCTCGAGTAACATAAATCAAGAGAATTTATTTATAAACCCTAGATCCCTTTATTCTATGCACAGGTCCCTCATTTTCCCCAAATTCCAATAAACCCTGCATTCATCTATTCTTTCTAATTACCGTTTGTTTAATTGAAGACTGAGATTCATTCTGTTGATGGACAATGGGCTGTTTACTCAGATTTGCTCTGCTGCTGATACTGTTGGCTGCAGGTATGTATGTATTTTGTTGTTAATTTGTAATTACTTCTGTTGTTACATGATAAAATGTAGTTTTTTAGCGAATTCAAATTTGGGCAAAAGTACAAACTATAAGTTGAATGTTGAAGGTGCAACTCTAAATAGACTCTTAAATTATGTTAATCAATGATTTATGCCTTTTTCGGAGTTGGTAATTGGAACCCTAATTGATGGCATTTGGCCCTCTCCTGACATGTTTGATCTTTCCCCTTGTCCGAAATCTAAATAGCCAAATTTTAATCCAGTTTGAAAAAATAATGTATAAAGAACTACAGTTGTTTCGTAGCGCTCATAGCGAGCACTATTGCGAACACCGTAGCGAAGCGATGCCCAGCACTATCTCATGTATAGTGCCTCAATAGCAACAATTTGGGCTTTTTTTAATATTAAAAATCGAATATTTAGGCATTTTAATCATCTAAACATCACTAGTCTTCCAGTTGAATCGTAAAAATTTAAACTCATGAATGAAAACCTCAACCTTAAAAAAAATAAAATTCTAATACGTTATTGCTAAACATCAAATAGCGCCTGGTATTTTGCCGCTATCGCTACGTAGCGTATGCCGTATAGGTAGGTTGTTGCTATTGACTGCTATTCGCTATCAACAACTATGCAAAGAACACTTCCCACCCTGTGGTTATTATAATGTTAATCATAACTACTTCATTGATCCTCTGATCTCCGGTCTCCCCACAGTTTATCCATCTTCTGGTGCGCTTGACTTCGAGCACTGCAAAAACTCTATCAAACAATGGTCTTCATCTTCACTTCACTCAAACACCAATAACGGACACATTCTCAAAGACTTATTATTCTTCCTTCATATCCCAAGAACCGGAGGTCGAACATATTTTCATTGTTTTCTGAAGAAACTGTATTCTGGTGAACTAGAATGCCCGCGGTCGTATGATAAATTACGATTTGATCCTCGGTATGGTTTACAATTCTAGAAAGTTAATATCTTTATTGATTATTTGGTTCATATATTCTTGATAGTTTGTTTTGTTATGCAGGAAACCTGATTGCAGGCTTTTGGCAACTCATGATGATTACAGCATGATGTCAAAGCTTCCAGCTGATCAAACATCAGTGGTCACAATTCTTCGTGACCCAGTTGAACGCGTGTTTAGTACTTACGAGTTTTCAATAGAGGTAGCGGCTCGGTTTTTGGTGCACTCTAATTTGACTTCGGTTATGAAAATGTCAAAACGTGTGCGGTCAAAGAGTGGTGGTGTGAGCACACTTGAGATTTGGCCTTGGAAGTATTTGGTTCCATGGATGCAGAAGGATTTGTTCTCTCGGGTATGATTTATTTTTTTGAATGCATATCTGGAATTAATATATATGTAAATACTTTAGATTTTTGAATATGTTTACTTTGATTTGATGAATAGAGAGATGCGCGAAAGAGACGAGGTCGGCCTTATTTTTATGGGAATGATTCGTATGATATGCAAGAAGTTGTTATGCCGTTACATGATTACATTAATCATCCTGTCGCTCGTGATATTATTCACAATGGTGCCACTTTTCAGGTATAATTGTTGTACGTAAATGAATATGTTGACAAGAAAAATATCTGATTGAAAATAGGCCTGTAATTGAAGCGAACTTTCAGTGAATCGTTTGATGGAAAGTTTGTTTATGTTCGTTTGTTTAATAAACAAACAAACATGAACACGTCTCGTCTGTTCATTTATGTTCTTGAGCTTTCGTTTATGTTGGTTCATTGTAATTTATTTATGTTTGTTTGTTTAAGTTTATTTAGGTTTGTTACTTTACGTTTGTTTTAAATTTGTTTGTTAATATATTCATTAAAATTTTATAGGCACATTACAATTTTGTCTAGTTTTAATAACTTTTTAGACCTCACACGTTCATGTTTAGTTTCAGTTGGTTTTAGCTCAGTTTATGCTAGATATGTTCGTTTGTTTACGTTTGTGAACCATTTGTTTATACTTTTAACAAGCGAACATAAACGAAGCCGAAAACAAATAAGAAAACCTCACCCGTTTAGTACTTTAGTTGTCTATGTTCGATCGTTTGTTCATTTAGAGTTAAACGAACGAACCCATACATGATCTGTAGTGTTGGTTCAGTTCATTTACAGGCCTAATTCCAAACAATTTTTTTTAGGTTGCGGGTTTGACGAATAATTCCAATATTCGTGAGGCACATGAACTGCGCCAATGTGTAATAACACATCCGATTCTTGGAAAATATGTGCTTCAAGTTGCAAAGGTGTGTACTTGTATATTGCCCTAATATTAATAAACTCATTTCACTATTTTACAATTTTGCCTTTAATTTGTAAAAATGGTTTCTTGCAGAAACGGTTGGATGGTATGCTATATGTTGGAATCACTGAGGACCATAGAGAATCTGCCACAATGTTTGCAAATGTTGTTGGTGCACAAGTTATTTCTCAGTTAATGGCACAAACTGTAAATAATAGCAATACAATGGGTACATGTTTATATTCTTTTTTGTTTTAGAATTCTTATTGAAATATTAAATGTGTTTGCTTGTGATGCAGAACAGGATAACAGTTCATCAACTATCGAAGCAAAAGGCGAGAATGTATGCCCTTTTTCTTCCATTTCGCCTGTTTCATTTTAAACTAAATTGATACGTTATGTTAAATTACATTTTCACCCTCATTAGATGACTGTTGGGACACTTATGGAAATTTATGAGACTTGCATTACTTCACTACGGTCATCACAATCGCAAAGGCGTATGGCTTCTTTGAAAAAAGTTTCACCAGCAAACTTTACGAAAGAGGTAGTAGTTACATTTTGTGTATTTGAAAAATAATTATATAACTGTAAACGATGTACTCTATATTGTATATTTGACTTAATTTGTTTTCAGGCACGTAGGCGTGTACCTGATAATGCACTCAAAGAAATTATTTCTTTGAACAGTCTTGATGTGGAACTTTACAAATATGCAAAAGAATTATTTCAAAAAAAGCATCAAATTACGGAACAGAAGTTGCAAGATTCTGTCACACCTGTAAGATACCGTTTTTTCTTAAAGAAACTTGAGTAAAGTATTAAAGTTTCTTAATTGGGACTTAAGTTCTTCCAAAAACATCCATACCCATTAGAGATGTGACAAAATGGTGTCATGAGGGTCAAATAACGGGTCAAAATGGTTATTTTCAGGTTCGGATTGAAATGTGTTGGGTTAGGTTGAATTTTGACAATATTTAATTTTTTATAAAAAATAGTATGAAATATAATTATAGAAACTAGATTGTTACATAATAATACAAGTTTTTAAATAAACTTATGCATTAAAAATACACTTTAGGCTGTCAGTTTGTATTAAGCTTGTATACGAACTGAACTTTCAGTAGCCGTTCGTGAATCTTGCTATGGGAAGTCCGTTTATCTTATAAACGAACGAAGTTCGTTTATCTTATAATCGAACGAACATGAACAAAATATTTTTATTCACTTAGTTAAACTAAGTTACTAACGAACATGAACATGCCTCTAGTTCATTCATATATATATTTTCGTGAGCGTTCGTTTATATTCACATGTTTACGTTCATATATGTTCATCAGTTTGCGTTTGTTTAAGTTCGTTCCTTTAGATTCGTTAATATGCATTTAACTTTTTTTCTTAATTGCCTTTACCTTAGTTATGTTTCTTCATCTGTGTTCAGTTAAGCTCATTCGTTTGCGTTTGTGACCCGTTCACTTATATTGTTAAACAACAAACATAACCAAACACAAACAAGAAAACCACATTCATTTAAATTTCCATGTTGGCTGATTTTTCAGTTAAAAGTTTAAACGAGCGTACACGAACAATGCTCTGTTCGTGTTTGTTCGGTTCGTTTACAAGCCTCGTACTGACCATCTAACCCATTTCACCCATTTGACTGGTTTAGAAGATAAAACATGACCGAGATTGGCCTATTCGTATGCATACGTGTCAAAATTGCCACTAAACAAGACACATACAACTAGTCAAAATTCAAACTGTGTAAACTGTAAAGGTTTCAAGATTCAAGGCTGGGTTGACTTTTGACGTTTGATTTTTGACTTGCTTTCTTGGATTAATTGCAGGAGAAGAGGCGCATGATACCCACTAATATTATTTCGGACTCAACAATTGTTTATTTTTTAGGTTTTACGTTCTTGGTTTTCTTCATTTGCTTCTTTAAATCCGCAAAAAGAAGAATATCAAAAATTAAAATATAAAAGTTAGGATGAAAATGAAGTTATCGCGATCCATACATACAATTCTTTTAAGAAATTGAATTCAGAGCTTGGATGTCAAATTTTGTGAGTGATTTTGTATACTTATAAACGATGTTCAAGAGCTCTCTATTTTAGTTAAATACAATATTGATATTTGTTGTAAACTGTATTTGGTTGACTTTGGTTCAAGTTTGTTGAAATTGACTTTTTACTTTGTTTTATAAAATTATAATGGAGGTCATGTGAATTCAGGAAAACCATCTTTGGTTCTTTTCACATGTGAACTATCACAATGTAAATGGTGACACATTTGCTACTGTTCCAATTGAGGCTCCTTTTTTATTTTTAAAAATTATTTGAACATTTTGTTATGATCAGGACCCACTTGTTTACCCTAATGTCTTTGGAGAAAAAGACATTTTATATTATTCACAAAAATTATTTGTTATGGATGAGGGGAAGAAAACAGAGTTGATCTGTTTGTGAATTATGAAATAATAATGGATTCTTTGAGAAGAAAAAAAAAAGGATAAATCAATGCTGAACTAATGTTGCCTTACCAGAAATAAAGATTTCAGATTGTTAAGAACATCCGTAACGGGGCGTTAATTCTTTTGTTTCACAGTAGAACACGCCCACACATCCATTACATATTGGCGTTTACGGGCTTAAATCTTTGCGTTTAAATAACGTCATTGTGAATTTATGACCCTTTAATATTTTGTGGGAAATACAAACAAACGTTTCAAGCATTAATTACATTGATAATTTGATATCTTCTAGAAAATAGCAAATGCAACTTTTTAAGTTTTATGTTTATTTAAAAGCAATTGAATGAAAAGATGATTGATCCTTTTCTTTTAACCAAATGCTCCATCTTAAACCTTTCATGGCATTCCATTTGAAATGAAGTTGTTTATAAATGCTCAATTTAATTTGGAAGGCTCAACAATATGAACGTTGTCAACTGGAAGATTAGTTTGAAATAAAATATTTGAAATATTTTAATTTTATTGGTTATGTTTTTTTTTTTTAATTTTAATGAAATGCTTTATGTTTTATTAAGTTTGTTTTTTTAATGAAGTAGTTTAAGTTTTTTATTAATAATTTTTATGTTTCATTTTAATTTTGAAAATAATTGAATAAAAAGATTGTAAAAGTTTCTAATTATTTGATAATGATTGAAAGTGCATGCCACATGCTTGAACCACTACACCTTTTTTTTAACTAAAAATTCTCCAGCTGACATGGCGTTCACATGACAGGAAATGCTCCTAAAGGGCTTGAACCACTAAACATGGTCTAAATAGGTTAGAAAATCAGTTAAAATGGTTATGGCCAATGAATTGGATCATATCAGTGAAGGGAGTAGGGGACTATAAATGTTTATATGATTCCTATTGATACTTTTAAGGCTACTGAAACACATGAAAATGAGGCTTTAAATCAATAAGACTATGCACTATGGGCGTCTTCAAGGGGGAGAAAGGGCGTCGTTGGAGTTGGAACACCGTTGGGGGGCGCGGAGGGGGGGCGGGCATGAGGACGACCGGCACTCACCGGCGCCATTGAGAGAGCTCTCTCTCTCCTCTCTCACATACACACATACATATATATGCATATATATATATATATTGGGGCACCCAAGGGACATTAAACCATAGCAGGACTGGCTTCAATGCCCCGGCCTTTTACGAGGCGATGATGTGGCGCTGTGGAGGGATTCGATGCCTCTCACCATAGCATACAGCCTAAGGGTAGTGCCTTTGGTTCTTTATGATACTGACAAGAATGAGTATGGTGGTGATTACCATTGTGATATGTCCAATGGATTTTTCAAACAGTTTGGGAATTGCAAATCATAGTCCATTCAACCTAGTACTTAGTCAAAAAAGCAATTTGGAGTGTTTTATCAAGTGAATCACATCGGTTTCATTGACCAAAGAACGAAATCCGGCAAGGGATGCAATCTGATAGATTCACGGGCGTCTTGCATCGGGTTTCAACAGGGCATTGAAGATCGAGAGTCAGTAGGCAAAGACATAATTAAAAGTGGTAATCATATGTTATGAATCTAATTCTCGTTTGTATTATTGATGATGGTGATTAATTTGCTTACAAATAACCCCTTTAATCCTTGATGGCTTAACTACTACAAATCATTTTAGGTTTGAAAGTACGGCATTTAACCCCAAACTTATATAATATTACTCTAGCAATCACCCCCACAGCAAATCCCTTCACGTGTTTGTCCAACGTACGGTTAGATTTTGATTTTACATTATTGTTTTGTTTTATAAGATTATATCTTTTACGTTCATAATACTCAACGGATGTTGACGTAACTATCAAACCTGCCCATATGAATTTATTAAATATATACATATATTAAAATAACTAACAAAAACAAATACATAGTTTTTATATATTTTGTGCTAATGTCAATAGATGTGACCATGAAGGCGTGAATATTGCTATGTCTCACGCATAAACTTAGATACAAAACTTGTCGTTATTTTATTTTGTTATAATGTTTCTCTTATCATGCTTATTCAGTTATTCTGTTGTGTAATTCAGTAATTGTGAGTATACTAATTTAAATTAATGATACTACGTTGTAATAGATTATGCTGGAGCAAAATTAGAAATTATAGTTTTTAGATATGCAATTAAAAATACATAATTTTATTATATATTAACTAAAACTATATAGTTTTTAAAGATAAAATGTGGCATATAACAATAGATTCATGAAAACAAACTTTTTCCTACTTGTACTATCAGGAGGACAAATGAATCCGAATGATAAACCCGAAACCCAAAATATTTGGAGCGGGTATTCATATATAATACTTGTTTTATAAAATTTTACGGGTATGGATGAATATGATATTTGCTAATTACTTAATTTGGTGATACCCAACTGATTGCATAATATATACATGTCCGTAAACAATTTTATTTTATTTGTATTGTTTCTTGTCTTGGGTAACACAATATTCTAGTGATCAAAATACCTTTTTTTTTAGTTTTATGTTTCTAAATTTCTTGGATAATAAAACTAGAATGGCAAAAAAATGTATATGGAATCCCAATAAATATGGTTTTAACGAATTAGTTGATAAGTATGCCACGTAATGCCCATGAATATCATAGGTATTTTACGAGTAATTAGTAATCGGGTACCTGATAAATCCGAATATATGCAATTTTATATACGGCCATCACATGTAAGACTAATATTATAAATGCTCGTGTATGTCACATCCCCTGTACTATGCATTTTACTTTTGGTACAGCACGAGACAGTAATTAGTAATTATTCTCTCAACTTTCTGATTTACCACGAGTAAGAATTTCCACATTTGCCCTCGAGCGATGAACCATACAGAATGATGAAAGTGAAGGGCATATGTAGTTGCAAGTCACATGGGACCCGCACCATGAATTTAGGACTCGCATGTGGTGGTGGGGCCCTACACAAACCTACTTCCGTTTTACATAATAAAAGTAGCATAGATGCAATTGTTTAGAAAACTAGAAAAGATAATAACGTGTAATAATTTGTATTTATGGTTGTAACTTTTATTTTTAAAACAACTTTTTTATCTAAAATCTCTTAAATATCGTGTTTATAATAATTTGAACTTATCATTTTACTATTGACCAATAGGTTATGGACGGTTATATTATATGACGAGCTGATAATCAATATATGACATGTCATTGAATATATAAATGAGTTATATTTATGGGCGAGTTGCAAGTTATAACTTATAGTTAGGTTTTGTTTAGGTAAACCATTGGTATTACAAAGTTTCAGTCGTTATATAATTTTATTGAGGAATAAGTCGATGGGTATATAAAATCAAAATAGTTAAATATAACTATGTTTTAAACGGGTCAAACTATATAATGATGATTTGAGTAAATTATAACTCATTTTGTAATCCCTATAAGTTACATGTAATGATATGTCATCCAAATAAGATTTGATTGACGTGTAATATAAGGGAGTCGGGTCGTGGGGATACAACCCGAAAACCTTAAATTAATTAAATCTTTCAACCAGTCATATAGAGATAATTCAAAATTGCCCACATGAAACCGAATTGGTGGAAGTGGTGTTCCATTGACACCAATGACCAAACTACATAAATATGCTCAAACCAATCACATAAGGTTCCATCACATGAACAATCATTTGTCAATCTCAAGTTGTATAACCCGTTCCAACTACCCGAATTTAAAAAAACAAGGGGCGGTGTGGCGGTGATGTTCCCGAATTATTCAGGGTACCTGCATGGGTTTACCATAGACCGACCCCACCTCCGTAAGAACGTTGTAATAACAAATGTTTTTTTTATTAAAATAGGTTATTATGTTTTTCAACATAGGATCTTGAAAATAAGCATTTTCTTCATGTACACTACGTCACTATCTTAAAAAGTATGTTATCTTTTTCTAAAGCAGAAAAGGATATATATTAAGGGGAGGTTAGAGCATTCTCAGCCCATTCCCTACCCTATATCTATATATATTATATAATTAAACTAAAAATTACTGTTTTTTTCTTTTCTGTTTAATTAAATAATATTTTTTATACCTTTATCATTATAATTTCTCTTTCCTTCACTCACAATCACTTTTAGGAAATATTAAAAACTTATACGGTATGCACAGTGAAACCCCAAATTTAACTTTCCCCTATAACATTTTCTCTCTCATCAACTCACAACCATTCATAACCATATCACATAATTTACTTATTCTCCACACATTATTTTAGGGAACGGGCTGAGAATGCTCTTAAGAGCATTCTCGTTTTATCCCCTAAATTTTTGTGAGAGAAATTTGTAAATTATAGGGTGTGGTTTTGAGTGGTTGTGAGTGGTGAAGAAAGAAAAGGTAGTGATTTTTTTGTAAATTTGGAGAAAAGGTAGTGATTTTTTGTAGATTATAGAGTGAAGAGAGAAAACTGTAATAATAAAAGTATATAAAAATATTATTTAATTACACAAAAGAGAGAAATGTAGTGTTTGTTAATGTAATTATAGAGATAAGGATGAGGGATAGGTTAAGAATGCTCTAAGTGATAGAAAAACTTTCTTAGTGTACTAAAAGGAACGGACGTGGTGGCAGTGGTGATGACAACAGTGGTGTTTCTAACAATCGAGATTTCGTAAATCATTTTCTCCTATACTTTTATACATAATTAAACAACTTTAGTTGAAAACGGTCTCACTTGAAAGGCTTAAAGCTACTATGATCCATGGTAAGCTTAACTTCAAACTTTTCTTAGTTAAAGTAAATCCTAGTTATCAAGCAATGTGTTTTCTTTTCATTTTAGTTTTAGAAATTACACGGTGTAATCATTATACACTATATAATTTGACAAGTAAAGGCTATATTAGAGTTTGTTGTTTGTCAATTTGTATATTTCTTATGTTTCAATTTTTGGCTTGTCCTATTTTTCACCTATGATCTGAAATTTGTTATTTGCCAATTTGCATCCCTTTAATTTCCTTTTATTTTTTCCAATTTGAGCACAAAACCGACCCAAATTAAACCATGCACACCCTATAACCTACTAATTCAACATTGTGACTTACTACCAATACATGACCATTGTGATTCACTAGTCTTAAAGTAGAATTTCAACAAAACATCAAAAATCATGGATTTCAACTTATAATATATTACACATCATTCAATATGCATCGGTAGTAAGTCACAATGTTGACTTAGTAGGTTATAGGGGTGTGCAACTTATATACAACACACATCATTCATACTTAATATACAACTTATATACAACACAACCACACGAATTATCAAATCTATTCACACCTCGTAAAATCACATTCGCCAATAAGATTCTTATTTCCTTAATTCTTTGCTAACTCATTCACTTCCTGAAGTCAAAACATACTTCATGGCTATATGCAAATTATTTAGCATAAAACATACTTCACCAAGATTCTTTCATTTTTTAAGAATATAGCACAATCTCATTAGATTACCCAAAGCTCGAAACACGCGCACATGGGTGGATAACGGATTGACTTCTTAGGCCCCCACTTAACTTGTGAATGCCTATCTATTTTCTTTTAAAAATAGATCCAAGTTTAACTAAAAGTAGTATCAACTATCAAGTTTATCGTATCTCATTCACTTTTTTCGTAAGCCCCAAGTGTCATTCTTTTCTTTCAACCCAACTTAAAGGCCTTATTACCAAAAAACACTGACAAATTTTGGCTTGATTAGTCTTTTTTTAGAATACATTTTATATTCTAGTTGCAAAATCATTGATTATTGTTTTTTTTAATATAAAAGATACAATATTTAATTGTATGGTAAGAATTCTCAACCGATCCCCTATCACCATTTCTATAATTACACTAAAAAACACTACATTCCTCTCTTCTGTTTAATTAAATAATATTATTTTATACTTTAATCATTACAGTTTTCTGACTTTCTATCTCCACCATATAATTTACAAAAAAAATCATTACCTTTTCCCCAAATTTACAAAAAATCACTACATTTTCTCTCTTTACCCTATAATTTACACTCACAACCACACAAAACTCCACCCTATAATTTACAAACTCCTCTCATAATATTTTAGGGAACCGGATGAGAATGCTCATGTAATGGTTTGTGAAAAAGAATAACATCATCTTCCATAAAGATTTGGCTTGCATTTTCAACAGGAAGTTTAGGGTGTGTTTGGGATCGCTTATTTTGACCTTTATAAGTAACTTTTTCTGAATTTGGGATTTTAAATGTATAGTATCTGTGTATATTATTATTTCTTTATCATAAATATGTGTAATAATATATATTATGTAAATATATTATGCTATATAAATATTATTTAGTTTATACAAGTAAACCACTCATTTATGTTCGCTAAAAAGTTTTGTGTATGAAGTTTGAGCCCATGCTTGTTTATTAAACGAACCCTAGTTTTGGTTTGAGTTTGGCTGAAAATCATTAAAGCACAGTTCGACTGGATATTTTAGCGAGTTAATCTCGACTAGCCAACTTAAGTAGCTGATGTTATTGATTTCAGTGTTAATTTTGTGTAGTTGAATTTACATAATACCAAAGGAGACATTTAAATAAATATTGGTACAAATAAAAAACTGTATAGTATACGTACGCTAAAAACTATTACAATTTCGAACACTTAACCTTTAAGTTTCTAGGGGCGAAGCCGTGTATCATGAGAGACACCGCCCCTTTGGTGGGGTCCAGGACAACACTCAGATGAGATTAAAGACTTGAACTTGTAGCTAGTAATTACATGTTGCATGAAAATATATCATACATGGTAATTGAAATCCATCAAACGAAAGTGGGATCAATAGCAAATAGATCTTGAGTGGTAAGATACCACCAAACAGTAGTACATGTCGACCAATATAATCGTCAAATGATATACTCTTTCACAAAGAGTTGTAAAGTTTCAATGTTAATGTTGTAATTGTTCTCTATCTATAAAAAAGAGATCTTTGTTCAAAACCAAGTGTTATAAACAAAGAAGTCTACTTATACCTTAATGATAAAGGCATGAAATTTGTTCAAGATATTCCCTCGTGACAAACTTTTGCAAGATTTCTTGAAGCCAAATACTTGATTCTTCCGAGTCTAGTTTGATAAAAGGTCTTATCTTGTGTCAAATATCAACCATGATGCAACATAGTTTGTGGTAAGAGGTAAAATACATCCTAATAACCGTGGGTCTTTATCTTCTTGAAATATGATAAAAGTAAAAATCGTGTCATCGTTAAAACAAGTTAATCGAATCCAGTTTCAAAGATGTGGCCGAGGGATAAAGTTTTAAATTCTTCAAACGAAGTCCCAAATATTATGATGCTTGAGACCACCGTTCTATCCTAAGACTGTGTGTTGTGGGTTCGCCTTTGACGCCCCCAACCTTCATCCCGGCTCCATCTAAATGGGTGTTGTGGATGGTCCCCCCCCCCCCTCCCCCTGCTGTCGTTACTCCGATGACACTCCAAGGAGCTATTGCCCTTGGCGCCAATGAAACTAGTTGAGCTAGCATGGGGTGGCAATCCCCTACACAACTAGAACACTCGGCCAATCCCGCCATCACAATAGAGGATTTGTTGTTATCCTCGTGCCACTAATACGTTCTTTTATATCGAAATTTGCATATATGATTGCCACCAAAAAGATTGATATAAAAGTTTTCATGTGTCATATTTTTACTAAAGACGGTTTTGTATTATTTAAACGATCTATTGAAAAAAATACTCGTTTTTCATAGTTGTTTATAGGGGTTAATAGCTTGGGTGTAATAAAGTGTCTTCAATATATTTTAATGCTTGGTTAATACCACCAATGTGTTGGTAGTTGGTAACGTGGTATGATTATAGAGTGGACTAGTAAACTCGGTAAATCTTTTTGCATTGTTATATTTGTGAAGATATGAAAGTTTAACATGCATGTTAAATGGCTGGTTAAGGTGTGAAATAAAAGGTTAATGGTTTATATTCTTTACTGTGTAATATTTTTTCGTTCTAAAAAAAAACATGTATGTTAAATGCGGTGAGTAAGCCATTCTTTTACTTAACAACAATCATATCATATTTATCAACGTGCCAATAAATACCAATTTGTAAAACACGTTTAATAATGAGTATTTGTCTAGCGGTATTCATGTGTATAAAATTTAGTGTAGAATTATGAGTAGCTTACTTTGATTTAAAACAAGTTTAGATATAACGTAGTAGTAATAAGAATATAAATAGTTATGTCCAATTGTGTTCATAAACCATTGAAATCGATTGAACTGGCTAAACCGAATCAAGTTAGCCGATTGCAAATAGAAATGGTCTGATTGATGGTTTGCTAGTACGCTAGTTTGGTTCTTTTGTAACTTGGAATAAGTCGCTTGTATACCTTTTTTTTGTTTATTTGGAATATCTGGTTTATATATCTATCTATACTAATAAAAGAATACCACTTTATGTCACTTGTCACTCTCTCATCTCTCCTCACAATTTTAAACTCATTTTCAATATATGGTTTCATTTTCGGATCCCCGTGGATCTTACCCGACTCAACTATTCATTTCTGGATCTATATATTGTTATAACCTTATTTGTTTTTATTCAACACAATCGTAACCCTCCCCGATTAGAAACCCTAGGTCCGTCTTTCTTTCCAAAATGTCTTCTTCGTATGATAAATTTTAGGGTTTCTTACATACTAATTAAACACAAAGAATCTCGATGTACGAATTTGTTTAAGGATCCTTCATTTGATAAAGTTAGGGCTTCTTACATAATTCAATGCTACATGAAGTTAGGCCTTCAAGTGTATTCTTCGTATCTCGCTACAAGAATTTGGGGCTTGAGGTGTGTTCCTCAACAACGCTGGACTTGTTAAGATTTTTGGTATATACTTTATAAAATTCAGTGATCGATAGTTGTTTAGAATATTTAGTATCTGATTTCATTTTTTATTAGTCTAATTCATTGATGGAGTTACACTGTTTTGGTTATAATCCATTTTACTCTATTATGTTGCTGGATCACATGCAGGGATAAACACATTTTACTCTATTAGCCTATTTGATGGAGTTCCTAATCTTATGTTTTTGGATTATATGCTCAAATAGTTATAGAATTATTGTTCTTTAAATTGGTATATATAGCATGAATGATATGTTTTAATAGCTTCACTTTATAAGTATTGCTTACTTAAGAATGTGTCACAAGTTATAAACTTATGCTTTGCATTGAAGAAACATGTAGTACTTGGATGTTGAATATTAACCTTTTACTTCCATTGATACGATTTTGGGTATTGTTTATTAATTTAAATTTATGTTGATTAATATGGATTTGGTGGCAGTCTTAGAACCAAAACCCGAGGTGGTTTTCCTCCAAGAATATGGAAAATCTGAAGATTGATTTAACTCAGCCAGATGCAAACCCACCCTAGCTCCACCTCTACAGTCGGAAGCTCTGTTGATTTCAAAGGTAAAACTCATGAATAACATACTTTCGATTGTTTTTGTTTGGCGATTCGCTTGATTTACAAACATTTTAGTACGAACGAACAATAAATTTCGAAATATTAGGGTTTTTGAATGGTTCGTTTTGATTTACGTAACATATCGATTTAGTACCTTATGTTTTTTTACTTCAATGGTAGGTAGTAAATTGATTTGATTTTGTCTTTCTTTCAAGAAACGTAAACCCTAAATATATTTGTTTGTTGTTTCCTTCAGTGATTGATGTGGTTGCATTGGATCCATGTGAGGATGTTTTTGGCATTTCGCTTAAAAGGTTCTTATTGGCCTATGTTATGTAAACCCACAATCTTGAATTTTTGGTATATTTCATCAATTTTAATGCATAATTTTGAGTTCATTGTAAACTATCAGCCAAGATTTTGATTTAATATTTAATGATTACATAAAAAGATGTATAATTAATTGGATTTATTCTTATTTTTTAAAAGTTATACAATTTATGGGAAAAAAAAACTCTCAAGGTCAAAAACATAAAGAAAGACATACAGTTTCTTGGCCCAAATGGGTTACTTTTAATTTAATCACTTAATTAAATCTTATTTCTATGTTTTCAATCTATTTCTATAAAATGTCAATTTTAGATTAACATTTTATTGATTTTTTTATGTGTGTAGCCGAATAGGCAATGATGGAATCAATGCAAGCATTGTCAATAGTAATAAAGAAAACTTCAATATACAAATTTGTTGGTTCTGTGGTTCTTATCCTTTTGCAGAGTTATAGTTTCATAATTTTAACTTCTTTTTTTTATTTCAGCTGCTTAATTTATATCTTTATTTTAAATGAATACAAGGATTATGATCTGCACAAGGAATTGGAGTTGTGTTAGTGCTATCTTCGTTGTTATTTGGGCACAAGAACAAACGCCTTACAGGAATTTATTCTCCATCAGGTAGATATTTATGACAACCACCTATTTATTTATCTACCTTTTTATTTATTATGATAATAGCATTATCTGTTTATTAGTACATTATTAAGGTGTTTAGTATGATTTATATTCAAAATACGAAACCTATACACAAAATTTTAAAATAATACAATTAGGACAAACCATATTTTAAGTATGGTTTAATTCACAACCCCTGTTAATGTACTTTGTTTTATTTTTACTTGATGGGCTTAAAATTCTATCAATTAATGTTATGCTTATGAACTTATGATGGTAAGTATCAAAATTTGATTATGATACGCTTTCTAAAATTCACATCTATATTTGTCAAACTATAAGTCAAATATGCAGTCCAACTTTCCGTTAGTTATTTATAGAATTTTACCATTATGTTTTCCATTAGCTGACCTTTAACATTAGTATGTCCTTTTCATTTATCCTAGCAATTAAATTCATATGAAGAAGGTATATTGACTAATGCGAAAGTTTTATTAAGATTTATGAATGGATTTATCAAAAGTTCCAAGCATACATGGACAAAAGATACTGATTATTTATAAATAAGGTATTAATCAATACAACCACAAATGTAAACTACAAAGAAATTTTTACTAATTTGTAGCATATTTGTGTAAAATTATTGTTTTGTAATTCATGTAATTTTAATGTAAATTGTCATTGTTTTAACAGTATATGATAATTGTGTTGTTGACTGTATTTTGCTTAATGGCGCAATTTTGAAATTTTCATCTATTACCCGTGTAATACACGGGCATCAAACTAATACATTATGTATTATAGTCATGCATTATCTTAGCATTTTAAAGTTTTTAATAGAAACTAACAACTAAAACAAAATGCAGTTCAAACTCAATATCGAACGTTAAACCGTCAAACCAACATCCATGTAGACCCCCATACAAATTGGCTGATTTAGCTGGTCACTTTTTAAAGCCAAAGTTATGGTTGTTTGGAACCACCACCTGAGTTATTAAGAGAGCTGGTCGATTAAGAGGTTTCATTCAACATGTTTGCTTATAAATATGACCAATTCATAGGCTTCATGACTGATTCACAAGTTTCATTTTAATGAACTCAGCACACTTTAGTGAAAGCCGATTCAGATGCGGTCTATTAATGAAATCATTAAAGTGTTACCAAACAGCCCATTGAATTACTAGATAGAAGATATTCCGTCTAATAGTCCATTCGGCTCAAAGTTTTATAAATGAAATTGAAATGTAACATTAATATCCTGATATTCTTATTTCACCTTAACCATTTTGCTAAACTAAAGAAGTGATCGTATGATGTGGTGGGTGGTGGAAAACACAGATCCTGGAAATATGTTACTTTTTATTTTTTTATAATTGAATAAAACTATATCAATATCATACTTAAATTAAATAAAGAAAAATAAAATGTTTTTTTTATAATTTATTTTAAAAAACATAACGAATAAAAAGGTTATGGTCACTTGGATTTCGTAAGATAAAGACGGTTTAAAAATGAAATTAGAAGATGTATACAAATAAAGATGAAAGAGGAAATTTGTAAATGTTTTTAAAATTTTCAATACTTGAAAAATGTTGGCGGACAAAATTTTAGTTATATTTTAATATGCGTTTGAAAACATGTATGTCCTCATAATATCTTATGCCAGCCATAACATTTGTAATACTAAAATTTTAATATGCTTGATTATCTAATTTTTTTATATATAGTATATATTTATTTTGCTATACGTGTTTTAAGTTATCCTAGAATAATTTCGAATTTGCTAAATTTAGGTCTCTGTGATTGAGAAAATATTGCTTGTAGTTGGAATTTTTGTTTTGACTTGACTTGGAAGTCTACTAAGGCTATATGCTATGGTGGGGGGCTTCGAAGCTCCTTCACAGTGCCACGTCAACGTAACGTGGGCACTGGGGGCATCGAAGCTCAAGGCATAATACCCCTCAATGGTGAGGGGGCTTCGAAGCCCAACATTTTTTCTTTTCTTTTCTTTTTTTTATTAAACAAAAAAACTAATACAATAATATATAATACAATAATACTAACATACAAAATAAATTAAATAATAAAACATATAAAAAAATTACAGCTATTTTTAGTCGTTGTCCTCGTCGTCATCTTGCTTATTACTTCAAATATGTTCAACCAAATCCGATCGAAGGCTGAAATTATGGTTTATAAGTTGTAAATTACTTAAAAAGCAGGTGTCCTAATTTGTTAATGTCTCATGCATTATATATAGTATAGATATAAATAATTAATTTTTTAGATTTTTACTAGCCTAATGGATATCGAAGCGGATCCGGATACCCGGTCTGTAAACCTAACAAAAAGAAAAGCTAAAAGGGGAAAAGTGGTTAGGATAAAATTGAGGAACTCCCCCGTCAAGAAATTGGATCAAAAGATATTACGTTTTATGGGAAAATCGATTCCACCTTCACCAACGCTTAAAGATTTCGCTCGTATCATAACATCCGACCAATCTAAACGGGTCGCTAAATCTGTTTCCAACAAAACCCGGTGAAGAAACACTAAGTGACCCGGTATAGATTATAGATAATCTGGGGGTTAAGTAATGTTTCCCACGGATGAGGTCTAGCTGAGAAGGCTGTTCTTCAGGAGACCTGCAAAACAAACACCGTAAGCTCGTCACTGAGAAGGGGGGGGGGGGTTCCTCCTTGTGACCACCCTCCGGCGTGAGAATCAGACTAGGTTGCTCTGAATATAAGTGTATATTAAGAGATTGCTAGATAACTGGATAGCAGATGATCTTACCATTCCAAGATGTTGGAGTATTTATAGCCGAAGGTAGGTTTCCTAGAAGGTACAGCCGGCTGAATAGTATTCATGTTCTACCAACAGTGGACTATGCACAGGCCATACTGGTTGGTGGATAGATTACGGCCAACAGTAACTATGTCGGCTGCACTATTCCTCCAACTGTAGATTATGCACGTCCTACCTACTGTGGATTATACGCAGGCCATGCTGGTTGGTGAATAGGTTACGGCCAACAGTAACACTATTTCACCAACTGTAGACTGCGCACGCCCTACAGTAAGGGTTGGTGAGTAGGCAGCGGCTAATAGTGACAAACAGTACTAGAGGGTGCTCCTCCTCGCACTGTTGTCGGTGAGCTGTCACCCTGTGATTGGCTCATGGGTTGTTCTGGTCAGATCGTCTGTCCTATCCATACCTTGGTAGGTATAGTACAAAAGATCTTTCAGAATCATACAGACTGGCTCATTTAGGCGGGATTGTTCCCGCCTTGCTCATTCCTTCATGTGACTACTGAAGTATCTATTGTCTTGTGCGTGTAGCCCTGCTGTTTGCGGGTAGCCTTCCCTGATGGCTTGTATCCGCAACTGCGGGAACAGGCGGGGTACTTCACCATTGGGAGGCTTTCCCTGCGTGTACAGCTTGCGTACTGCGCGTAAGGTTCTATGAGCATGGTGGGTCCTGCGGGAGCAGATGGTCTTTGCGCAGACGTCCCTGTTCAAGGTGAGTCTTGCGGGACCAACTGGGCTCTGCTGGGACCTACCTCTTCAAGTCCCCCCAGTCCAATGTTCTTCTCATGAATGTTCAATAAAGTGAGGTGAACTTTTGGACTTTAAGCAAGGGGTTTTGAAAAGGTTTTTAGTTTTAAGGTTCTCCGTGGGGATTCTTCCCGCGGATTTCCTAATGTCACTTGCAAAAATTCCTGATTTTTTTGCTTGATCTTTGGGTATGATGCGGGTAGGTATGTAACCTTCTCGCAAGTCAGGAGCGTTGAGTCTCACTTGTGTGGATTCTCCTTGAGGTTTTAGTGGTTTTGAACATAGTGATCAATTATGTTTAAACCACCAATTCCATCCTGGAGCCTCAAAACAATGTATTTCTCGACGTTCCCGCTATGCGGGGATGTTATTTCCGTTTCCACAAGCATTGCCCAAAAGATCCTTCTTGGTTTCAATTCCCTGCGGAGCGCTAGGTATGTGAAGGGTTTTGCCTTGACACTGTACCCGCGCTCGTCTTACAGTTACTTTACTTTCAAGGTACCCCTGGCGTCAATTCCCTGCGGGTGCTTGGTATGTGAAGGGTTTTGCCCTAACACTGTACCCGCACCCGCCTTATAGTTACTTTGTTGCCGGGGTTTTCTTGGCTTCAATTCCCTGCGGGTGCTATGTATGTGAAGGGTTTTGCCTTAACACTGTACCCGCATCCGTCTTATGGTTACTTGGTTGCCAAGGTAAGGGGTATTTTCCCGCTTACTTTTGAATCTTTTTGAATTTTGAATTTTGAAATTCGAAAGGTTGGTAAGGATAAGAACAGTCCAGACAACTGAAACGTCGTGCGACGGTTTCTTCTGACTGTGTCAGGACGTGCAGGAAGTTATGGTGACGTGACAGTACATGGTCATTCCAGACGCTTTTTCAGGCGCGTGGGCGCGATTTTTCGGGCGCGTGGCCGCGAAATTACTGGCATGCGTCCTTTTGACAGCTGTTGCCAGGTTGCTTTTTGCCACGCGTCACAGTTTCATTGCACCTTCAATTTCTCTCTCCTCCGCATTAAATTCACCGCATTAATTGCGATTAGTATATAAAGGGGGTGGAGGATCCTTTCCGATTCATACTTTCACATTTTCTCTTCATCTTTACAGCGATTTCCGGTGAATACTCTAATTAGTCGAGCATTCCCCTGAAATCGTTTTCTTCTTCCTCTGCAAGATGTCTTCACGTGATGCTGAAGCTGTGGCCGACGACAGGAGTACTGCTGGCGAGTGCCAGTGTGCTCTGCCCGGCGATCAGTACCGGTATGTTGTCAGGAAGTTCATGCTCGATCCCCTCGAGCCTGAGTTTCCTGAATCCCACCAGACCGTGTACGATGCCCCCAGAGGCAAGATCGGGGTTTATGCTGCATTTTTTGACTATGGGAATCTTAGATTCCCATTGACAAAATTTGTTTACCGTGTCCTTGAGAGGCACGGTGTTCATTTGACCGAGCTGCACCCCATGGCGATTGCCAAGATTCGCCATTTTGAGTGGGTGTGCCGGATTTTGGGCATCGAGCCCCATGTGGACCGCCTGATGACCTTCTATACTTGGAGGTGCATCCAAGGGTGGTACACCCTGACAACCCGTATTAAGGGTTTGAAGATTTGTGCGACCGAGCGCAGTCTCCGATCGTGGAAGCGGGAGTTCTTCTACATATCCGCCCGCGCTGTCCCCCTTGCCATGAAGTTTAAAAATGGCCAAGCAATTCCGAGCCTTCACGCCCCCAACTACCAGGAGGCGGAATGGTTCTCGAAGATATCCCTGGTCCAATCTCCGGTTTACCGGTTTGCGGAGTCCGGGATGGTGATGCTGGGGATGAGCCGGGTGTGGAAGGAGGCGTCTCAGGTTCCCATCCTTCTCGAATACGGTTTGAACTCTACTCCTTATGGTATGTCTTGTCTTTCTTGCTGATATGAGTTTGTCTTCTAACTGTTTCTTTTCTCTTAGAGGGGAACAATTTGGAGTCGCTCCTGTACCCGCGGGAAGCTGACGATCCTGTGCGGATGGGTACTCGTGCTCTTGATGAGAACGAGTTGCCCATCCTGGAGCAAACAGCGGATCGGTTTGTGGAGGTTTATCCGCTGGGCCACGAGATCCTGAGCCACCGGCGGCCAGGTAAGGCGTTATTCTCCCCTCCACCCCTCAGTGCTGTACCCGCTGCTGGAATTCCTTACACCCTGTCTTCTTCTGAGGAATCCGCAGATGGTCCTTCGTTAGTGCGGAAGAAGCGGGCTGCCGGCGGGAAAGGGAAGGAGAAGGCGGCCTCCACAGCCGATCCAGTGCTCCTATCTGACACTGAGTCAGATAGTGAAGAGGCAGGGGGGAAGCCCGGTGGTGAGAAGACCACTGTTCCGGAGGCTACGACTGTTACCTCTGGAGAACCAATGACAGCCACGGTGACCGACATCAAGAGACCGGCTCCATCGGGTTCGTCCCCGTCCGTCCGTCCGTACGTTCAAGCGGAAGAAACCCTGTAAGTACAACTCTCTTAGCTTTTATCTTCATAGTTTAATCTTCAAGTCTTTTTAACACTTTTCTTCTTTACGCAGGTGTGGATGTTGGCGCATTCCAGGGTGAGGGGCCGAGTACAACCTCTCCGCCAATGACGGTAGGCTTGGTCAGCCTACCTGAGGCGTCGACCCAGGCGCCTGCGCCTGCTTCCGCTGGTTCAGTTGCTCATTCTGAGCCGACTGTTCCAGCCGAGATGACGTCACCGCCGGCGATGAGTGCAATTTTTACAGCATCGTTCACCGAGCCGGCGGTTACTGTTGCTGCTGACTGTTCGGCGGCGTCCGCGACGGACACCATGCCTCCGCCATCGACTGCGGCGGAAACCATGCCGCCTCCGCCATCGGCCTCGACGGCTGGACCTTCAGGTACGCGCGGGGCTTCTCGCCGATCTTTGTTACCTTCCCATCTGCCTGACCTTTTGGATGGATTTCCCTTAGGTTCAGGTGATGGGTTCGGTGGCTATCGGCCTGTGATCGACCCTACAGGTGCGTAGGGTTCCTTTGTCCTTTATGTAATTTTTATCATCTTTTCCTAACTGCTTTGTTTCTTTTGCAGTGTCGGATTCCAATGAAGTGTATGTTCCAAGATGGAACATACGCCGAGGAACAACCCTTCGTACACCTGTGGAGTGCGTGGACTGGGCTCGCCACGCTGCTCCTCATGGTGCGTTGGGGGAAGCCATGGTTAGCTACCAGGAGGGTAGGCTAACCAACGAGCTTCGGGTTCTCCTGGCCCGGATGCAGCCACGCGTCGAGCTGCTTTGTCGTGAAAACGACAAGTTGAAAGCAGCTCGTGTTAAAGAAATATCTCAGGCGCGTGCTCTCCGGGAGGAGAACCAAAAACTGACCGCAGTATCTGCGGAGAAGGAGAAGGCCTTCAAGGCCCTCGAGGTTGAGGTTCAAGCGCGACTCGAGGCCCGCTCCAAGGCTGCCCAAGCTGTTAACGAACAGCTTCGGCTAGCTAAGGAGACTGCGAGGAACGCGACCGAGAGGGCCACCAAGGCTGAAGCTGTTGCTGAGCCTCTCCGCCTGGAGAATGAAGAACTTAAAGCTAAGTTAGAGGCTCTTCAACAGGCTCATGATGCCTTGGCTATGGAGGATGCGAAGAAGCTTCAAGAGATCCTGGACCAGAGGGGTGTGCTTGCGCAGACCGAGCGGAAGCTTAAGGGCGTTGAAGAGGCCGCTGTAAAGGATGTGCTTCTCCCCAATCTTAATAAGAACGAAGCTGAACGCGCCTGCACCCAAGCTCTGGCTGCCAAGGAATGGCTTCTTCGAGAAGCGTTGCCTCAGGTATTTTAGCTTTATGTCGTCACGCTTTCCTTTGTAGAATAGTTCTTATACTTGTACATTTTTTGTAGGTTGTGCATCGGGTCTTTTCAGAGACATCTTACGACGATGCTATGAGCGCAGCTCTCAACGCTTCTCATGAGGATGGGGAACGGACCGGCTTCCTGCTTGGTCTAGGGTTTGCTGAGAAAGGCGTCCCGCCTTCCAACTTCCCTCTGTATAATGCGGATACCGAAACTATTTATGACCAAGCAGTGAACCATTATGCTGCCTTCCCGCATCCGGTGGTGGAGAAGGTAAATGAAGTTGCTACTGCTGATGATGGGCTTGCTGTCCTTAGAGCTTTCCTTGAACCGTCGCACTCTGCTGATGGTGCGGGTCCAAGCGGGAGTGGTCCTGAAGCATGATCCAAAAGATCCCTTTCCACCACTAGCGTAGATATTTGCTCTTACTTCTTTTGTATGCGGGTATATACCCAGCAATGTTTGTAATATTCAAGTTGATGAAATAAAGAATATGTTTGTCCTTTTCTTTATTTAACGCATGTTTACATTTGGCAATTTCTTTAGTACTTAGATAAGTTAACTTTTTGACATGGTAAATTATAAGTTTATTTTTTCTTCCTCTTTCATGATTGTGCGGGTAAGACCGTCACTTGCACTTAGTAGGATGGCTAAACTTACATTTACCCTGCGTGGAAGTTTTCCTTATCTTTTCCTTGAAATTTTCTAAGTGTTCAGAATAAGTTAACCCTTGAACGTGGTAGATGATAGGTTGAAGTTTTGCTTCCTTGTTTGTGATTGTGCGGGTAAGACCGTCACTTGCACTTACAAGGATGGCTAAACTTGACTTACATCTGACCTGCGTGTAGGTTTTCCTTATTATTTTTTAGTATAAGTTAACCTTTGAACGTGGTAGATGATAGGTTGAAGTTTTGCTTCCTTGTTCGTGATTGTGCGGGTAAAACCGTCACTTGCACTTACAAGGATGGCTAAACTTTACTTACATCTGACCTGCGTGTAGGTTTTCCTTAGAACTTTTTAACATTTTTAGCGTTGTGTTTATGCGGGTTTTGCCGCCTTCCACACGCAACTACTTACTTCTTCACGCATTGGTGCGGTGAATACCGGCACATGGGAAGTTCATAAGTTAAAGGCAAGGCTATCAACACATTGTGTAAGGAGAATCATTTCCATTAGAAGTGGCTCTAGGCCTTTTCTTTACAAGTTTGGAATTGATCTACATATAACATTTGCGTAATTGAGCTCCATTCCATGTTCTTGGGATAGGAGTGCCATCGAGCCTTTCAAGCCGGTATGCGCCTT
Source organism: Bidens hawaiensis (assembly GCF_021521415.1). Classification (NCBI taxonomy): domain Eukaryota; kingdom Viridiplantae; phylum Streptophyta; class Magnoliopsida; order Asterales; family Asteraceae; genus Bidens; species Bidens hawaiensis. The sequence goes on along the minus strand of NW_027492956.1, from coordinate 299,757 downwards.
TTCCCAGGACTTCTTTGATAATGTATGGCCCTTCCCAGATCGGGGCCAGCTTTCCTGAGCGCTCTTGGTTTGAAGCCTCGTTGTTACGCAGTATGTAGTCTCCTTCATTGAAGTTGCAGAGTTTTACCCGCGTGTTGTAGTACTTTTGCATTTGTCGTTTGTAATTTTCTTCACGCACTGCGGCTAAGTCTCTGCGTTCCTCGGTTAGCATAAGGTCTAACCGTCTTTCCGCATCATTGTCTTCTGGCTGAATCAAGACCCTTGGTGAGGGTAAACCAATTTCGACTGGGACCATGGCTTCAGTGCCATAAGTAAGACTGAACGGGGTTTCCCCCGTACTGGCCTTTTTCAGCGTTCTGTTTGCCCAAAGGACGTGCGGGAGCTCGTCCACCCAGCCGGATCTGTGTCTCAAGAGTCTTTTCTTTATGCCGTCGACGATGCTCTTGTTTGCTCTTTCCACCTCACCATTACCTTGCGGGTGTGCCACTGAGGTAAAGGTGTGGGTGATTTGAAGTTCTTTCAGCCACTGCTGTAGCTTCTTGTCAGCAAAGTTGGTGCCGTTATCGCTCACCAGATTCTGTGGAAGTCCAAAACGACAGATAATAAATTCCCAAATAAATTTTTTGATATGTTTTGCGGTTGTTTGGGCTAAAGGTTTTGCTTCTATCCACTTGGTGAAGTAATCGATGGCTACCACTAGGAACTGAACATTTCCTGCTGCTGTGGGAAATGGGCCTGTCACATCGATGGCCCACTTCTGAAATGGCCACGAAGAAGTGACTGGAACAAGTTCGTTCTTCGGGCGATGCGTGTTGGGTGCGTAAAGCTGACAAGACCTGCATTTTCTAATGTATGCCAGTGCATCCATATGCATCCCTGGCCAAAAGTATCCCGCATTGTTCAGTTTAGCCACAACAGCGCGGGGACCTGCGTGAACTCCACAGATGCCTTCGTGTACCTCCCTTAAGAGGTAGTCAGCATCTTGGTTGTTCACGCATCTTAAAAGTGGGCCAAGAAAGTTACGTCTGTAAAGGTTGTCATTGATGAGTTGATAATTTAGTGCTTTACAGCGTAGTTTTCTTGCCTGTGTTTTTTACTCTGGTAGTGTTCCTGCTGCAAGGTAATTTATTATCGGTGTCATCCATGTTTCTGTACCGGTTTGGATGACACAAATTTCCTTGTGCGGGACTGATGGTGTTTCGAGGAGTTCAATGCGGATGTCCTTTCCCAAATGGGTGAAGGCTAGTGACGCAAGCTTGCTTAACGCATCCGCAGATTTGTTTTCGCTGCGCTTGACGTGTATGACTTTACAATCATTAAAATCACGCATGAGGGTTTTTGCCTGGGCGAGGTACAGGGCCATTGTATCGTTCACAGCCGTGTACGTCCCATTTATTTGGTTGGCTACCAGCATGGAATCCACGTGGGCTTCCAAGTTTTTCACTCCCATCTTACGCGCAATTCTCAAACCGGCCAAGAATGCTTCATATTCGGCTTCATTATTCGTACTTGGAAAATCCAACCGAATAGCGTAAGTATATTCTTGGCCTGCTGGTTTGGTTAATTTTAACCCTGCGCCTGAACCCTCGTTACTGGCTGCTCCATCAGTGTAGAGTCGCCAGACATCATTGACGTCTTGTGCTGGGGAGGGTTGAGCCTCCTCCTGGCACTCTTTCTCCCGCGAAGCGGGGACTTCTGCAATAAAATCGGCCAGGACCTGGCCTTTTATGGCTGGTCTTGGCTTGTACTTAATTGCATATTCTCCCAATTCAATTGCCCATTTGGCTAGACGTCCCGATAATTCTGGTTTGCCTAGAACATTTGAGAGTTTGAAGTTGGTGAGAATGGTGATTGGGTGGCCCTGGAAATATCGTCTTAACCTGCGTGAAGCGTGTATAAGTGCTAAGACTAATTTTTCGAGGGTAGAGTACCGGGTTTCTACGTCTGTTAGTACACGGCTAACATAATAGATTGGCATCTGGATGCCCTTTCGTTCAACTAACAGGACTGCCCCGGTTGCTCTATCTGTTGCGGAAAGGTATAGGATTAACTCCTCTCCCGCTTGTGGTGCTGTAAGTGTTGGGAGTTCGATCAGGCGTGACCGAATCTCCTGAAAAGCTGCTTCCGCTTCTGGTGTCCAGCGGAAGTGCGTTTTCTTCAAGCAGTTTCTCAATGTTGACACGAAAGGAAACGACTTATCCGCATGGTTTGCCAAGAAGCGATTAAGTGCGACTAGTCGTCCATTCAGTGTCTGAGCCTGTTTGATGGTGGTAGGTGATTCCATTTTAACAATGGCTTCGACCTTTTCAGGGTTCGCTCTAAAGCCATCTTTAGTAACAATGACTCCCAAGAACTTCCCTTCTTCCATCCCAAATGAACACTTGCTCGGGTTGAGCTTCATGTTTATCTTTCGGAGCGTGTTGAAAGTTTCTTCAATGTCTTTCAACATCGCCTCTGGCTCGAGGCTTTTGATGACCAAATCATCCATATAGACTTCCAAGTTTCTCCCGATTTGGGCATGAAACTCTTTGTCCATTAGTCGTTGGTACGTGGACCCTGCATTCTTAAGTCCGAATGGCATCATTTTATAACAAAATGTACCATCGGGCGTCCGAAATGCGGTTTTGTCCTGGTCATCAATGGCCATGTGGATTTGGTGGTACCCCTTATACGCATCCAAGAAGCATTTAAGGCGAAATGGTGCCAACGAATCCACTTTGAGATCAATTTCTGGTAACGGATAACAATCTTTGGGGCATGCTTTGTTCAAATCTTTGAAATCTATGCACATGCGCCATTGTTTGTCATTCTTCGGTACCATTACGGGATTTGCAACCCATGTTTGATATCTACTAACGCGTACGATGCCTGCGTCAAGGAGTTCCTTGACTTGGGTTCTACACGCGTTAGTTTGTTCAGGCCCCATTACTCTGCGCTTTTGTACGACTGGCGTAACAGCCGGATCGCACTTGAGCTTATGCTCCGCCTTACTTCGGGGTACACCAGTCATGTCAGCTGGTGCCCACGCAAAGATGTCAGCGTTTTTCTGCAGTAAGCGTTTGAGTAAGGTGCGGGTGGGATCAACGATTGTTGGTCCAATGGTAACGGCCTGGTCGGGGTATTTGCCATTGAAGGCCCATTTTTCCGGTTCAGTGATGGTTGGTTTAGCCTTTTTCGGTTTGGGTTTAGATGAAACAGATGCAATGCATACCTGGGGAATGCCAGAGATCATCGCTACACCCTCAGCTGTTGGCCATCCCATCATGCCGTGGACTGAAGATACCACGGCGTTGAATCTTGCCATCCCGTCTCTTCCGAATAGGATGTCGTACGTGTGATGTGGCTTTTTCATTACGACAAAATCCACGTCTTCTGTGCGTGAATGATTCCCATCAGTAAGAGTAACGGGGAAAGATAGGATACCCAGGGGTGTTTCTGTACTTCCGTCAAACCCTTCAATTGAAGCGTAGACCGTTTCCAAGCGTTCTTTGTCTTCATCATCCAGCTTATCAAAGAACTGCCTGTACATCACTGTCGACGAAGCGTCGTTGTCAGCAAAAGTGCGTGAAGTGATGTAGTGCCCCAGCTGGCTTCTGATGACGATGGGGCCTTCTTTGCTGGGGCCTCCTGGCACTCGCGGGAAGCGCACCTCAGCTTCCTTCCACGCGCATGGTTCTGCGACCCGTCTTTTTCTTCCTCTGACCTTGCCATGAACCATGTTGATGCTGATATCGACGGGCTTTCGTCTGTTACCTCTGTACCGGTTGTCATTCCTTCCTCCCTTCCTGATCGATGCCACAAGATATGCAAGTCTTCCATCCTTGACAAATGTCTCAATAATATCCTTCAAGGATGTGCACTCTTCAGTACCATGACCCTTTGTCCCGTGGAAATCACAGGATTTGCTTTGATCCGCATTAGGTTTCTGCCGGATCAATGGGGCTTTAGGCCATGGCAATTTTTCCGTGGCAAATATCTCCGTGACGCTCTTCGTGAGTGGCGTCCACCGGTGTTTTCGGTTTGAAGGGTGTGTGTTGTCCCTTCCGCCAACAAGAGGGCGAGAGCTGGATGAGGTGTCAAAGTTTACCCTTGACTGCCAAATACCTAGCCTCCTCTTTTTGTTCTGCCGGGCGATCCGGACATTGTTCTCTCTGGTCCTCTGCGTGTAGAGGTGTGTACTCTGGGGAAGATCCCTTCCCAGTTGCTTTTCCGTCTCGGCAAAGCGCTTTGCCGCCGTCATGATGGCATCCCAAGTTGATGGCATGCCATCCTTACCCGTCAATGTGCGGATAAGTTCTGGGTATTCGGCGCCTTGGATGAAGGCGGCGCGAACCAGATCCTCACTTATGTTGCCGAGACTAAGCTTTTTGGAGTTGAAGCGAGTGATGAAGTCTAGTAAAGATTCATCCTCCTCTCTCACGCAGTTGAGGATCGTCCACTGCTCTTCAGTGTACTTCCTCTGTTGGCTGAAATGCTGGCTGAACTTGTTCTGAAAGTCCGCCCAGTCATATATGTGGTGGATCGGTAAACGATCGAACCATGCCCTGGCCGCTCCGACCAGAGTCATCTGGAACATGTAGCACCACGTGGGTTCCGTCCAGTTGCTGACGGTAGCCCCCGCAATGAACCTGTTCAAATGGTCGTCTGGGTCGGATAGACCATCATAAGTGCCAATGTTGGACATTTGTTTGGCACTTCTCGGGGCGATTGCTTCCGCAATGTCCCTTGCGAACTTTGACTTCCCTGCATTTGTAGCAGTTGGTCTAAAGGTTTTGGAAAAGTCACGCGGGTTTCTCTCCGCGATTGGTTTAAAGGCTTCCCCAAAATTCCTTTTTGGTTGGACGTCCGTTTCCTTACGCTTCCCTTTCGCCTTATGGCGAGGGTTCGCGTCGGTGTCGGACTCCAACTCGTCGTCTGAGTACTCGCAGTCACTGCTCATATTGAGGTGTTGGCGAGTACTGGCGAATTCGTCAGCCTGTTGAACTGAACGCAAGCGTTCGTCCAATTCGGCTTGGAATTCTCTTTGCCGTGCTTCGGCCCACGCCTTCACTTGATCTAGTGTTTGGCGAGGGACCTTCTTTCGTTTTTCCAGTTGGGTATCGGAGAACCCCAATGGAATATTTACTCCACTTGCCCCGACTTGGGTAGTCGGGGTAGTGTTCGTAAGGATTGTATAACCGCCGGTGTTCCCCCCAGTTGCTGGGGTTGTTACCGGGGTTTCTTGGTCGGTTACTGGCCTTTGAACCGGAGTAACGTTAACCATTTCTTCAGAAATTGTGAAAAAACTAAAATAGTTCTAGCTTTTATGCACGGATGGCGCCAATGAAGAAACACTAAGTGACCCGGTATAGATTATAGATAATCTGGGGGTTAAGTAATGTTTCCCACGGATGAGGTCTAGCTGAGAAGGCTGTTCTTCAGGAGACCTGCAAAACAAACACCGTAAGCTCGTCACTGAGAAGGGGGGGGTTCCTCCTTGTGACCACCCTCCGGCGTGAGAATCAGACTAGGTTGCTCTGAATATAAGTGTATATTAAGAGATTGCTAGATAACTGGATAGCAGATGATCTTACCATTCCAAGATGTTGGAGTATTTATAGCCGAACGTAGGTTTCCTAGAAGGTACAGCCGGCTGAATAGTATTCCTGTTCTACCAACAGTGGACTATGCACAGGCCATACTGGTTGGTGGATAGATTACGGCCAACAGTAACTATGTCGGCTGCACTATTCCTCCAACTGTAGATTATGCACGTCCTACCTACTGTGGATTATACGCAGGCCATGCTGGTTGGTGAATAGGTTACGGCCAACAGTAACACTATTTCACCAACTGTAGACTGCGCACGCCCTACAGTAAGGGTTGGTGAGTAGGCAGCGGCTAATAGTGACAAACAGTACTAGAGGGTGCTCCTCCTCGCACTGTTGTCGGTGAGCTGTCACCCTGTGATTGGCTCATGGGTTGTTCTGGTCAGATCGTCTGTCCTATCCATACCTTGGTAGGTATAGTACAAAAGATCTTTCAGAATCATACAGACTGGCTCATTTAGGCGGGATTGTTCCCGCCTTGCTCATTCCTTCATGTGACTACTGAAGTATCTATTGTCTTGTGCGTGTAGCCCTGCTGTTTGCGGGTAGCCTTCCCTGATGGCTTGTATCCGCAACTGCGGGAACAGGCGGGGTACTTCACCATTGGGAGGCTTTCCCTGCGTGTACAGCTTGCGTACTGCGCGTAAGGTTCTATGAGCATGGTGGGTCCTGCGGGAGCAGATGGTCTTTGCGCAGACGTCCCTGTTCAAGGTGAGTCTTGCGGGACCAACTGGGCTCTGCTGGGACCTACCTCTTCACCCGGGTTGTCCCTCCGCCCAAACCCGCCAAGCCCAAGGGGATCCGGATTGTTCATTCGGAGAAACAACAGCAGAGATTGTTAAAGACAATGAAAGAGAGTTCGTCGATGAATCGCCGGATTCCGTTGGCGGACGTGGTGCTGGAGTGCTCGAGACGGTGGTTCCAGGATACCCGTTGGGAGGGGACCCACCCCATCTTCCCCTTCCGCGCCCGCCTTCAAGGTGCCCCCGGCGGTGTTCCCCCCTCTTCCGCGCCCCAATCCTCCCCCTACCGCACCCATAACGACCAGCCTAAGAAAGAACAAGAAAATTTGTTCCGTCGTTAATTATAATTAACTTACCTTAGTCATTATCCTTTAAACTTAATAGTTTGTACTTGTATTTTAGTTATTAAAACAATATATTTTGTTATAAAACTAGTTTTTTCTACTCAACGCGTTGCGCCGGGCCAACTGACAAAACCCCAGCATTGAAACACGGACGTTGGTAAAATTCGAGCGTTACGACGATGAATTGACACGAATTCGGTTAGTATCAGCTGCGTTCGTTATGATATAGACACCATTGGTAAATTTGAGCGTTAAAACCCAAAATATTACTTTGTCAAATTAACATATAAAAACATTAGCAAATAAGAAAACAAAATATTTAAGACGATGTTTATTTGATTGGTAAACCCGGGCGGTGGTAAAACCCAATTGTTGTGGTGTCGAGCATTGAGGAAGTAACTTGACACAAATTCGGTCGATTTTGATTACAAACGTTACGACACCGGAACACAAATGAAAAAAATAATAATAATAATAATTGAGGTAAACCAACGAATTTTTTTTTGGGGGGGGGGGTGTCGGTAAACTTGCGCATTGGTAAAACCCGAACGTTGTGGTCATGGGCTTTAAATAAGCCCTCAAGTTTGTGTGAACTCGGTCTGTTTCTTTCAAGTTTGTTATGGTACCAGAACTAAAACAAAACAAAAAAATTAACATTAGGTCGGTTTTTGTTACATTTATTACGGTAACTGAATTAAAAAAACAAAATTTATCAACCAATACGGTGACGCCAAATGGCCCAATAGGCCACTTGCGACACCAAAGTTCTTATTTATATTGTAGTAATAATATGATAATTGATGCGGTATGAGTTACCTTATGAATACTTGTATTTAAGTCTTATGGCCTTCTTTTTATAGAACTTTTATTTATTGCAAGTTTAATCATTTGTTACAATTTAAACTAGCGAGATCAAACGTGTGTGCTGTGGCAAGCGTAAATGTTTTTTGTTCCGTTAAATTGGTGAAGAGGTAGGTCCCAGCAGAGCCCAGTTGGACCCGCAAGACTCACCTTGAAAAGGGACGTCTGCGCAGTTGAACCCGCAAGACTCCTTAACGGACGTCTGCGCGGTTGAACCCGCAAGACTTAAGGGACGTCTGCGCAGAGACCAACTGGATCCGCAGGACCCACCATGCTCAGAGACGTGACGTCCTTACGCGCAGTACGCAAGCTGGTCCCGCAGGAAAAGCCTCCCAATGGTGAAGTACTCCGCCTGTTCCCGCAGCTGCGGATGCAAGCCATCAGGGAAGGCTACCCGCGCAGCAAGGCTACACGCACAAGGCACTTAACTCATAATAATTCAGTAATGTCACCTGAAGAAGGAATGAGCAAAGCCGGGAATACTCCCGCCCAAATGAGCCAGTCCGTACGATACGGGAGGATCTGTTGTACTGTACCTGACGAGGTATGGACAAAAGATCTGACCAAGGATACGACAGCTCACTGACAACAGTATGACGAGCAGCACGCTCTTGTACTGTATGTCACTATTAGCCGCTGCCTACTCACCAACCTGTCGGAGGACGTGCATAGCCTGCAGTTTGTGGAACAAGAATAGTACACAGCCGGCCTGGTCACTATCAGCCGCTGCCTATCCACCAACCACCAGCATGGCATGTGCGTAGCCCACAGTTGGCAGAACAGGAACACTATTCAGCCGGCTGTACCTTCTTGGAAACCTACCTTCGGCTATAAATACTCCAACACCATGGAATGGTATTATCTCATCTTGTATCTTATATCATATCTCATATCTTGATATATTACCTGTTATCTGCTCTAGTCATTCTCTTAATATACACTTATATTCAAGAGCAATCTAGTCTGATTCTCACGCCGGAGGGTGGTCACAAGGAGGTACCCCCCCCTTCTCAGTGACGAGCTCACGGTGTCTGTTTTGTAGGTTATCAGAAGAACCATCTTTGCCGGATCTAACCCCTCGTGGGAAACATCTATTTAACCCCCAGATTATCCGTAATCTGCCTGGGGTCACTTAGTGTTTCTTCATTGGCGCCATCCGTGCATAAAAGCTAGAACTTAATTCTTTTTCAGTTCTCAAAACTTCTGGAAAGATGGTTAAAGTTACACCGGTCCCAAAACCAACGAGTGACCAGGAAACCCCGGTAACCACAACCCCAGCTACTGGGGGGAGTACCGGCGACTACACAGTTTTTACGAACACTACCCCGGTTACCCAAACCGGGGCAAGTGCAGTAAAATTTACGAACACTACCCCAGTTACCCGAGCTGGGGCAAGTGCAGTTAATAATCGCTCACTGGGATTCACCGATACCCAGTTAGAGAGACAACGAGCGAGGCTCCCCCGCCAAACACTCGATGAAGTTAAAGCGTGGGCGGAAGCACGTCAAAAAGAATTCCAAGCTGAGTTGGATGAACGCTTACGTTCAATCCAACAGGCTGATGGATTCGGAGAGTACTTGGACGATGATTCGGAGGAATCCGATAGTGACGCAAACCCCCGTCATAGGGCGAAAGGGAAGCGTAAGAAAACGGACTCCCCACCAAGAAGGCATTTTGGAGAAACCTTCAAACCAAAAAACGCGGGTGGAAACCCACGTGACTTCTCCAAAGCCTTCAGACCAACTGCTGCAAATGCGGGAACATCCAAATTTGCAAGGGACATTGCGGAAGCAATCGCCCCGAAAAGTGCCAAACAGATGTCCAACATCGGCACTTACGATGGTATATCTGATCCAGATGATCATTTGAACAGGTTCATAGCGGGGGCAACCGTCAGTAGTTGGACGGAACCTACATGGTGTTACATGTTCCAAATGACGCTTGTTGGGGCAGCTAGAGCGTGGTTCGATCGTCTACCGGTTAACCTATTCAAAAAACTTAAGAAAATTTCTAACGAAAGGATGAGGAAAACCTCCACGCAGGTCAGATATAGGTAAAGTTTAGCCATCCAAGTGCAAGTGATGGTCTTACCCGCACAATCACGAAGGAGGAAGCAAAACTTCAACCTATTATCTACCACGTTCAAAGGTTAACTTATTCTAAACACTTGGAAAGTTGCTAATTTAAACTAAAGTATGCATGAGCAAGTCATATAACGTTTATAAAGCAAGTCATCCAGTGAAAGTAGCGGTCTTACCCGCAAAAAGATTTATATTTCATAATTCATTACAAGAATGGCCGGGTAACTACCCGCCTACAAGAATATAAATCTATACAATGTAAAACTATCCTAACAGTGTGAAGGTATCTTAAGGTTCAAGCTTCAGGACCACTCCCTCCAAACCCACTTGTACCCGCACCATCAGTTGGCTGTGGCGGTACAAGGAAGGTCTTTAGAATGGCTAGCCCATCATCAGCAGCAGCAACTTCGTTTACCTTCTCCACCACCGGATGCGGGAAGGCGGCATACTGGTTCACTGCTTGGTCATATACAGCTTCAGTATCCACATCATATAAAGGGAAGTTGGAATGCGAGATGCCTTTCTCAACGAACCCTAGACCAAGCAGGAAGCCGGCCTTTTCCCCATCCTCATGAGAAGCATTGAGGGCTGCGCTCATGGCATCGTCGTATGATGTGTCCGTGAAGACTCGATGCACAACCTACAAGAAAAAATACAAGTATCAAAACCTTTTCTATTTACAAAGAAAAGCGTAAAGATATTATGAAATTACGCATACCAGAGACAACGCTTCTCGAAGAAGCCATTCCTTGGCAACCAGAGCCTCCTGGAGGGCGGCTTGAGCTTGGTTACGGGCGCGTTCGGCTTCACTTTTATTAAGGTTGGCAAGCAACACTTCCTTTGCAGCAGCCTCTTCAACGCCCTTTAGCTTCCACTCAGTGTGGTCAAGCACGCCCCTCTGGTCCAAGATCTCTTGGAGCTTCTTGGCGTCTTCCGTAGCCAAGGCATCATGAGCCTGCTGAAGCCTCTCTAGCTTGGCTTTAAGCTCCTCATTCTCAATGCGTAGAGGCTCAGCAACAACTTCAGCCTGGGTGGCCCTCTCAGTTGCGTTCCGGGCAGTTTCCTTAGCCAGCCGAAGCTGTTCATTAACAGCTTGGGCAGCCTTGGAACGGGCCTCGAGCGGGCCTGAACTTCAACTTCAAGGGCCTGGAAGGCCTTCTCCTTTTCCGCAGCCACTGCGGCAAGCCTCTTGTTCTCCTCCCGGATGGCCCGCGCCTGAGTCACTTCCAGGCTACGCGCCGTCTTTAACTTGTCGTTTTCACGACAAAGTAACTCGACGCGCGGCTGCATCCGGGCAAGGAGAATCCGCAATTCATTCGACAGCCTACCCTCCTGGTAGCTGGTCATGGCTTCCCCCAGCGCACCGGCGGGGGCGGCGTGGCGCGACCATTCGACGCATTCTACAGGCGTCCGAAGGGTTGTTCCTCGGCGGATGTTCCATCGTGGAACATACACTTCATTGGAATCCGACACTGCAAAAGCAAAAAGCAGTTAGGAAAAGATGATAAAAAATATATATAAAAAATAAAGGCCAAAATAACCTTACGCACCTGTAGGGTCGACGACAGGCCTGTAGCCGCCAAACCCATCACCCGAACCTAACGGATATCCATCCAAGAGGTTAGGCAGATGGGAAGGAGGCAGAGATTGGCTTGACGCCCCAACCCCGGACATACCTGAAGGACCGGCCGCAGTCGCCGGCGCCGGAGGAGGCATAGCGGAGGCCGCTGCGGTAGAAACCAGCGGAGGTGAACTCACCGGAGGTGAACTCACAACCGCGGCCGTGGCTGCGGAAGAATCCACAGAAACACTCACCGCCGGCTCAGTGAATGAATCAGTAAATATGGCACAGACAGCCGGCGGGGACGTCGTCACAGTTGGAACAGTTGGCTCAACCGGGTGAGCAACTGAACCAACTGAAGCAGGCGCGGTCGCCTGGGTCATCGCCTCAGGTAGGTTGACCAAACCTACCTTCATGGGTCCAGAACTGCTACCTCCCGCTCCACCCTGGAATGCAGTAGCATCCACGCCTGCACAAAGAAGATATAAGTATAATGGTGGAAAGCTATGCAGTAAAAAGTAAAGATTATACTTACGGGTTTTCTTGAGCCTAAAGGTTCTGACAGGCGGGGACGAACCCGATGGAGCCGGCCTCTTCACGCCGCTCACCGTCGTCACACTGGGCTGCCCGGAGGTGACAGCCGTCTCAACATCCGGAACAGTGGTCTCACTACCACCAGGGTTCCCCGCCGCCTCCTCGCTCTGGGTTTCCGAGTCAGACCGGACAACCGGATCGGCGGTGGAGGCAACCTTCGCCTTGTCCTTTGCGCCAGTGGCCTTCTTTTTCCGCACCAACGGAGGACCATCTGCGGATTCCTCATCAGAAGACGACAAGATTAGAGGAATTCCAGCAGAGGTTTCAGCATTGAGAGGTCGAGGGTTGAATAACTCCTTACCTGGCCGCGTGGCGCTCAGCATGGGGTGGCCTGGCGGGTAGACCTCCACAAACCGATCACTCGTTTGCTCCAAGATGGGCAACTCGTTCTCATCGAGAGCACGAGACCCATCCGAGCGGGACCATCAGCCTCCCGCGGATGCATGAGCGACTGCAAATCGTTTCCCTCTGAAATAAAAAGAAGAAACAGTTAGAAGAAAAACCTATATCAACAAAGAAGACAGAGCATACCGTAAGGGACAGAGTTCAAACCGTATTCGAGAACGATGGGAATCTGTGACGCCTCCTTCCACACCCGGCTCATCCCGAGCATCGCCATCCCAGACTCCGCAAAGCGGTACACCGGAGTCTGGACCCGGGAGATCTTGGCGAACCACTCCGCCTCCTGGTAGTTGAGGGCGTGAAGGGCGGGGAGTGCTCTCCCATTCTTAAACGTCATCGCAAGGGGGACGACGCGAGCGGAAATATAGAAAAATTCCCGCTTCCACGACCGAAGACTGCGCTCGGTAGCGCAGATCTTCAAACCCTTGATCCGATTGACCAAGGTGTACCACCCCTGGATGCACCTCCAGGAGTAGAAAGTCATCAACCGATCAACGTGGGGCTCCACGCCCAGAATGAGGCACACCCACTCAAAGTGGCGGATCTTGGCGATCGCCATCGGGTGTACCTCCGTCAGATGCACACCGTGCCTCTCCAAGACACGGTATACAAACTTCGTCAATGGGAACCTGAGATTCCCATAAACGAAGAATGCAGCGTACACCCCTATCTTGCCCTTAGGGGCATCGTACACCGTCTGGTGTGGCTCCGGAAACTCAGGCTCGAACGGCTCGAGCATGAACTTCCGGACGACGTACTGATAGAGGTCGGCCGGAAGAGCACACTGGCACTCGCCAGCAGTGCTCTTGTCGTCCTTTTCGGACGTCGACGTCGGGTTCTCGACGAACAACTCAGACTCCTCGGCAGTGGCCTCAAAATCACGGGTAGAAGACATGTTTCGGATGTACAGAAACGATTTCAGAAGAATGCTCGACGGAATAGTGAGTATTCGCCGGAAATCGTTTAGAAGATGAAGAGAGAAGTGAAAGTGTGGACTAAGGTGCACCCTCTCGCCCTTTATATACTCATCGCAATTATTGCGATGAATTTAATGCGGATGAGAGAGAAATCGCAGGTGCAGTGAAACTATGACACGTGGCAAAGAGCAAGCTGGCAACAGCTGTTGAAAGGACGCGTGCCATTAATTTCGCGGCTACGCGCCCGAAAAATCGCGCCCACGCGCCTGAAAAAGCGCCTGGAATGACCATATACTGTCACGTCGCCATAACTTCCTGCACGTCCTGACACTGTCAGAAGAAACCGTCGGACGACGTTTCAACAGTTTGGACTGTTCTTATCCTTTCACCAACTCTTCGAATTTCAAAAAGATTCAAACGTAATCGGGAAAATACCCCTTACCTTGGCAACCAAGTAACTATAAGACAGGTGTGAGTACAGTGTTAAGGCAAAACCCTTCACATACTTAGCACCTGCAGGGAATTGAAGCCAAGAATACCTCGGCAACCAAGTAACCATAAGACGGGTGCGAGTACAGTGTCAAGGCAAAACCCTTCACATACTTAGCACCCGCAGGGAATTAAAGCCAGGAATACCTTGGAAGTAAAAGTAACTATAAGACGAGTGCGGGTACAGTGTCAAGGCGAAACCCTTCACATACCTAGCACTTCGCAGGAAATTGAAACCAAGAATGATCTTCTGGGCAGTGCTTGCGGAAACGGTAATAACATCCCCGCAGAGCGGGAACGTCGAGAACTAGATTGTTTGAACCTCCAAGATGGAATTGGTTGTCTAAACATAATTGATCACTATGTTCAAAACTACCAAAACCTCATGGAGAATCTACACAAGTGGAACTCAACGCTCTTGACTTGCGAGGAGGTTACAGAACTAACCGCATCACACCCAAAGATCAAGCAGAAAAGTCGGGAATTTCTGCACGTGACATTAGGACTTCCGCGGGAAGAATCCCCATGGAAAACCTTAAAACTAAAACCTTTTCAAAACCCCTTGTTTAAGTCCAAAAGTTCACCTCACTTATTAACAAGTCGTGAGAAGAACATTGGACTGGGGGGACTTGAAGAGGTAGGTCCCAGCAGAGCCCAGTTGGACCCGCAAGACTCACCTTGAAATGGGACGTCTGCGCAGTTGAACCCGCAAGACTCCTTAACGGACGTCTGCGCGGTTGAACCCGCAAGACTTAAGGGACGTCTGCGCAGAGACCAACTGGATCCGCAGGACCCACCATGCTCAGAGACGTGACGTCCTTACGCGCAGTACGCAAGCTGGTCCCGCAGGAAAAGCCTCCCAATGGTGAAGTACTCCGCCTGTTCCCGCAGCTGCGGATACAAGCCATCAGGGAAGGCTACCCGCGCAGCAAGGCTACACGCACAAGGCACTTAACTCATAATAATTCAGTAATGTCACCTGAAGAAGGAATGAGCAAAGCCGGGAATACTCCCGCCCAAATGAGCCAGTCCGTACGATACGGGAGGATCTGTTGTACTGTACCTGACGAGGTATGGACAAAAGATCTGACCAAGGATACGACAGCTCACTGACAACAGTATGACGAGCAGCACGCTCTTGTACTGTATGTCACTATTAACCGCTGCCTACTCACCAACCTGTCGGAGGACGTGCATGGCTTGCAGTTGGTGGAACAGGAATAGTACACAGCCGGCCTGGTCACTATCAGCCGCTGCCTATCCACCAACCACCAGCATGGCATGTGCGTAGCCCACAGTTGGCAGAACAGGAACACTATTCAGCCGGCTGTACCTTCTTGGAAACCTACCTTCGGCTATAAATACTCCAACACCTTGGAATGGTATTATCTCATCTTGTATCTTATATCATATCTCATATCTTGATATATTACCTGATATCTGCTCTAGTCATTCTCTTAATATACACTTATATTCAAGAGCAATCTAGTCTGATTCTCACGCCGGAGGGTGGTCACAAGGAGGTACCCCCCCCCCCTTCTCAGTGACGAGCTCACGGTGTCTGTTTTGTAGGTTATCAGAAGAACTATCTTTGCCGGATCTAACCTCTCGTGGGAAACATCTATTTAACCCCCAGATTATCCGTAATCTGCCTGGGGTCACTTAGTGTTTCTTCAATTGGCTATAGTAAACGAAAAATAAAACTTGTTTTAAGAAAAAAACTAATATTCACACCGGAACTAAAACGAGAATTTTCTTGATTATATGACTTAACTCTTATAATACACATGCTGAGCCAGTTTATCTTTTGATGTGGATTCGTAATTTTGAATACAAGCATAGTATTGTGAGTATAAATATAATATGAGTATGAAATAAATAAAATATGAAACATTATCTAAGGTGTGGTCTAACCACCGATCCCATTCAATTAGTTATGTGTTCGTTTAGGTAAAGGGTGAATTGGTGTTACTTATTTGGGTGGTGCTGATTTACCCTAGGGCTATCATTTTTAAACGAAGCCTTGATTGGAGAGAACTCGAACCTAACCTCAAACTAATCTAACCCAAAAAACAGTTATCCGAAAAAAGGCCAACCCGAACCCGAACCCGAACCGAAGTAATTCGGGTTGGTTATTGACTTTTAGGTTTCGGGTCAACCGGAAAAACCCGAATAAACTATTTAATTAAAAACATGATATTATTTTTAGGTAAATATCCCCTTATCATCATCAGGTACATTGTATACGGAACATTCTACATATTCCACATGTTCTCATCCTACATATTATGGTTAATTGACTATTTATTGCTTACATCTCTTTTATTTATAGCCAGTGACAATCGTAATCTAAGAATATTTGTTTTAACGGGCTATCTTACTTTATCATTTTGCTATTTATGTAAGAGTAAAAAAGAATATGTTGCTTTAGTTTTAGGGTTGTAACCTTTTTTTATTAATCGTTTTCTTTTCTTAGATACCAAAGCCGATAACCCGAAAAAAACCCTAACTCAAACCTGAAAAGACCATGAGACATTTGGGTTGGGTTTCAAGTCTAAATTTAAAACTTTAAAACTCGAAAAACACTTCTATTTGATTCAATAAAAAGTTATGTGGATTATAAAATAAAAGAAAATTTAATTACAATGATTTAATTGAATTTAAACCTAATATTAAATCTATCAAATGATATCGACATGTGTTTCATATCAATCGAAAACCATAAAACGAATATCAATACCGATACCGGTACCGATCTTGTTTAGTCGGTATTGATTCGGTTAATCACTTTATGTTGTTAAGTTGACTCAAACCTGAAAAGACCATGAGACATTTGGGTTGGGTTTCAAGTCTAAATTTAAAACTTTAAAACTCGAAAAACACTTCTATTTGATTCAATAAAAAGTTATGTGGATTATAAAATAAAAGAAAATTTAATTACAATGATTTAATTGAATTTAAACCTAATATTAAATCTATCAAATGATATCGACATGTGTTTCATATCAATCGAAAACCATAAAACGAATATCAATACCGATACCGGTACCGATCTTGTTTAGTCGGTATTGATTCGGTTAATCACTTTATGTTGTTAAGTTGACATTGATTTTACAAGATAAAAATACTTTATTTTGAATACAATATCGTTTTTACTAAAATTTATATCATGATATTGAACTGTAAATTTAGTTTTTTTTTAATTCTTTTTAAAAAAATTAACAAACGGAGATTATTAAATAGAATTAAATTTAAATGATAAATAAAATATATTAAATAGAAATAGACCTTCTATGTAGCTACATGGCAGATTCTTATTGGTGATCTTACTATTTATGACGTTGATATTCATTATACATATAAATACAATGTTTAAAATTCATTTAGAAATACAGTTGATATCCTCTACTATTTTTAACCACACCGTTTCTTTTGTAATTTTTATTCTACTTCGTTACATATATCACATATTCACATGTATCTTTACTGTTTGAATTTTTTTATACTTATCTTAAACTATAAGAAACCGACAAATAATATAGCATCTTTTTTTGGTTGAATCTTGTTTCTTTAAATAGTTCATATTTCCTTGTATAAATGTTTCATAGATAAGGGTGACACTCAATACATAATAAATATTCCGTATAAAATGAAAATCACAAACACCATATAAACACTTATTTTATGCTAAAATCAAAGTTTTTAAAACCGGTTTTTTTTACTGTAACAGGTTGGATTAAGAAATGTTAGAACCAGAGATAAACTTCAACTGAAAAGTAATCTAAAAGTTATTTCATAATAAAAAAGTAATCGAAAAAGGTTCCTCAATGGCAATATTAAGAATAACTCTATTCGATGAAATTATGCGAAGGTTGACTGTAACTGATCGAAAGCCACTAGGTTAAAACATAAAATTGAGAGGTAAAAGGTTAATGGATGGACTACTAAAAAGTCTTTGATCTATAGTGTAAAACCCAAAATTTTACCTTGGCTAAAATCGGCACAACTACACAAACCAGTAACACTGGTAATCTCGTCTCTTCAAACTATAAACCATTCGCCCAATTTACAGGGCTAGTGAACGTACTGGACTAATAAACGGCAATCAGACATAACCAGTGTTACCGACCAGTATAACCAGTCTTGAAAACATTAGTTAAAAACTTACAATTAGGAAAACGTTGCTTTTATTTGTCAAAATTGAAAACAAAAAACAGAAACAAAAAGCCTTTTTTTTTTTAAAATAAACATATGTACTTTAGAGTTTAGAGAAAGAAACATTTTGTCCAGTATTTTAATAGGGGATGTGATCCTCCTACACTATCCCCATATATTTATACGGCTCGAATAGACCTATACGGTCGTATAGGCTACGCATTACTGACAGGGGGGCAAAAAAAACAGCGTTTTTCAACCTATACGACCGTATAGACCTATACGATCCGTATAGGTATTAAATGGCTCGTATAGGGCTATCTGACACATCAGAACACCTATACGGTTGTATAGGGCTATATGTCCGTATAGAAAAACCATTTTTTTCAACCTATATGACCGTATAGACCTATACGAGCCGTATAGGTATTAAATGGCTCGTATAGGGCTATCTGACACACCATAACACCTATACGGCTGTATAGGGCTATACGACCGTATAGAAAACTTTTGCAGAAAAGCCTGCCTGCCTTTGACCACTGTTAACCACTGCCGTATAGGATTTTGGCCAAAACATACTGATAAACATCTAGTCTACATACACAAAAATAAAAGTGCACCCCAAAATACATCATGCTCCAAACACATGGTCTACATGCATAAAAGTAAACAGTTCACCCCAGAATGCATCAAGTTTTTAACACGTGGTTCACATACATAAAGTTCATAATAGTGCACATACTGAAAATAAAATAAGAACTACTGTGGTGGTGGCCCCTGCGCCTGTGGCTCCGGTGCCGGTGGTGAACCAGGTATATCCGACACCATGGGAACTGGAATGCACTCCTCCGTCACCTTGCGAATCATCCAATCGATCATCCACGTGACCCTAGCTTCTGTCCGTCGAGTCCTATACGGCCGTATAACCCTATACGCCCGTATAGGTCTATACTGGCATATTAACGTATTAATATTTAAAATTTTCAAAAAAAATCGTCTATCCGACCGTATAGCTCTATACGACCCGTATAGGTCTATACGACTATATAGGACTATACGAGGCACTACAAACAATGAACGACAATCTCCGACACAATCTGATGTTATTCAGGTGCTATACGACCATATAGTCCAATGCGAGCCTTAGGGCCCGTTCGTTTTACGGACTTTTTTTTAAAGGATTTGGAATTGTAGTTGGATTTGGAATGGAATGTTTGAGAATCTCTTTCATGTGCTTGGTTGGTTAATATGTATTGGAATTGGAATCTTCTTCATTCTCGGGTTTTTTTTTTGAAGAACGAGGACAACGAAGGAAACGTTTTAGTTTTTTTTACATTTTTCGTTTTTGATTTTATTTTGAGTTATGATTTTTTTTATTAATTTTTTTGAATTTTTTTTTGAAGGCGTTTTATTTTTCATAACAATCCTTTAAAATAGGTGGGATTTTGAAATCCCATGAAATGTGAGATTTGATGGGATTTAGTTTTCATTCCCATTCTTTCATTTAATGAAACGAACATATCAATTCATAGGATTTAAAATCCCATTCTTTAGAATTCCTTCCAAATCCTTGAAACGAACAGAACCAAATGTGATGTATGAAGATCCAAGGTGGTGTGAGAGGATCGGCAGCCTTTTAATAGTGTGTACAATTAAGTAACATAAAATGTGATCAGGTACAACGCGGACCTCCATGTGCTCCCATGCACCTTCACCCCTATTATTATTATTATTATTGTTATTATTATTATTAATATTTACTTCTCTTATTACCTCCATTTTCTCTCTCTCTTTCTCTTTCTCTTTCTCTTTCTCTTTCTTAAACCTAAATATTTACTTCTTCTTCTCTCTCACAAACCCACAGTAACTGTAAAGTTTATAAAACTCGAATGGTGTAATCCGCCATGGCCTCACAGGTAACACATTTAGGGTTTCCTTCTTTTAAACCCTCCGACGTCGTTTTATCCCAACACCGCCGTTTTATTGAACCGTCCGACGTCGTTTCACGATATTATTATTATTATCCCTACGTCGTCGTTTTGGTTAACGGCCCCGCTCTGTTACGACGCCGTTTGATAATTAATTTTGAATTCGGGTCGACGTCGTTTTGATATGTGGCGGCGTCTCCGTTACGACGCCGTTTTGTTGTTAATTTTGAATTGGAAACTTTGACTGTTGACTGTTGACTTTTTTTTAGGGTTTATCTAATTTCAAATTAATCCGAATTAAGAGGGAAAATAAGCGGAAAGTATTCAAAAGATTTTGTCTCCGACAACAATTATTATTATTATTTTTTATAATTTATATAATAATATAAGATTTTAGGGTTTGCTAATTTAAGGTTTATGAGCCCTAATCAAATTAATATTCATTCAATTTGGGCTTTAGAAAATAAAAGAAGAAATTATTAGGTATACATATTTGCATTATAAATAATTAAACCCTTACAAGATAAACATGTATCTTGGAATATTATTATCCTTTAATGCTGTATATAAGTTTTAATTGGTTGGTGTTATGTTATGTTATGTTAGCCTCTTTCACAAGACAAACCCACGTGCAAAATTCATAATATGTTTTATTTTGATTGTTTATTGTAATTGGTTTGTAATCCAGCATAATAATAATAGTAAGATGTGTTCAAGTGCTGCTGGGTATGGTCATGGGGTCTGTGTTGAAGATGATGATTGTTTGGGTGATTGGATTGATAATATTCTGGATTTTCCAGTGGAGCCTTTGGATGGAGACGGCTTTACCGGTGATTGGGCTTCTAAATTCGGTCCTATTCCGTCTGAGGTGCTGCTGCGGGAGACGTTGCCACCCGTTGGATTTGGTGCTTCTGCGGGATGTGGTGGTTCTGTAAGTGTTCTTTGTACTATAGGGTGCTTGTGTCGGGTTCAATTGTTGAGCCCGGACAGGACACATGTTTTTTGTTTTATCTGTGTCTTAAAGCATGTAACTTGAACATGACCTGTTTAACTGATTTATCTAAACGAGTCGATTAGGCTGGTGGGTTGTAAGCAAGTTGTAAGTGTGTTATCCACTTATTCAGGTTGGAGGGTTGTAATAAACGGGTCATAAATGCCCTGTATGCTAACATGTTGGAGGGTTGTAATGAATGGGTTAAACGGGTTGATGTGGTGATTTGTTTAGTTAAATGGGTCAAACAGGTTAATCTGAAGAAACATGGCCCGTTTGTTAAATGTGTTAAAAGGATTGTCATAAATGGGTTAAACGGCTCGTAAACTTGTTGGCAGGTTGATTTGCTTAGCTTAACAGGTTAAACAAGTCAATCTGAACAAACATGGCCCATTTGTTAAACGTTAAAAAGTTGTCATAAGCAGGTTAAACGGGCTGTAAACATGTAGGCGAACATGTTGGCGGGTTGATTTGCTTATGTAAACGGGTTAAACAAGTCAATCCAGACAAACACGAACTGTTTGTTAAACGGGCTGGATTTGACAACACAAAACATGTTTACTTATTGTTCTTGTTCTTATAATCTTATATTTATACTTTTTGTGAATTTTCTGTGCAGAATATAGGAACTTATGAACCAAAATTCCAACCTTTTATTCACAAAGAAGTCCCAAAACTGCAAATACAACCACAACCGACAAAATTTTCACTAGAAAATAAGTTGTATCGAATTCCAAAATCCTTTGAAGCGCCGAGCCCTGATTCGGTCCTTGAACGCCGCACGTCCAGCTCAGGCCGAAAGTCCGTCTCGTTTGGAACCGAAATAGCCATTCCCGTGAGGACCCGAACCAAGCGCCCACATCTCCATTCACGGTCAGGTTTGACTGAAAGTTCATGGTCAAAGTCACTCCAACAGTTTCCGTTGCAAAAGGTGCAGAAAAAAAGGCGACGGCTTCCTAATCCTCAACATGATGTTAACGAAGTCAGGAAATGCAGCCATTGTGAGATAACGAAAACTCCACAGTGGCGGGAAGGACCAATGGGCCCAAAAACGCTGTGTAACGCCTGTGGGGTCCGGTACAGATCGGGCAGGCTGTTCCCAGAGTACCGGCCGGCTGCAAGCCCGACGTTCGTACCGTCTTTGCATTCAAACTCTCACAGGAAGGTTGTGGAGATGAGACAGAAGGGGGCTATGGATGGTAATTATGTTATGAAGAAATCTTTGAGTCCAAATGTTGGCATTCTAGAGTCTAGGCTTTGTTCATGAGTAGTTTATTATTAATCAACTTATTTTGTTTGGGACTTAGAAATTTAGAGCATTGTTATGATTTTATTAAAGTAGGTTATTTATTTTGAATTTTCCTTGTTCAGAATATTTTAAAATGGGTCAGCATCATGGGCCTTTTTGGTGGCCCATGGACTTGAACAAAAGCATCCTTGAGCATAAAGTGGGCCATTTGTAGCTTTATATGAAGGATGAATCATAAAAACTTTTCAATAGAGAATAAGTCAAGACATCCTTGAGGGTTGTCTTATGCCATGTACCTGGTTTTTTGCCTCTTAACACCTTTTTTTGAATGAATGATAAAAGGATAATATGGACTTGAATATATCTAAGCAGTCTCTTGTCTTGATTTAAGTTAGTATTCGGGTATGTGGTGGAACTAATATATCATGTGTATTGTTGAATCTATTCTACAGGCCAATATTGTTTGTTTTGTTTACATAAAGCTTAGAGCATTCATATCTTAACTATCAAATTTGTAAGTGTAGTTTTTATAATTTAGGTAGTGGTTTAGGGTGTTGTATGTAGGGGTGGTCGGTATTCGAATCGGACTTGAATAACTTGAAATTCGATTCGACTCGCATTTGAATTTGAAGGTTTAATTTCGACTTTCAATCATTCAAATTCGATTCAGTTCGAACTCGACTTTACTAATCGAATTTTGAATTGAGTACGAATATATGATTTTAAATTCGATTTGATTTGAAATTCGAATTCAAATTATACATTTTATTTTTATTATATATATGCATACTTATGAAAACATAAAGGGAAAACACTATAGAATAGTAACCAACTTTCAAGTTTGTTCTAATTAAGTCACTCATAGTTTGTTTTGTCCCAATTAGATCACTCAACTTTTAATTTGTCTCAATTAGGTCACTTAAATTTCAATTTGTGTTGTAAAATGAGAAGGACAACTACCATATTATCGTAAGTGATACATTTACTGATAAAAAATAAAAAAGTGTTGGTTTTAATGTCATTTAAGTTGTTTATAAACATATAATATGAACGTAAAAAAGATAGTTGAGTGACCTAATTAAGCTAAATTTGAAAGTTAAGTGACCTAATTGAGACACATTGAAAGTTGAGTGACCTAATTAAGACAAAATTAAAAGTTGAGTGACCTAATTGAGATAAAATAAAATATGAGTGACTTAATTGAAACAAACTTGAAACTTAGTTACTATTCTACAAAGTTGTATACATAAATCTTTTTAAGTTATAAGATTAAAAATTGAAAGATTATCGTTTTGATTAATAATCAATGTAATTGAACATTACCATTTTGAATATTTAGGATGTGAATATATTTATTTTATAGACTTGTACTTTTTGTTTTTAAAAAACTCAAATCTATAGTGGTTTTGAAATTGAAATATATTTTTTAACTGAATTCCAATTCGAACTACATTTTCGAATCGAATTTCGAATGAGCTATTTTGAATTCGAATCGAATTTGTCGAATCCATTTCGAATTCGAATTCAGCTTCAAAATTTAAAAATTCGATTAATTCGATTCGAATAAATT
Organism: Bidens hawaiensis; assembly: GCF_021521415.1. NCBI lineage: Eukaryota > Viridiplantae > Streptophyta > Magnoliopsida > Asterales > Asteraceae > Bidens > Bidens hawaiensis. Next base: position 276,284 of record NW_027492956.1, on the reverse strand, counting down.
CGAATATTCGAAATTCGATTCGTTGAACACCCCAGTTATGAGTAGATGAGAAAAATGCAGTGATTTTTCTGTATATTTGAAAAACTGTTGTTCACCCCTTTATAAACTTTTAATATTTGTCGAAAGTGGTTGTGAGTGAAATAGAGAGAAAAGATGATGATATTAAAAAATATTATTTAATTGAAAAAGATAGAAAAAATGTAATGCTTTTATAGTATAATTTTGGATTTAGAGATGGTAGAGATGATGAGAATGACAATACTTGGATTGAGAACTTCGTATGAGGTTATTCGTTATGGAATTTCTCTCATTCAAGTATGCAAAACCGTGTAGTTCTCATATTATTCACGACGAGACACTGAAAGTGCGTTAGAGATTTAAGTCTAAATGCCACTTTTTACCCATCATATATTTTTATGCATAACATGTGTGCAAACCAAGTGAGGTTCGTTGTTCAAATTTTTAAGTTTGAACCAATCTACAAAACATGTTTCTGAAAAAAGTTGCTACCTATCTTCATAAAAATAACCAACATGATAAACAACCCTATTAACTACATTCACTTAGAAGAAGAAGAAGAAGAAGAAGAAAAACAATACGAAGATGTATTTTAACATCCCTTTCAACTTAATTCTCAAAACAAATCAACCATAATTTGATATTAGACATTATACTAAATGCAGAAGCATTCATTATGTGAAAGCAAGACAGTGGCGATATGTATGCTCTTTTAATATATGTATATTCAAATCGGTTATGTATTACTTGAGCAACTTCTAACAAATTAACATAGATCGAAGCAAAAGCATGGTGCCGTCCCATGTTTCCTCATTTTATCCCACATTCCATATCAGCCTTTTCCACTTTTTCCCAGTTTCTTTTCATTTATTCCCAAAAGCATGCTGCCGTCCCATTTCTCTCTAGTTTTTCCCCTTTTGATTTATTTTTAGAATACAAATCCTAATTATTTTAAAGTTAAAATAATATCGGACAATATGTAAAACTAAAAATAAATTCTCAATAAAAATAGAAATTAAAATTACAATAACTTAACTAAATTTATTTTATTAAACAATACGTATTCATTAATTAATAATAAAAAAAATACATAAAAACAATATTCCTAATTCCATCAATTTTTAACTTTCGTTTTCACTTCTAGCGTGTGCTTATCACGAGCGTTAATTTGTGTCATCATACTTTCTCATTTCAAATATAGTTGGTCCGTGTTACGATATGTTGATCCTCCCTCACACAAAATAATTGAAAACCCGTTGCCCAAAACCTAACAGTTTTTGGTCCATGGGATCCAAGTCTTCGGAAACATGGACCCAGACCTTTGTCAACGTTACTTCTTCGTAGCTCCATGTTTGTTCGTGACGTTCTCCTAATTCTCCATTCAGGAATGGGATTTGATTGCTCCATATAGATTTTTGTAATTTAAGGGTAGAGAGTTAGAGAAGGTGGATATATGTGAAAATATTGAGTAAAATGAGTGAATAATCCGTTGTAACCATAATTCCCCAGTTTATAACGAACGTTAGCATCCCAACTATGAATTATCCACCTTTAGTCCCTAAAGTTTCATAAGTAACGAAGACTTAACCAGAACCCCTTTAAATGACTTTTACTGAATGACATAAAAGCCCCCTGAACTTTGTTAAACACATATAACCATACTAACTGACCATTGACTATAGTCTAGACCCATTGATATTAGACTATCTCCACCCCGCCCTTCCCTCCCCGCCCGAAATCCACCTCAGACACGCCCAAATCTGTCCCTGCATTGGAGGCAATTGTCCGATCTTCGCCCTACATTTATTATCTCCTTAAAGTTTGCATTTTCATTACTATTCAATGAAGTGAACACCCAAGTTTGAGTCCAGTTTTTTCTTAATATGAGTGAGTGATATCTTAGGATGGACTAAAAGAGGAAATGCTCTTAGGATTGTTATTTTAGTTGATTTATTACAAAAAGTTAGTGTGATTCTTAATCAACAATAAGAATTATAAATATTGAAGATCTTTGTGCATAAGAACAAATATTTAATTTCATTCTCAGACCATTTACTCATGTTCTTATCCCTATATTATTTAGCAAACTTCGGAGTGAAGTTACTATTCACTTTACATTATCCATAAATTATACATTCACACCATTAATCAGAACCGATACTAGTATTCGTTTTTATGATTTTCAATCAATTTTAAACACATGACATGTCCTAGACATCAAAAATTTGTTTTCTGGGTTATCCTTTTGTTGCCATAACAAGGACCGGTATCATAACTAAAAAAACCGACACTAACCGAATTCCCATCACATTGTACGGTCTACATCTTGCTGGTTTAAGTGCACATTAGCGGTGGTAATATTACAGTAGTGACACCCAAAGCCCCGGCAAAAATGAAATCACAAGACAGTGAAAGCAAACTTATATCATGCTTGTAGTGGGTGTTACAATACAAATAATACAAGTAAAACATTTGTATGAATCTAACCTTTTCTAGAGGTGCACAAACCGGGTATTCTTAGGAACCGAAACCGGGTAGGAACCGGAACCGGGTATAGTCAACAAAAGTCAAAATCGGGTCCTGGTAGGAACCGGTTCCGGGTATAGTCGGGTATTTAACCGGGTTTTGACCGGTTCCGTCGGGTTTTTTTCGGGTTTCGGGTAGGGTACAACCGGGTTTTGACCGGGTATTGGTGGAACCGGTTCCACTGGTTCCGGGTCGGTTCCAGTTCCAGTTTCTGAGGGAAACCCAAGACCCGGTCCATACCCGCGGGTAGGATCAGTTCCGGGTAGGAACCGCCGGGTCGGGTCCGGACCTCTAACCTTTTCACATTAATCATAACAATTTTAAATATTTAACAAAAACTGTTAAACTTATAGCACAAACATGAAAGCAACCAACACAAAAAAGAGAGATGAAGAGATTAATGACCAGAAAAAAGTACCAAATGTATAATTTGTTACAAAATAAGGAATCAAACCTCCCTATAATCAGTCAAATATAACTAGAAACAAGACCCTGAAAAACAATAAAAAGTCAAAATAATAATAATTATTATTTTAATAACATGGTCAACATTTCAAACAAGACCTACACAACTATGTCCATTTCAACAAAATTATACTTCACTTTCACTTCACTGTACACCACTTTAGTACACAAAAGCATCACACCATTTTCATTCAGAAACCGCAATCTCTTGATCGACCCGCCAATAATTACTATCATTAAACTCTTTCGACTCGTTATCAGTCTCCTTTTCACCGTCACTAGGTGTAATCTTTCTTTTTAGGGCACCCGCCTCCCCCACAACACCCTCTTTAAGGGCTTTATCCATCGCTTTTTCAGACCCGTCTACTTCCACCCCCACAAACTCCACATCTTCTTCAAACATAGAAGGTGTTGACCCGTTGGATTGAACCGATCCCGCCCCCACTGGAGTCTTGATGTCGAGATTAGGAGTGCTATCGTAATCTTCAAACGGATTCACTCCCGACCCCACAATGGGTTCGTTCCATCCCACCCATTCGGGCATGGGTCGGTCTGCAAACAGGTCTTCGTTGTCGGTTGACTCAAATTTGAAAAAGTCAGCATCGGACGCGCTTGTTTTCTCGTTTGAAACGTAATCATCACTGAACGGGTTTGGGCTTCGAGTTGGGTTAGAATTGATCTCATCTAAACCGACCACCACGTCATCGTCTTTACCCGGGAAAGATTCATCTAAGTTAATCTCGTCCATGATTTCAGGAGGTGACGTGGCGGTCATTGGTGTGTCACCCATTTTATCGTCTTGGAATGCGAACCAATTTGAATTTGTAAACAAACTGTTCAAGAAACCAATGAGTAAATGATTAACGTGCTATTACAAACAAACGCATTAAAAGATAAATAATTAAAAACATGACCGTATGGACCGTTGAAAGTTGAAACTTGCCTGCCTTGGTCATCACCCAACCTTAGAGATGATATGACAACTTCAGCAGATTCATCATCTATATACCCCTCCTGCATCTCAACAATTATAAAAAAATAAATATACATGTATCGATATTAGTTAATTGTAACTACTTCCTAGATAGATTCAAACCGGATTCATTGATTATAATATTATTACCTCATCACCTTGACCAAGAGTTTCGTGTCCCTGCAATCAGAAAAAAGATATATTATTACCGAACTATAAATTTTGAAGAAAGTATAAAAGCGCCTGTACAATACCTCGACACCTTCGTCATTATCATAAACATTGTATCTAAATGCTTGGCTTAAATTATTTGCTAAAGCAGCAACATCATAATCTCGGTCATGATTAATGTCATCTTCATCACTATCCCTATTTCTATCATGTAGTGACGTTGGTCGACTGTAAATATAAACATATTAAGTTAAACAGATATTAGCACCTTGAATAAAAAATAAAGTGTTATTTAGCACATTAACGTAAAAGTTGAAGCACAATAAAGCTTATTAGGCACGTAAACGTTCAGTGAACCGTTTGGCGGGAAGTTCGTTTATGTTCATATATTTAATAAACGAATGAATATGAACAAAAGTCTCTTTTCACTTAGCACATGTCTCAATCATGAACGCTCGTTTACATTAGTTCATTTGAATTCGATTTGTTTATGTTTGCTTGTTTGCGTTCATTATGTTCATTACTTTTAAGTTTGATTAAGTTTGATAGTTTACTGTGTTAATATATTCATTGGAATTTTTTAGACCCGTTAGTTTTAATAATTTTTTAGGCCTAACACGTTCACGTTTACTTCTAATTGGTTTTAGCTCAGTTATGTCAGTTCGTCTATGTTTAGTTATGTTTGTTCCTTCATCTTCGTGAAAGAACGAACATACAAGTACACGAACATACTCATTTTCCTGTTCACGTCTGTTCGGTTTGTTTACAAGCCTAAGGCTTATGCTTGTTTAGTTTACACAGATATTCTAAGAATAACTCATAAAATAAAATGGAAGCGTACCCACAAACCCATCGGTACACATTTTCAACCATATTCCGCTCTTGTAGAGCTGTAGACTGCCATTCGTTCCATTCACTACTTTCCTAAATCACAAAACACGTTTTTTATTACATAAAGAACAAATAATATGCAGAAAGATATAACCAGCAAGCATGGTTTTAATAGTTTATATCTTTTAATCAATCATTACATAAATAGCAACACACCTGAACATGTATCTGAATGCGAGTATCGGTATTCGTTAGCTGCATGATTTTATTGGCAATACGAGTAATATGTCCAAGGTTTCCAAGTCGGGGTGGCTTTCTTCCAGTAGCCAGTAGCGTAGGCTGCATGAATAAAAGCATATATATTATCAAAAATTTTTAAAAATTATCTGTTATTTAACATAAAGTGAAACAGTTATACACTTATACCTGATTAGGTTCTCCAGAAAGGACGGGATTATTGTCGGTTTGAAGAATCTTGGTCAACAAGCCACAGCCTTGAAACAGATGGTCAATGATTGTATTGTTTGTGCTTTCTAAGCAAGAAAATATTATACTCTCGATGTGGTGGTGTAAAGCACTGTTATATGGATACCTTCATCAGTTAATAATAAAAGGAACTGTTAGAATATGACATCAAATGAATATAGATTCATATTAATCCATGGTTAATCGTTTGACTTACTCGAAGAAAAGGTCAATAACTCTTTGTATAGTACCAGAGCTGATTAATTCCTTTTCTGCAATTTCATTCCCGGTTTTCAATAAAACTGCAATGAACTCCACAATCTGCAAGCAGATAATACCATATTAAAAGTGCACTGAGAGATGAGGTGGCAATTTAGACCTGTGTCAACAAGTTAGTATGTTGACTTTGAGTTACTTAAGACTTTCATTATTCTAACATTCTTACACACACCATTAACTAACACAAGTGTGCTAGCTAGAATAACAAAAGTCTAATCAACTCAAAGTCAGCATATCAACTAACTCAAAGTCAACACAGGTCAAAAGGTCAAGACATCGAGTAAACTAACTTTTAGACGATGCTTTCCTAGAGGCGGTTTCAACTGGCCATATGTTGTTGGCAAGATTTTGTCATCTAGTGACACATTCAATAACATCAACAAGTCACCTGAAACATTTAGCATGTGATCAAAAAATCATACACCGTTATGTGCCTAATAAACCAATCTCAATTAACATAATTACCAGAAACTGTGAATATCAATCCCATGTGCGTGTTCGTTCGTTAACTTTAACCGAATAAACGATTGAACACGAACAGTTGAACAAACGGGGTTTTCTTGTCTGTGCTTATTCGTTAATAAAATGAGCGAGTTTGTGGTCATTTATGTTTGTTCGTTGTTAACGAACAATCATAACTGAGCAAACATAACCAAGCTAAAACTAATTAAAGTAAATGTGAACCACAATGTGTTGGGCCTAAAAAGTTATTTGATCTAGACTAACTTGTAATGTCCCTAATTTCAATGAATATGTTAACAAACGTAAACAACAAACTCTAAACATAAAACGAATTCAAATGAATGAACGTTCACAAACATAAATGAAAGAAAGGCATGTTCATGTTCATTCGTTTAACTAACTGAACAGAAAAGTTTGTTCATGTCAACCCATTAAATAAATGAACTTCCCACTAAACGGTTCACTGAACGTGAGGTTCGTTTGCAGGCCTAATTGCATGTACAAACTCACCAAGTTTAGGTAGCATTGCTCCTACAGTCTCCTGGTTGACTTTCACAGGTGCCTCGTATATATGTTGGCCTCGAAAAGAATAAAAGGGGGGCGAAGGAGCCGATCTTTTTGGATCCAACAAAGATATGCAAACGCACAATGAGCTAACAAGTCCAGATTTTGAATGTGAATCATCCAACACGTGACCAAAAATCCTTGAAACAAAACTGTAAAAATAAAAAGAAAAGAAAACCTTAAATATCACATACTCTAAAGAGCATATAAAATTATAAAGCAATAAACAGAAATTCCATTATATGGCATCATACAAACCTTGGGGTAGAAATTTTAGAGGCAAGTGGAGATGACATGTTTCTAGTTATAGTACATAAAGTTTCTGCTGCATTAGCATGTACTTCAGGAGTGCTCTGAAACAATTTCAAAGAATAACAGTTCGAAAATGCATTTAATATACAAAACAGTAAATAATTAAATATGTAATTAGGCATGTAAGTGAACCGAACCGAACGTTCAGTGAATCGTTAGGCGGGAAGTTTGTTTATGTTCGTTCATTTAATAAACAAATGAAAATGAACACTTTGTTCGTTTAGTTAAATGAACGAACATGAAGACATGTCTTGTTCATTCATTTATGGTCGCAAAAAGTTCGATTACGACCTTCACATTCGTTTTTTACGTTTGTTTACATTCATTTATGTTGATTTGTTTTAATATTCATTAATACTTATAGGCCATTATAAATTATTGGAGATTCTCGAAAATAAAATACCATCACTTAAAAACTTAGAGGTTTTATTAATTTTCAGGTCCAACATATTGATGTTCGCTCGTTTGTTTGCTAACATTCGTGAACTATTTGTTTTACTATCAACAATCGAACATAAACGAACAAGAACACACTCATTTTCTTAACAAACGAACATGAACAAGAAACACTGTTCATTTAATTGTTTGTGTTTGACTGTTTAAAGTTAAACCAGCGAACATGAGCATGCCCCGGTTGTGTTTGTTTGGTTCATTTACATGCCTAATGTACATATATTAAATATGAGGTTGTACTCACTGATGGACTCAATTTATCCACAATCATTTCCAAAAGATTGCTATCTGTTAACCACTGCATCACATCCACCGAATCCGAATACATATGATCATCAGCACCAACAAGTCTTACCAAAACCTCCATGATTGATGTAATTCCAATCAAATCAACCAGCTGTTGAAAAACTTGTTGATGGGCCTGTTTCCATGTAAAATTGTTAAATAAATACAGGTTCTTTAGTATTATCAATGTAATTGTTAGTATTGGTGCTAATTGTAGAGAAGCTTGAAACTTAATAAAGTGTGATGATAGATTCAGAAAAAAAATGTGTATTTAGGAATGAAAGTAAAGGCTGTAATATTAAGAAAAAAATAATTATTTTGAGTGTATATTGATTCTTTGTAGAGATAGTTAAGCAGAGCATGAATCAAAATACATCACCAAGCATAGAAAAACTATACTCACTTGAACATAATTCATAAGTGGAACCGTCTTCCGCAACATGAGACATATCACAACCTACAACACCACATAACTTATCTAAAACAATGGTAGATGATAATAGAAAATAACAACAATAATGGTAATAATACTAGCAGGACTCAATGCAAGAAATGTCTAGCAATAAAGAACATACCTTACTGAAATACCCCGCCAGCAGGGCGCTATGAGAACGATTTGGTTCCAGAAATGAGAAAAGTAAATTCATCAGCTGCAAATTTGTGGTTGAAAGAGGGACATCACGTTAGACTGAATGTAATGGTAAGGAACTTATATAATAACTCAATCCATGTGGTCGATATTGCCGATATATCGGGTCCATCGGGATATATCGGTTATCGGTCCCTTCGTAAAATATCGATCAGAATATCGGTGCCGATAATGTCGGCGATATTGACAGATATTTGACCGATATATCAGCGATATTCCTGATATCAGTGTTTTAAGTCTTAATTATCAATTTTTATTGTTCAATGTTAGTGTTTTAAGTCTTAATCAGTTCCTATTTGCTACGATCGAGTGTTTTGCAGGTTGCAAAAGGTTAATTTGTTAATGGTAGGAGAATATACTGAATTATTAATGTTAAATTGCTATATGTATGAATTTTACATGATATTAAAATTACCAATATCCCACCGCGATAACCGATACCTCAGATATCGGTCCGATATTTTTCCACATTAACTGCTTATAAATACTAGATATAACTCAAAAGTTCAAAATACCTCCTCTTCTTCCACTAAAGTTTTGAAGATGACATCAATTTCGCATGTAAAGATCTCACAAGCAATGAAAGGGAACCTAAACATGTACAGAAGTTATTAGAAAGAGCCAATTTTGCTCCAAAAGTTGTATATGACAAGAATATCCAAAATTAATGAAAAAACAATAATATTATTATATTAAAAGTTTTAATGGCAATTGACATACTTGAAAATACGTTTGCTATCGGCATCCTCTTGAGGCTCCTCTATGATGTATTTCAGTAATTGTTCAACCTGAGCTCTGTCCCGCAAGCTGAAAAACAAGCACTCTCTTAAATATTAACAAAGATTCTTGTCATTCTATTTGCAGTTTTAACTTACTAAACTTCAACGTGGAAAGCATCAGCATAATGTAAATAATAAATTACTAAGATAAAAATTAAATTACAAGTTAATGAGACGACTATTCAAAGATTTGCATTCTTGAATAATATCTTCCTCATCCAAAAGCTCCTCCAATGTGAAACCTTCCTTGTCCAAGATAGACTCAACCTAAACATACCATAAACCATATCTTAAAACAAAGTAAACAGTGTTAAAAATACACAAGACAAAATAAAACTGGCTCGATGCAATTTTGTAAGATCGATTGACGCATTTGAGATTTGACCCTTGCATAACACACAAGATAAAGCCTAATAAATAACAACACTCTAAATTTCATTTTTCACTTACTAAGTTCACCTGGGCTCCACTATTAATCTAGATTATCCTTCTTAATTAAACATGATTATCATGTTAAAAATGTCTTCCACGAACTACACGATCCGACTATCCGAGGTCAACGAAACAAGCACAATAAATAAGCAAATTAAATCATTCCAAAATCCAAATTCAATCGAGTTCAATAACATTAATAACTATCGAATAGCTTAGACAAATTAAAAACCTAACTTAACTACTTAACCTATCAAACCAAAAACAAATCATCATCAATCACATCCTTAATTACACAAACCAGCCCGGGGTCTCACCAATTCACCATAGCTATAACCTCTTAACAAATCCAATAATTAATCAATTAACCTACTAATTACAATCATCACCATACTATACAGAACCTAAACAACAGGATCAATTTCAAAATCAACACAAAATCAAAATAAATCAATTGACAGTTTCCATATAGATAAATGACGAATCGTATTAAATATATCTTCCGCGAACTACACAATCCGAGGTCAACGGCTTAAGCACAGTAAATATGCAAATTAAATTATTCCAAAAACCGAATTCAACCGAGTTCATTAGCATTAATAACTCTTGTAAATAGCTTAAGACATATTAAATGCCTAATTTAACTACTTATAACCTATCAAATTAAACACAAATCATCATCAATCACATCCTTAATAACACAAACCAAACCGTTATCTCACCGAGCCAGCTAATCACCAATTCACCATAGCCAAAACCTCTTAACAACTCCAATAATCAATTAATTAACCTACTAATTAACATCATCACCACACTATACACAACCAAAACAACAGGATCAATTTCAAAACAAAAACAAATCAATTGACAATTTACATACAGACAAAAGACGAATCGTGTTAAATATGTCTTCCGCGAACTACACAATCTGAGGTCAACGGCTCAAGCACAGTAAATATGCATATTAAATTATTCCGAAATCCGAATTCAACTGAATCGAGTTCATTAGCATTAATAACTCTCTAAATAGCTTAGACATATTAAATACCTAACATAAGTAACCTGCTGAATTAATAACAAATCACATCCTTAATTATACAAACCAAACCGGCATCTCACCAATTCACCATAGCTACAAGCTCCTAACAACTCCAATAATCAATTAACCTATCAATTACAATCATTACCACACTATACACAACCTAAAGAACAGGATCGATTTCAAAATCAATACAAAACCAAAACAATGACAATTAACACATGGATAAAAGGCGAATTGTGTTAAATATGTCTTCCGTGAACTACACAATCCGAAGTCAACAACTCAAGCACAGAGTAAATACGCAAATTAAATTATTCTGAAATCCGAATTCAATCAAGTTCATTACCATTGATAACTATCTAAATAGCTTAGACAGTTACACATATTAAATAACTAACTTAACTACATAACTATCAAATCAAAAACAAATCACCATCAATTACATCCTTAATCACACAAACCAAACCAGCATCTCACCAATCACCAATTCACCATAGCATAACAACTCCAGCAACCAATTAACTAACCTATCAATTAACACAATCGCCACACTATACACAACCTAAACAACAGCATCGATTCCAAAATCAACACAAAATCAAACCAGCTCAATTGACAAGTTACACATAGCTACAAGGTCTAACAACTCCAATAATGAATTAATTAACCTATCAATTACAATCACTACCACGCTATACACAACCAAAACAACAGAATCGATCTCAAACCAAATCAATTGACGATTCACACGTAGATAAAAGACAAATCGTGTAATAGACTAATCGTAACGTACCGGTGAAGAAGCAGAAAGAGCTGTGAGGTGCCAAAACATGTTGAATTCAGAGTGATTGTAGATCTGCAAACGCTAGGTTGGTATGGATTGACGATTGGACGGTGCGAATCGGTTAATGGTGCGGATAGGAACAAAAACCCTAGGTTTTTGGGGATGAAAGAGAAGAGTGAGATCGATTAATTTGAGAGAGGAAAGAAAGATATTATTATCATGAGAGGAGCTTCCAAAAGTTTTGGTTTGGTTTCAGGATGAGAGAGAGAGTGTGTGTTTAGGTTAACGGGGCAGGTTACAAAAGGACAAACACAGCCAGCCCTTTAATCCGTTAGATTTGATGATGATGATGATGATGGTTAAATCTCATGTGCTAGATGAGGTTCGTAGGTTTGAGTCTCGTGGGTTAAATAGAGATGCATAAATTGGGTTTTTCTAATATTCGGTTTCAAGATTGAATCAGGTTTGTGTTTGGATGTTGTCTAACAGGCTGCATGTTTTTATTTTTGGTATTTTTCAAGTATTTTTTGGGTGTAGATTGGGAATTTGAAAAAACTCGGTTTCAGATATTGAAAAAACCTAGTTCTGGGTATGAAACCCACTCCAGTTCGAGTGTTCTGGGTACAAATCTGGTCCAATTCTGGTACGAGCAAGGGCGAAGCTTTATGGGGACTAGGGGTGACCCCAGTCACTGCTCGTTTTTTTCGGTTAATAGGTAAATTTCGCAATTTTTGTTTGAAAATTTTTATAGGTATTGAACGTGGTCACCCCCGATGTATTCTCCAAAAAGCTACCGGTAGTGTTTGATTTTTTTATGTGTATAAAACCTCATATTTTTATAAACAAATAATAGTCGAATACTAAAAGCTTTGTTTTTATAAAACTCAATGAAGAGGGCTATTAATTTGTAATAATGATACACTGTTTAAACAACAACAACAAAAAAAAGGGGATTGTCATTGGGTTAGGGTTTGAAAACAATCTACCATTTATTCAGAACTCAAATTCACTGCCTTACCTAATTAGTGGAGACCACCGGCCACCACTAAGCACACACCGTCGTCTGCCGTTGTCGGCCACCATCCTGGAGACCACTAGCACCACACAAAAGACAACGCCTTCAACCTTAGAGACACCACACAAGCTGCAACATCGAGTAACCGCACCGTTCCTCTCGCATTATTATAAATATTTTAGGTCTTTGTTGGTTAAAAAGTTATCTAGTTTTTATTATTATTTTTTATTATAAGAACAATCATTTGTATGAATGAAAAAAAATATAGATTTAGATATCATATTGTTTGACCCGGCCCAAACTGGATCGGCGACCCGAACCGAAAATTTTTAGGTCTGTGTGATGCAGAATATCTCCAAATTTGAATTTTGATTTTTAATATCTTTTATTATTTTATGTTTATCTTGTTTCCTAATTTATCTTTTCCTTGTTTACTATAAATAGGGATCCTGATTATTTAGTTTCTTAGTTTTTGATATTGAAGTTTAATGTAAAAGAACACTGTTCTTGGAACCTTTGGTTCGATTTTATCGTCTTTATTAATCATGAGTCTCTCGAGCCATTGATCGCTTCCAAACTGCATCATTTGGTATCAGAGCTTTTGGTTCTCAAATGGCTCGACGTGATGATGAATACTATTTTGCTCGTAGATTCGCAGCCAGAGGCAACGACATAAGTATGTTTGATTCACGTGCCTACAGTAGAGATTGGTATTCTACTAGCAGAGTCACTGCAAGAGGCAGCAGTGGAATCCATCCCGACCCGCGGGATCTTAAGATCGAACGACTCCGACAACGAGTCTGCGATCTTGAAGAAATTAAACGTCTCCGACAACGAGTCCGGGATCTTGAAGAGATCAAACGGCTCCAAAAACGAGTCCGCGATCTCAAGTTACAACGGGAGATGCGCAAGGCGGAAACCTAGTCGAGCCCCGTCGTCTGGGATGAAGGTGGCGACGGAGAGCAGCATCCGTTTGGCCGTCACCAACCTTGGTTCTATGAACCAATCTATCATGAGTTGTCGGAAGACGGATTGAGGTTTGATAAAGAACCGAGGTTCGATGAAGACATAGTTGATTTTCATGTAACCAAGTATTCTAGGGAGAAGGAGCACCGTAACGTCGCTGATTTTTTCTATGCGTCCCCACCCATATATGACGATTATGAGGATGAGGAAGAAAATATGGTGGTCATGTGTGGTGATAAGACATTCGGTGATAATGGGAGTGACAATGAAGATTGTTTGGAGTCCATTAATGGAGGTTCTGTGGTGGTGACCGGTGTTCCAGCGACAGCCTTTGTTGAGCCGTCTTTCATGCCGAAAGAATAGAATGGATTAATTATTGGTTCTAAGTTATCGGGATATCAATTTGAAGGTGCTATGACTAATCTACCGATGAATGTGGAGTTTTATGATGGAATGAATATTCAAATGGAGAAAAATAAGGATACAAACAAAAATAGAGATTGCATGATTTTCATGTATAAGGAAGGAGATAAAATAATTAATTTGGATGCTAATGATTTACTTGGAAAATGCAATCACTTTCATGGTGAAAATATACGTGGGCATGAAGGTTTTAATATGCAGAATTCTTGCAGTTCTAGAGGTTTAAATTATGGCAAAGATTTAAAAACAGATGTTGAATCAGTTTTTGAATCGCTAATGAACATAAAACCAATTGATCCTCCCTTCGATCTGGGTGGTATATGTTCAAAGTCATGCGAGGCGTTTTTTAAAGTTGAACTGTTTAGGAGGGTCGTGATGTCGTTGAGTAAGAACGTGATTGATTTTCCTTTTGAATCCGGTGGCTTGTCTTTGAAGTTTTCAAGTTTGTTTTTAAAGATTTTCAAGTTATCTATTAACAAGAACAAAGGAGCCGGTCATTTATCTCGGGTTGTCAATGATTTTTTCGACGTTCTCAAGACTCGAGGACGAGTCTTTTTTGAAGACGGAGAGACCCGACAACCCAATAGACCCAGGTGGTGCGAGTTTAGAGTCGGGTGAGGCGGCTCGTGAAGTTCAATTAGTTGAGTGGGTAAAGTTGAGAGCAAACATGAACCATTCTAATGCTACATTCAATCGGGGTGGTATACGCTCAGAGTCGCGCAAGGCGTTTTGCAAAGTTGAATTGTTGGGGCATGTCATGAAGTTAATAAATAAGGAGCGCGTTGATGTTCCTTTTGATCCAGATGGCTTGGGTCCGAAGACAAAACTCGAGGACGAGTTTTTTCAAAGACGGGGAGTAAATGTGCAGTTTGGAAGCGATCAATGGCTCGAGAGACTCATGATTAACAAAGATGATAAAATCGAACAAAAGGTTCCAAGAACAATGTTCTTTTACATTAAACTTCAATATCAAAAACTAAGAAACTAAATAATCAGGATCCCTACTTATAGTAAACAAGGAAAAGATAAACTAGAAAACAAGATAAACATAAAATAATAAAAGATATTAAAAATCAAAATTCAAATTTGGAGATATTCTGCATCACTGTGACTTCGGTCACTGTTGTGACTAATCTCAAGCTTCGTCACTGGGTACGGGTTTTGATACTTAAATGCATACTCTGTCTGTACCCTACTGGTAAGATCAAGTACGGGTTCGGATATTAAAAACCGGGTCTGGGTTTTGTTTTGTTTTGGTTTTTGTTTTTGTCCGGTTCTAGGTTCGGGGTTTTTTTGCACATCTAGGGTTACCCCGTTGTTGGTATAGGGCTGGAAAAACATGTGTTAATGTATTAAACAGGTTATAGACGACGTTATTAACAAACATATCAAATGTAAATGCAACTTATTTAACTATTTTATATATCTTATTTATATGGCATAGTTATTTGTTTCATTTACTAACATGATAAATGATAAAGCATAACCTACTGATTTAAATTATTTCAGAAAAATATAAATTTACATAGTGTACTTTTATTAAACATGTTTAATCGTGTGTTGTAGATGTTAGGAATTGTCAGCTCTAATTGGTGGGGTTTCCGCCTCCGTAAGGTTTTCGAGTAAGACCTAAAGCGTTTAATAACTGAGGACGGTTGAAATACCATTACATGTATACTCGGGGAAAAAAATGTTGTTATGTATACTCGGGAAAAAAATGTTGTTTAAAAAAGGTTAAATGTTATCAGTTTGAGTTTTGGTTTACTTGGTTTGAATTTTTCTTATTTAAAGCAAAAAAAAAAAAATGAAACAAACTGAATTCGAAATTGGTTAAGGTTTCAATTTTAGACCTAAACACTTGAATGTTAAATAAGATGGGTGTGCATCGATTCGCATTTCGTGTGTCATAGGTACAGTGTTCTTGATTTGGTAATGGGTTATAGGAGTAGGAAAATCCATAGTCCGAAAAGTGTGTTTTGGGCCCCGGTGTTAAATAAATTGGGTTTCGTAGGACGGAAAATCGATTACCTAATGACCTCAGCACAAGAAGAATGGATGAGGATCCGAACAAGGTGGGATACAAATAAAGGGATAGAGTATTCCATTACATATAACTTGGTTTAGTTTTAAAGGGTTTCAGTTTGGGTTTTAGTGTTTGGTTTGAAATCGAATACTGGGTTAAAATATTCATTAGTCGAGCTTAGTTTAATGGTAAAGATAGTGAATTAACTTATGTATCTTACGTCGTGTATGAAAATCACTTTTTAAAAATAGTGTTTCGACTCTTTAGTGTGTTAGTGCACAAAGTCAACTTTGGAATACTATAGAAAACAAACACTAAAACATTAAAGAATAAAACTATGATTTAAGTAGTGTTGAGAGACACGTATGTTATGTAATATAATGTTTGTATGTTTTGATTGATCATTGTGTTATACCTGTCTATTTTTCATGACCAAGATGTTATTTCAATGAAGCAACACAAGTGCACAGCTATTTTTAGAAAGTAGTTATGTTTAGTTGCATACTTTCAATTATATAACATGTCAGTAGGAAAAGTATTTGTAACTGCCATTTTATTGTTGTGTTAATTGTTTTATTATTAAAGATGGAGTGGTCCGGTTAATTTTAATGAACACAAGAAAATGATATTCGAAAATATATAAAAAACACGAGTTTTATGGTTATTTGATAAACATGTAACAATTTACTTGGCGTAACACCAATGGTTCAAGAAGCTGATATGTGTTGCAACAAGTAACTTTTCTTGTTAAGTTATTTAGAAGTATTTTAATTCGTTTATAAATAATATTATTTTCATATATATTTATTTAAATGCGAGTAAATTACACGAGTGGTCTTTTAATACGTGTGTTTTAGGAATGAACATTTGGTACTTGGTACCGATACTGTACCGGCACCGGTAGCGAAATCGGTACCGATTTGGTACCTTCGGTACCGAATCGGTACCAAAGTTTTGAGTTTCGCGATCGGTACGGTACGGTACCGGTATTTCCCGAATTTTTACCTTCAATACCGGTACCGTCCCGGTACCGAACCGAATATTTCGGTACCGGTACCGATACCAAGATTTGGCGATTTTCGGGATCGGTATTTTCGACCGAACTCATCCCTAGCGTGCTTCATTGTTCTAGTTCTTTCTTTTTGTAAACTACAGATATTGGCTCCCCAACATAACACATTTAGTTCTTTTAACTAAAAGAGGTTATAAATATGTTATTTACACAGGAAATGGCCTTGATGATTATAAAATTAATGCACGTGAAATATGGTTACTATATCATATACGTGAGATATGATAAATTACATGTGAAAGACGTTTAAAGACGCAAAAACGTGTAAAATACGCGCCAGCTATGTTAAAAGACAACCAACGCACGTGTTAAACCCATAATTAGATGAACAATAAATGGTTGTATCTCCCTAGATGATAGAAATTGATTAAACTAAACATGTCTATTTAAATTGCACGTATCAGACATAATCTAGGTTACAAAACTAAATAATATCAATTTGTCTTTGATTTTTGAGTGACCTACTTACAACAGAACAGAAAATGCCATGACTCATGAGGCAGTAGCGAGCGTTGGTTCCGACAATACAACATTAAAGAGACGAAGAAGTGAAGCACGCAAAATTTTAAGGTTTGAGGGTATGTGCACTATCTTTAGCACGAGAAATCTCGTTATGAGAATCAACAAGTCTTCGTTCATTTTGTTTTTGACGCATTTCGATGCATTCCTTAACCATCAAAGCTACTACATATATAAAAAGAGTTATCGACACTAAAAGAGTATAACTTTGTTTTTAATATGATCGGTTTTGTCATTTAAAAAGAGACAGCAGCATAATTTGTTATCCGGTGTATCCCGTGTAATTGTATTATTTGGTTAGGTATTAATTAAAAGCGAGTATCTAATGGTGGTAGACTGGTAGGTACTAGGTAGTGCCGTAGTGGTATGTAATGTAAGACACTAATCACAATTAATTAATCAATCTTAACTAACATTAGGTCATACACCATAACTGTAACTCTACTCAACCAAATCGAATCACTGACTGTTCCAAATTCACACGATTGATTCATCAATCCAATCAAACCGTTAGATCTCCAAATTACACCTAACAAACCCAACCTATAGCTACAAATCACAATACGACGTCGTTGTAATGAACGTCAGCCATCCGTCAGTGCATCCGGTTGAAGCACCGCCGGCCGACGGCCGTCCGGCGAGAGTGAGGATGAAGGTTATCCAAGGCATGCCGGCAACCATCGGCGGTCTTAGCTTGCGCTTTTTTCAGTTCGCCTACGCCGTCGTTTCGCTTGCGGTTATGGTTTCCACTTCCGATTTTCCGTCAGTTACCGCCTTCTGGTAATTGTTTTAGGTTATTTTGGTGATTTTATTGCTTGATTTGTATTTATAGTGGAAGTAGTTGTATATAGATTTAGGTAGGTACTGGATTGTGTAATTAAGTTGGAGATTGGATCTGTATTAGGAAATTTAGAGACTAGAGATGAGATCGGTGAGTGATATATTATATACTGAATTTACTCTACTGATTGTTCCAACTCGGTACTGATCGGTATCAGTTTCATTAAAAATACCAAAGCGGAAGGGTACCGATACTGGTACTGATTGTGTTTAGTCGGTACCGGTTCAATATGGTAGCAATACGGTACAGGTATTTGGTAAAAAGTGTTCATTTCTATACGAGAGAGAAGCGTCTGGAATGGAAAACTACAGGATTTAAAATTCGTTAGTTGGAAACGTAATTTGTGTTCTAGAAAGAACTATGTTGCTGATTGATTTAGCTTCTGCATTTGAAAATTAAGCTAGAGATTGGAGCTGTATTAGGAAATTTAGTTGGTGTTGTGATAGTTACTGTGACAAGAGTATTTATTCTGTTTGATTGAATGAGAGTAGATTTGATATCGGACAGAGACCGAAAAAGAGTGAAACCATATACCGAATACCATACCGTTTTTTTTTGACTCGGTACCAGTACTATTAAAAAAAACCGACATCGAAGTGTACCAATTATGAAAACGAGTACCGATACCTATTGTGTTCTGTCGATACTGGTTTGGTAAGGTAAGTCGGTAACGATGTTCGGTACAAGATGCTCATCCCTAAGTGAGAGAGAAGCATCAGGAATGGAAAACTACAGTATTTTAATCACTGGTGTTAATTCATTATGAAAATATTAATTAAGAGGCTGCTGTGCAGTGAATGGTCGCATGGCGTTACTTACCGGTGCAATAATAAGATCAAGAGGCAATTAATTTAAATTATGGTGATTAAACATAGTATTGGTAGGGGTAGACATATTTATGAACTATGCCTGTGATTAAGATGGAGAAAAGTGGCATTTAAGACTCCTGCAAATACCTAATTCTGATGCTAGAGATAAGGGAAGACTAATGATATGAACTATTAGCGTGTATTGCATCAAATAAAATTAATTTTAGTAAATTTTACCCATAATCAAAATAGTAAATAATGATTAATTAAAGGCTATGTTTTTCCCTAGCGTAATTATGATTAATCACCATATTCTTGATTAGTGGTTTTTGATAGGATTGTTGCTGGAGTAACATCTTTGCCACTGTTCATAGTTGTCACTTGATTAGAGTTTATATAATGAAATCACCATAGGTGGTTGAGTATAATGAAAAGTCTAATCAAGTGAGTTCTTTGAATGTTGGCATGGATGTTGCTTTGCTTTTGCAATAATCTAATGAAGAACTGAATTAAGGTTATGGTGATTAATAATGATTTCAGTAGGGGAAGACATAGCCTTTTGAAAATCTTTAATTGTTATTTTGATTAAGATAGAGAAATGTGACATTAAAACTCCTGTAGTCCGGTGAATCCTTAAATTTAGTTAGATGCTAGAAGTAGGGGGAGACTAGTTATACGGACTATTATAGAGAATTTTTTTTTTTTTTGAAAATTGACTTTCATTAAAAACAAACACAACCAACGACTATCACCAAGACGGAGATAGACGCCGAAAGCCAAAAACCAATAACAACAATCACGTTACATCAAATAAACACCATCTTTTCCAATCCACTACCCCTATCTTAGATCTATTTTTGTACCAAAGAAAACCAAAGATTTTATATCCGCAACCATTTCTACCACCTTAGTGTTCTTGCCCGAAAAAATCTTTTCATTCCTAGCCCGCCAAATCCTCCAACAAGTAATGATGACAATGCCATGAATAATCAATCTCTTGTTCCCCGTCGCACCACTAACCTTATGCACTTCCACTAAATCATTGACATGGAAAACAAAAGATCTAGGGATGTTGCACCATGAACCAATCGCATTCCAAACGGCCATAGAAATGAAACACCCGGTTAACAAGTGCTCGAGCGATTCCTCATTACTCTCACATAAAGCGCAACTATGATCATCACAATGCAAATGACGCCTAGCTAAAGCCTCCTTGGTTGGAAGACAATCCAGAACGGCCCTCCACATAAAAATATTACATTTTTTCGGGACCCAATCGCTCCATTGAAAACCGAAACTCCCAGCATCCACAACGGACCGCACCATCCATCTTTTAATCGACGAAACCTCGAACTCTTTGCAGCTACCAACCGCCCAAGACCATGAATCTTCACGGTCAACCATCACCACCCCTTGAAGGAGATCTTCCAACTCTTGCTTCTCGATCACCTCCTGTTGGGAGCAAGGAGCTCTAAGCCAATCCCACACAATGCGACGAGAGGATCCAGTGACCACCAACCGATCTGCTAACAAGACATTTTTATGTTTTTCTACCGCATATAAGGACGGATACTTGTCCATAATCGGCGCCGAACCCAACCACAAATCCATCCAAAACCGAACTTGGCGACCATTCCCAACTGTGGCCCGGATCACTCTATTAAAACCCACACCATCAACCTTAAATTTGTTCCAAAACATAACACAATTCTTCCAAACCCCGGGAATCCCATTATTAACCGGAGCAAGCCCCAACAGCGCGAGGACCCGTGAATAGACAACACTACTCTTCTCCACATCGCGTGATGATTGTTTAGAAATCTCCCAAGCCATTTAGTAATCAGCGCTTGATTATTAACCTCTAAACGAGCGATACCTAAACCCCCTTCTTTTATAGGTTTGGTGACTACCTCCCAAGCCACCCATGACATCTTCCTCACTTCATCCGAACCACCCCATAAGAACCTTCTCATCAAAGCTTCTAAATCATTGATAACCTTCTTGGGTGCCTTAAAAAGCGAAAAATAATAAGTGGGAAGACTATCCAGCACCGATTTAATAAGGGTTACCCGACCGGCAATAGATAACGAATTAACTTTCCATTTAGAAAGCCTCTTCTTGAACTTGGACACAACCGGTTCCCAATTAACCACCCTATTCATGTTAGCACCAACCATAATCCCTAGATAAGAAAACGGGATTCTACCCGGCTTACAACCCATGAAACCAGCTTGGATATCGATCTCACCATCTTCTACACCTACTCCAAATAACACTGATTTATGGAGATTAATCTTTAGCCCCGAACACAAGTAAAATATGCGAAGAATACGTTTCAAGTTATCAAAATTAAAAGAAGACCACTCTCCCATAATCATAGCATCATCCGCATAAAAAAGATGGGATAAAGTAGGACCTTCATTAGGAAGAGTAATACCATGAAACGCACCTATATCACAGGCTTGTTTCAACATACCTGAAAAAGCCTCCATCAGAATAATAAAAAGAAAAGGCGATAGCGGGTCACCTTGACGAATGCCTTTATGACACCCAAATTCGAAAGTAGGAGATCCATTAACAAGAACAGATGATCTGGTTGCCAACAAAGTACCACTAATCCAATCACACCAGACCGAAGGAAAACCCATCTGAGAAAGAACCGACAACAAGAACTCCCAATTCACATTATCATAGGCTTTATCGAAGTCAATCTTGAACATAAAAATTCTTCTCTCCCTCTTCTTAGCCCAAGCAATAACCTCATTAGCCACCAAAGGGCCATCAAGAATATATCTTCCTGATAAGAAAGCCGATGATGCTCTGAGACAATCTTATTCATAACCGTTTTGAGTCGATTCACTAACACCTTCGACACAGTCTTTAAAATACAACCAATGAGACTTATCGGTCTAAAATCCCCCAAAGATGACGGATTGTTTACCTTAGGAATTAAGGTGATAAAAGACGATCCAACCCCCTAGCAAAAACTTTTAACACTATGAAAATGATCAAGAATATCCGCAAAATCCTTCTCGAACAACTCCCAAAAAAACCGAATGAACCTAAAATTAAAACCATCTGGCCCAGGAGCTTTGTCACTACCGCATTCAAAAACCGCCTTCTTGATCTCATGCACGGAAAAATCACTGATCAAAAAATCCGCCTCCACCGAAGACAAGACCGAAAACCCATATCCAATCAACCGAGGCCGATGTGTAATGGATTCTTTAAACTTACCAGCAAAGAAACGCAAAACTTCCTTTTTAATGAGAACCGGGTTTGTTTCCCACGCCCCATTCACTTCCAAACCCGAAAAATAATTTGAAGCTTTACGTTTATTAATAAAACCGTGAAAAAATCGAGAATTTTCGTCTCCATGAATCGCCCAATTACACCGAGCCTTTTGCTTCAAATCCCGGTAATAATGATTATCCAACTCGCCTAGCCGTCTTTTAATTTCGCTTAAAGACCATGTCTCTTCTTCCAACAAATCCCGAACCTCCATGGTTTGGTCCAAATCACGCAACTCTTCCTCCAATAAAACCCTTTCCTCCTTTTCTTTGGCTTTACAATCGATCGCCCATCTAGAGATAGCATCACGCAAAGCTTTAAATTTATACAACAATCTCGCGTCCGGAGAACCATGAAACGAGCCATCAACAAGCGTCTTCTTAACCAACGTCCCAAAATCCTCTCTACCAAGCCATGAATTGAAAAACCTAAACGGTTTGGGACCATAGTTCTTGGAAGAACCAATTTTCAAAACCAACGGACTATGATCCGGCTTATTCCTTTCGAGAGCAATATACTCCGCACACGGCCATTCCATAAAGAAACCCCAATTAACGAAGATTCTGTCAATACGGCTTAATTTATTTCCTGCAACAAAAGTAAAACGCCTCCCTTTCAAGGAGTACTCATGAAGATTCGAATCATCAATGAAATCGTTAAACTCATTGGCCTCACCCACATTAAACAAAGAATTCCGCCTATCCTCGGCACACCGAACCGAGTTAAAATCTCCTGCCACAATCCACCTCCCATTACCCTCCCCGATCAAATCACGAATTTCCCTCCAAAGTGCTCGTTTAGTAACTAGATTTTGAGGAGAATAAACATTGAGAATATGAAACAAGCTACTCTTTCCTTTCACAGTGCCCGAAACTAGAAGCCAATTATTATTCTTGACCACCCTTTCCATACGAAAGACTTGGGAATCCCATATCGATAATAACCCACCCGACCTTCCAGACGAAGGAACCCAATCAAATGAATACTCACCATAACCCCAAAACCGTCCCACATCCACAGAATCCAAGGAAACAAATTGCGACTCTTGTAAAACAATAAAACTAACCTCATGATGGACTCGAAGACCTCGAATCCAATCGGCTTTGCTAGAACTCCCTAACCCACGAATGTTCAGAGAAAAAACATTCATTGAACACCTTCTTGATAGCCTTCGGAAACAAGAACCTCTTTAACATTAGAAACAAAATCTTGCAAATTCTTAACACCTAACGCCTTACTCAACTCAATGGTCTTCTCCAACTCCACCTCAATCGGACCTTGGTGTTGCACCTGATCAATACCTCTACCAATCATCGAGGGCTCCGCAGTCTCTCCCTCGATGTCTCGAACCACCTCCGTATTAGTAGACTGCCCTTTGTTAAGATCCGGTGTTAAGAACACTCCTTCAACACCTGTCTCGATACCCCTAGTAACATCCGAAGGCCTATCAAGATCAAAATATCTAAATCCTCCCTTGGTCTCTTCTTAGGACGCTCCATAGAACCACTACCCCCACTCCGATTAGAAAATAAAGACTTCCGTCTGAACTTCTTATGTCCCTTGCCTTTCAACGCAGAAACATTTGTACTATCACCGTTACCATTCTCGACCGCCTCCTCATTAGAATGATCATAAGAGTTCGAAAACTCACCGACCATCACGTTAGAATTATCGTTCACACAACCATCCAACCCATTAACAACATGTTCCCTGACATAAACTTCATTAGCTTGAGAACATTCGCCCTCTTCACGATGCACATTATGAAACTCATCCTGCACAATATTATCATCACACTTATCCTCCTCCGGTAAAACGGAACCATCATCCTCTTCATACTCTACTACACATTCCGGTATCCATTCCCCAACATCTTCATCCACCCACACTTTAAAAATTTTCCCCTCCAATTAATGTCCACCCGATCCACAATCCGTTTGCACTCTTTACTCAACACACCGATGAGAGTATACGATAAGTTCTCTTCAGCAGATAAGGAAGCCGATTGAACCACCTTGCCAAATCTGCTTCCAATTAAATCGAATACCTCGTCTAACACCAACTGAGCCGGAACCCCATGAACCTGGAGCCAGGCGATCCGACCCTCCTCCACACTAGTTCTATCAGACCAAGGTTCTAAACACTCAAACCAGTCTGACCATTTGTCTTTGTCATTCAGGAAGGCATCCCTATCCCCACTAACGTAGAATACCAACACCACTGAAAGCCCTCCCAGATACTTAATATCTAATGATCTCCAACCATGCTTCCGAACCAACTTTTTCAAAGAAGTTAACGTGTGAAGATTCACCACCCTCCCGGTAAGAGCACATCCCTTCCAATGAGAAAACCGTTCCACCGAATCATCCACCTTAATCTCATCTACTTTGTTCCGATTTAACAAAGAATCAACAAAGGAACGCCCATTACCAACTGATGCATAAGGAACCCCATTCCTATCGGATCCTTCGGAACTAGGGTTTGCTTGACCACTAGGTTTTGCATGGCTATTAACAGGAACAGAAGCCGTCTTCCTCCTATTACCAGAATCGGGTCTATCTATATTCTCACCATCCACAAACCGAGCAATCGCAATAAACAACTTATACGAACCGATCCATACATCTGATAACTCATCTCCCAACCGTTTGACATCTTTCACCTCGGAAAACGATACGAAAGCAAACCTCTTGCCCCATTTATCCAGCTTCCTAGCTATATAGGAACCTTCGTAACGACCAAAGCTACCCATAACATCTTTTAAGTCTTGCGAAGAACACTTTGGGGGAAGATTTGAGACAAAAAACTTCGATAAAACCTTGTTATTACCTTGAGCCTAATGATCATTCCGTTTCCCTTTCCGATTACGTGGTTGTTCCCATTCTTCTGAATCCATGCCGCCGTGGATCGCCCGAGATTTTCGGAGCTAGGGTTTTCTTACGTTGGGGGACTTCATATCATTATTTGGATGACCGCTTGTTGATGGATATGGACAATAGGTCGGCGGATGCAGGTGGTGAACGGTGGCTGGAGGTGAGCGCCGACTGTAGGGGAGCGGCGGCTGGAGGTCGCCGGAGGTGTAGGATGCAGGTGGCGACGGCACGCCGGAGGTGGAGAGGCAGGCGGTGGCGCACTGGAGGTGGAGGAGGCAGGTGGCGGCGGCGGCGCACCGGAGGTGGAGGGTAGGGGTGACGGGAGGTGGAGGCTAGGGTTTTTCCGGTGGTGGGTAGGGGTGACGGGAGGTGGAGGCTAGGGTTTTTCCGGTGGTGGGTAGGGGTGACGGGAGGTGGAGGCTAGGAATTTTAGTTATATAAACTTAGCTTTGTCCAGCAATAAATTTGATATTATAGAGAATTAGTGTGTAAGTTTCATCAAATAAAAATGACTGCTTTAGATATAGCACTTTATGAATATTCTGCACATTACTTTCTATAAATATGTATTCTTGAGTTATTGTTGAATTAAAATCTTTTAATTGTGTGCCATGTCAGCTACCTTGTTGCTGCTGTTGCCCTTCAGAGTATGTGGAGCTTATCACTTGCTATTCTCGACATACATGCCCTTTTGGTTGGTCGGACGTTGCAGAATTACAGAGTTGTTAGTCTCTTTTCTATCGGTGACGGGGTACGATTAATCACTGCTGATTATTTTATTATTGAGATTGATCATTGTATGCCGTTTATCTCTAAATAATATATGCTTCATTTAGGCCTTGACGCCTTGTTAACTCCTAAATTAATAATAAACAGTATATTTTTGCTTTGTCTCACGTTAGTTCATGATTTAACCATAGGAGAAGTCAAAATGTCAGATTAAGCGTTTTTGCTTTATTTTATTTGAATTTAACAAAACGATTCAGAATTTTTTTTTATATCTAAGTATAGTTAAGATGGCTTCAGACTCATTTCACCTTTTTAAACTTGGTATAATATCACACTGACTCAATAAGAAATAATCATAGAATTGGATAGAGGGGTGCATGGGTCGGTGTTGGACTCAAGCCGAACCAAAAACCAAAATTCCGTTTTTTGAGTTTTGAAAACCATTCGTTTTGGTTTTTCAGTTCGTGCCATTTGAATTTTGAACTAGAAAATTTTGAGCAAAAAAAATTGGCCAATAAATCTGGGACCGAATCTTTTTGTTTAATATTAACTGATTATTATACATGTTGGCTAAAATATTTGGGTTACACTATTTATTAAATTCTTTTGAATGACTTAAAATTCAATATAAAAAATGAAAATACATAAATTTGGTTTTGTTTTTCGAAAACACAAAACCAAACTGTTGGTTTTTGTGTGGGGTTGGTTCGGTTATTTTGGTTTCATGCACACCCCTATCGATATCACCATTCGGGTATGATTGTCATATTGTATCCTGTGTTAAATGAAATGGGTAAATATTAAATATAAATACTTTTATAGGAGTGTCTGATAATAATTATTTTAGTTGTGAAAATATGATATTATATATATGACTCATTTAAGTTCAAAACCATTTGTCTTTAATTTTCAGGTGACATCAACTCTTACATTTGCAGCAGCATGTGCATCTGCTGGTATTACAGTTCTTATCAGTAATGATCTCGGTTTGTGTTCTCAAAATCATTGCAAGCAGTTTGAGACCGCTACTGCTATGGCTTTCCTTAGCTGGTTTACTGCTTTGCCCTCCTTTCTTCTCAACTTTTGGTCGTTGTCGTCTCGGTAATTGTTAAATAAAACTGTCAATTTAAAAACACTGTTTTTTGTCATCATCCCGCCATTTGTGTTTCTCTGTGTAGTTGTGTTGTTTTTATTGGTTTTTATAAAGAAAGAATCACGCTGATGTCGTGGGCTCATTGATGTATATACGCGTGTTTAGTTTATACATTTGAATTCTTCCACATAGTAAAGTTTGTGTTTATCTCTTGACAATTGTTATCACACATCTAAATTCTATACATTATGTTTTTCGTTAACTTTTATAAAGAATTTTATTAAAGTAGTCATTTTTCTTAGTAGATTATAACTTCAATGATAAAACAGTTTTTCTTTGTAGATTTCAACTTTGACGATAATAACAATTTCACATCACATGTATTACACTAGACCAGAAATGGGTTAAGATGACCGGACCAGACTCAAAACAGGGATTTGATGAGACATTGGACTGGAAAAACAAAGTATAAATTTGCAGCGAGTGTGTACGAGGTACACATGTAATGTTTCTTACTAAAGCTATACAAAAACGTTTTAGCTGTTTATTTTTCTTGATTTTGTACACTGCTGTGGACACACAAAAAACGATATGAAACATAAGACGCATAAATTTGATTGCATGTGAAAGTAATAGCCATTAATGTGGTTACCTTATTTTGAATGGCAAAATGCAAAATTAATGTGGTTATTGATGTTCATTTTTGATCCAAGCAATGCATTAGTAAACTGTAAATTTTGATTCAAAAGATGCATGAACAAAGTCATTAACAAAGCCAACTCTTATCCAAGCGACGCATTAGCAAAGCCATTAACATGAGTGCAAAGCCACTAATATGGTAGATGTCCGAACAATGCATGCGCCAAAGCCATTAATGTGATGGTTGGCGTTTACAAAATAAGTCTACTACCAGTCTCATTGTAGATCATCACTCACAAATTCTAGTTACAGAATTCGCATATATGACCATGTGAAGTCGTGAAGATACTCATGCCATACAGTCATAATAAATACACTTAAATATTAAGTAATTACAGACTTAAAATCCATTAAAATCAGAAAAACCGGTCATCTACCAGACCAGAGAGACAAAGTATACATTTCTAGAGATGATCAAAAAAACCGGTTCCGGAACCGGAACCGGTGGAACCGAACCGGACCCGAACCGGTTCCTACCCGATTTTTGTAGGAACCGGACCCTATCTGATTCAACCCGATGATCCGTGACCGGTTCTTGCATTTCTGAGTGGGGGCGGGTAGGAACCGGAACCGGTTAGGAACCGGTTCCATCCGGAACCGGTTCTAGCCGTTGGATCGAGTATAGCCGTTGGAAATCGTTTTTTTGGCCGTTTTTTGACCGTTGGGGTCAAAAATAGCCGTTTTTTGGCTCCCCCAAGCACCCCACTACTAGTATAAATAGGTATTTGGTGTCATGGGTTCATCACAACACTCAAAACGCAAACCCGAACGCAAAAAAATACAAAAAAAACGTTATTACAACGTTTTGAGTTCTCTAATCTCTTGTTTTCTCTTCTTCTATATTCATATTTGTTGTTATGGCTGCCTCACAATCATCGGTTGGTCAAGGTTCCAACGCCGAACCAAGTTTCGTTCGTATTGTACCTCATAATCGTAATCAAGAGATTTGGTGCAATTGGGATTTGGTTGAATTGAGTGACCATTCATTGAAGGCTCGGTGCAAGTTTTGTGGGGTTTATTTAAACCCACTTTCGAATTCAAATTTGAAGAAACACATCGAAAAACCGTATTGCAAGGCGTTGAAAAAGAACGTCGATTCGCAACAAACGCAAATGGATAGTGAAGGCGGAATATTTACATACCAAATTGATCGAGTTCAAGATCGTATGGTGAAGTTTGTGATTCAAGAAGCTTTGCCGTTTAGCCACTTCGACAACCCTCGCTTAACCGCCATGATTCGAGATACGCTTCAACCACAATACACTCACGTAAGTCGTCATACTCTTAAACGTTATTGTTTAAAATTGTGGAAGAAGGCCAAAGAGGTACTAATTGCATATTTTGAAAATATAAATACGGGAATAAACTTAACTAGTGATGTTTGGTCGGCTCCACATGGTCTACCCGAATCTTATCTTTGTGTCACCGCTCATTGGGTAGACCCGTCATCGTGGGAAATGATGAAACGCACCATTGCTTTCGAACTCTTTGAGTATCCACATACGGGAGATAATTTGTTTGAAATTTTAGATTATGTTATAAAAACTTATAAACTAGAAAATAAAATATTTTCAATGGCATTTGATAACACGTCGAATAATACATCGGCGGTTGATAAATTAAAATTAAAATATACGCCGATTTGCAATGGTGTATTTTTTCACTCAAGGTGTGTTGCACATATCATTAATTTAATCGTGCAAGACGGACTTGCTTCGGATGAGGTTACATCGGTTATAAACGATTTTAGACTAATGATACATGAAGTTTTTAAGAAAAGTAAAAAAAGACAAATGGATTATAGAAAATTTTGTAAAGATACGGGAAGAAAAGCTTTGGGAGCTAATTGGGATGTACCTCATCGATGGAATTCCACTTGCATAATGTTTCAAAGTGCTTTGGAACAAAGAGAAACTTTACAAATGTTTCATTCTAGTCTTGCCGAGAATGATTTGGCAATCCCCTTTTCAAATGAGAAATGGGAAATTATCAATGACTTATCGACTTTTCTTGAAGTTTTTAAAACATCAACTACGAAACTATCGGGAACGTATTATCCGACAAGTCCCTTGGTTCTTTCGAAGTTATTTTTAATGGTTAACAATCTTAAAGAATTTGAAAATAAAAGTCCAATGTTTTCAAACATCATATTACCAATGAAGTTTAAATTAAAAAAATACTTTCTTGAATTGCCACCGGTTTTTACTTGCGCCGCCGCTTTAAACCCAATGTTAAATGTTACGGGGGTTGAATGTGTGATAGACGAAATTTTTTCAGCCTTAGATATGCATGAAAATTATTTTAACTTGAATTTTAAATTTATGTATGACTTTTATTTAAATAAATATGGGTCAAACATACACATGCCTATGCCGGGGGGGTCTTCATCAAGTTCAAGTGCTACTAGAGTACGAGATCCCATGATTAGCCTTATGAACACCGTTCGCAACGTAACGGCTAAAAAACAAAGGGGTAACACCCCTTCAAGCGAACTAGGAAGGTATAGTGCAAATGATTACTCTACCGGTTTATCCGAAGAGGAATATGGCACTTTTGATGTTTTGACTTGGTGGAAGGTAAAGGAAACCGAGTTTCCGATTCTTGCCACCATGGCCCGTGATTTACTAACCGTCTAAGCTTCTACGGTAGCTTCGGAATCCGCTTTTTCTCTTAGTGGCAGTGTAATATCGGTGAGAAGAACAAGACTAAATTCGGAGTCGGTGGAGATGTGCATTTGCTTAAAGGATCACTTGGACTCAATCGATCGTATTCAACACTTAACCACTCTCGAAGATGAAACACCACTTGATGTTCGAGTGCACGACTAACAAGAAGGCATTTCTACAAGTAATTCCGAGGAAGAAGTCGCCGCTCAATAATTACGACAAACAAGAAGGCTTTTCTAGAAACAATATGTCACAACTTTATATTTATAAGTTTAATGTTTTGTTAGTTTGTTTTTGAAGATTTTAAAACATGTAACCTTTTTTTTTGAACTTCTTAAAGTAAATAAAATGAATTTTATGTTAATTGTTTTGTTTATTTTTCATGCTATACAAATACGAATCGTAGTTTAGAATCCAAATCGCAAACGAAAAACGAAAAAAAAAAAAAAAAATTTTACACTGTAACCGGCAGGAACCGGTAAGAACCGGTTCCATAGGTTAGGGGTCCGAGGGTGGGAGAACCGGTTCGGTTCCCTAACCGGTTCGAGCCTAGAACCGGTTTCAAAGGGGGTTTTGAATATAGGAACCGGTTAGGAACCGGTTCCGGTTCCTAGTCCCAAACCGTTTTGAACATCAGTCGGTATGTAAGTAGGAGATACAAGTGTAATGTTTCTTACTCAAGGCTATACGAACACTTCTTAGCTATTTATTTTTGTCAGTTTTTGTACTAAATACCATTACACTACAAGAGCAAAAAAACAACAAAAAACAGAGGCACAACACATTATGTTATTCGGGAGATTATCACCATGAAAAAGGGCTTGCTCCCAACAAAAATATTTCATTTTCCACATCTTTCACCCACTGACATACCCGGTTGCATATCCGTATCGCCACACTCTGCAAACATTAACTTACCAAACTTCAGTTATAAGTTGCATATATAAATTACCCTATAAACTCATCTAGACTTGCACAATATCATATTAACCTAAAAAAATCACATACCCTAAAAAATTATAAAAATTCTATAATATGAGTATTATACCATTCTCTTTTGCCTTACATTCCATACTCTTCCACAACGAAGGGTATGAATGTCGTAAACTTGAAAATTGGTATATTTGATATTGTGATTTTTTGTTGGGTAATTATGACATTATAAAATTATCCATCAGTCAAAAAAATTAATTAACCTTATCTGCAAGGGGATCAAAAGCTGCATAAAGTTCAAAATCTTGTGTAACCCAGCACAGTAAAACTGCAGAATGGAATAAATTAACTGTAATTTTAATACCAACATTAATCAAGAAATACCTTCTGTAATATTAGAAAAAGAGGACGCAAATATATAAATAAAATTGCTAGAATCTGATAGATTAGAATACTTTACCATAAGTTTCATCTCTTCTGAGCTGAGTTTTATGAGGGCCCAACCCTTTATCATGCATTGAAGCATAAAGTCTCTGGTATGCTCTATACAATCTACAAACAAACAAAAGAAAAAAAGTCATCTGTTACTCAAAAACTATAAAATATAATCAGGGTAAGTAGTGACGTGGAATTTAGAAAAGTCAAAAACCTTTTCTGTTGTTTGGGTTCTGTGATTGGAGGGGCAAACTCAGAAGATACATATTGATCGAGATATATGCTGCGATATATGAAGTGCAAAAGTCCAGCTGGACCGCCTATACCTACAACCGTTTCAGGGGACCGTCTTTGATTTAAATGAAATAAAGACCCAGACCGAGCAGAAGGGTCAACGGGTAATTGGTCAATGCACAAGCCTCCTTGTGACATGGACCTTTGAACTTCATTTAGAACGTTTGACTTTGATAGGACCGTTTCAACTCGTATCCTATGAAGCGTAGTTTAAATGGAGTAGACAAGATGATCATCATGACTTTATTACAAAGAATGATATTGGAATATATACTAAGAGAAGAAACACTTGCCTGCATTCTTTAAGATGGAAAAACGCTTGAGAACTTGTCGTGAGCAATATCAAGTACGTATCAGCCTGTAAATATATATATTGTTGAACTCACTTAATCTCCCATATAATATTGTAGAAAAACATAATGTAATAACTAATAACATAAATTAACAAGATTGCGTCATGTAAGCATTTAACTTGTGGGAGGATAATTTTATAGAAAGTTGTGATTGACTCACATCAAAATAATGAACATAAGCATATAGAAACGCCATAGGGTTGTATCTTGGCAAACATATCGGTGAAAAAGATTCAGATGTCCTGCGATACAGTTACATATTTAGCAACGTCAGTACCGTAAATCAAGTTTTGGGTTGGCAAACCTAGGCCGTTTAAAAACCGGGTCAGGTTTGCATTGACTTGTTTAACACGTTAAGTTAAATAGGTCGACCCACTAACCCGCTTATGACCCATTCAACCCATTTTTCTACAACCCACCAACCCAATAAACACATTTACAACTTGGTTATTGCCTGCCAACCCACGTTTAGATAAAAGGGTTAAACAGGTCATGCTCGGGTTACATGATCTTAAATGTGTGCGAGATGGGTTGATGTATTTACACAAATAAAAATATGGGTTGTAACACGATTGACATAAAGAAGAGAAAAAAGAAATAAACTTGCCTGAATGATTCAGATGACGTGACAAAGTTGGCCAGCAGCAACATATCATCAGGATGAAGAGATGATTTCTGCAAGCCCACCAAACTAACAACCTGCATTTACCTCTAGTTTAACTTAACTAGAATATAAATTTATTTATTTATTTGTAGGTGTATAAGTAACGCTGTAAAACCTTATCTTTGCACATCAATATTGCAAAAACAACACCTGTATCAGCAACATCTTGCAAAATAGCACCAGCAGCTTGCCTGGTAGGATAAGCAAGAGGAAGACAAGTGTATGCATGAAGAAAAGTAGCAGGGTTCCTGACACAAATAGTTAATCGATAAAACTTCTATATATAATTATAATGGATTGACAATTTTCTATAGAAAGTTGATCAAAGAAAAGAAAACAAACCGGCTGAATGACTGAATGAGTGAAGAAAAAACAGCATCGGTTCCCCCGAGCAAAGGAGTCATGTCAAATTTTGGATTTTTCTCGAAACATCTATCAACGGATCTTGTAAGTATAAGTATCATCTGCATTAATGTCAATCATATAATGATGTACAAGTACGTGATAAACATTTCAGACAAACCAAAGGGTAGTAAAGTAATTTTACCTGACCATAAAGAAGCTCAAGCTGCCCTCGTAGTGATTCATAAGATTCTTCTGTAGAGCTAATGCAAACTAGATAAATTGGTCCTTTAACTAGAAAAACCACCTGGTGTTTTCCAGCCCTAACCAATTTGACTCTATCTCCCCTGAGAGATTAAAAAAGTAAATATGCAATGATAACTGCAAATTACATACACCATTTGTGTGAAATGCGAGAAGTGCTCTAAAGCGTTGAAGGTGTGCCTAGCACCCAGACCTTAAGCACAAAAAAAGGGCCCGCTTTTTAAAAAAAACGCACATAATTAAACAAAATTTTAAATATATTAATACTGGAAACAAACATTTATTCTTGAAACAGTTCATAGAACAACCAAATATTGTAATGGAAAATATCACCTTTTTCAAATTCCCAAATATTTCAAGCCATAATCCTCTAACATAAAGTACCAAAATCATCTAAAAGGCCAACAATCTAAATTAAATTTAAGTTCAAAAACATGTTAACATGTTGCATGATGACAATTAGTAAATAAAACACACTATATTAAACTTTCAATTATGAAAAGGATGCATCTTCAAATAATACAAATAAAAAAAATATGAGAATCGATCACTGTTGACAGAACTAACTTTACTGAATCGTGTTCTTTAATTATGTTAACCCATTTAATTTTAGGTAAGTTGTTTAAATGGGTTAAGTGATAAGTCAAAGAAAATCAAATAAAATAAAGCAGAAAAATAAGCAAAGGACGACTTTTCTCCTAAATTAGCGCCTGTAATTAAGGAAGGTGGTAAACCACCGCGTCGCTAAAAAACGCCTAGGCGGTCAGGCGCTGCGCTTTTAATAACTATGGTTTAAAATACATCATTATGCAACTTAGGCGTATTTAGATGAATCCATGACTTCTTATAACTGTTTCTTTGATTTAACTATAGTTTTTTGACATTGGATATATATTTGTTTTAAATGCTTACTAATATTTTCGTTCAACTGTCTTTTAAACTATATGCATTATTGATTACCATTGATTACTGTAAGACAATATTACTGTAAGTCTATGATTCAACTAATCGCGTAGAATCCAAATAGTTTACTAAGATAAATCGTGTGAAGACATGATCTGTATTCAGAGCCGTTTAATTAATATTACAGAACATGTTGACACGATTCCAAATAAAAAACGAATTTTATCAAAAGAAAGGTGAACTGTGTGAAGACATGGTCTACATGAATTTAAATGTCTTTCTAAAATTCATTTACTTTTCTTGCAAACATCTACTAGTTAAGCTGACGATCATAACTAATTTTCAAAACAAATATCAATTAACTATTTTTTTAAATGATAGCTATAACCAAAGTCTTTGACTTCGCTTTTGTAACGAAAATAAGATTTGCATTGCCAACAAATACTAAGATATTTACCCATCTTCCACAAAGGAAATGATAGCTTGCAAAGTTGCTGAAAATCCTGCTAGCTTGTGCTCATCTCCATATCTAGAAACCAATTTTAAAAGAGAAATCACACATGTCAAGTGTAGTAATAAAGAGACTAAATGATACATGCAAACTGATTTGAAGCAAATCATACTAATTACCATCTCGTAAACAAAATCGACTAATGTGAATAGAACTCATGTGAATGAATCCTTTATTTGAAATGGTAAGAACTGTGCATACCTTGAATATATTGGCTTTCCAGAGTGACTCAAAATAAAGAAATGTTTCTTCCTTTTCCTCCAAGAGATAGAATTATCATCCTGCACTTTATCCATTATCAGTTACAATACATTAGAGACAATTATGGATGTGCATGAAACCTAAAAGACCGATCCGAAACCCGAAAAACTCAAAAAACCAAACCAAAACAAAAACTGACAGCTTGGTTTTATGTTTTTGTAAAAACCGAACTTACGGTTCAGTATTGGTTTTGCATGAATTAAAAACCCAAAAAACCGAACCTAGTTTATAGATTTTCATTTTTTCCTTTGTAATTTATATAAATTTAATAAATATGTAACTCAAATAGTTTAGCCCAAATGTATGATAATCAATTAGTTATAAATTAACAAAATGATTTAGGCCCAAATTTGTTATTGTCATTTTGGTAATAAAAAAATCCACTCAAATCTACAAGTTACATGACAAAACTGTAAAAACTGAAACCGAATAGTTTTCAAAATCTCAAAAACCAAAGTTTCTGTTTTAGCCAAAAACTGTATCACCAAATAGTTTTCAAAATTTCAAAAATTAAAGTTTCTGTTTTAGTACAAAATGCATTACTTTGGTAATAAAAAAAAATCGATTGAAAATTTTCAAGCTAAAACGGCAAAGGAGGAAAACCGAAACGAAAAAACCCCACAGTTTCCAAGCATTCAAGAACCGAAGTTCACGTGCTAGCCCAAACCGAACCGTGCACACCCCTAACTACAACCGTTCATTCACTACAGGCACTATCAACATATATGTTATCAAAACAGAGGATAATAATAATAATAATAATAATAATAATAACAATAACAATACACAAATTAAACAAAACTCTGCATGCAAGAAGAACACCTCATCATCATGTCGTTTACCGCGAACCCACTGCGCTTGCGAATTCTCGACGGAATTCAAATTGAGTCCATCATCAGCAACCGAATCACCGTTAAACTCCTCCCTAATAGCATCAGAAGCAGCACTAGTAACACTTCCAGCACCACCACTGCTACTTCCTCTCACACCAGCATATCCACTGCTGCTAGGGCTTGACATTGCTCCATCCTCCACTTCCACCTCAACCTCCAGATTGTTCGTATAACTACTCTCACCGATCGAATGATTATTATTAATGTTCCTGAATGTATCGCTAACGGTGTGTGTTAACGGTTCGTTAGTGATGTCTGAGACGGTGACGTCATGGTGATTGGAAGATGACGGAGTAAATTCGTTGCTGAATGAGATTGAAGAGAGTTGAGTTTCGATTGCGTCTAGTGACGTGTCGATTGAATTGTTGGCGATGGAATTAGATTCGTGTTCTTCGATGGAGGATGATGACGATGGTGAATCGGACGTCATTGATGAGAAATTGGAGAATTAGGGTTTTGAATTTAGTTAATTTGGGGGAAATGAAAATGAAATGAATAAGAAGGTTCTTCCCAAAGTAGGATCCGATTAACATGGATCGGGTCTGTTTCTTGGTAGTCGGATCCAGTGGGGTATTTATATGGCCCATCTATACATTCTAGCCCATCAAGAGGTTTTAAACGACTCTCCAATATGATTCAATGGAAAAGAATCTCATATGTCCATAATCACATTCAGCACTAGTACCGGGTCGTCTAGGTTCATCATTTTCAATTAAAATCTTTACTTTCCTTCCGATGTTAATCGAGATAAAGCTCGTGTTAAACTCTCTAATTTATTCAAACTATTTATGCTAAAATTCTAATTGATTGAAACTATTTTCTTTTACAAAAAGCCTTCAAAAGAAAAAAAAATATTATGATATGAGCTCTTTGTCTACGAAAGAACGCATGGTGAACGCTTTTGTTTAGAACAGGTTTTTGAGTAAAGAATGAGAGATGTGTGTGTGTTTAACCTGGTTTTTGAGTCTTCTATTGTGAATGGTCTCGTTTACAATTTTATGTTGCATTTCTTACTTTGAAACATTAGATCAAAATCGAATGACAAGGGATGGGGGTGCTGAGCAGAGGGCCCCAATTGATATAAAAAACCCACAACCCCTTGGGGGTATACTGCACTTGGAAAAAGAAGTTGAAAGTGCACGGGCTCAAATCAAATCAAAACAACATTGTGAATTTTTGGTTTTTGAGTTTTTGAAAACCATCTGGTTTCGGTTATTTCATATATTTGTTTGGGTTATGTTTCAGTTTTGCAATCTGGGCCAAAATTAATAAATAATGAACTTGGGCCTAATTTTTTGTTGCTAGTTAGTTATTAGTTGATTAGTATCCATTTGAGCTAAAATATTTAGGTTAAACGGTATATTAAAGTATTATAAATTACTTAAAATTCAATATGAAAAGTTTAAATCTATAAGTTCAGTTTGGTTTTTATTTACACGAAAAACCCAAACTAAGGCGAAAGTTCTTTTTACAAAAACATAAAATCAAACCATCAGTGTTTATTTCGGTGGATTTTTGCGGTTTCGGATAGGAAACTTACATCTCTTTATCCTTTAGTTGGAAAAAAAACATTGAATTGAGGCATCTCTTATTGCTCCTTTTTTTATCAACTTTATATTTATTTAGGTTAAGGTAACTCCAAATATTTTTGTATAAGTTTCATGTCCATTTTGGGTTATAATTGTAAATTAAGGTACACAATTATAAGTTATGGTATCTAATACTTGTACTAATATTATGTGATGTAATTGGATGGTGTATGAGTATGTTATACATGTCACTACTCACTCGTTAATTATTATTATACAGTATTGAAATTTTTTTCTGTTTTTGATGTTGAAGATTATGGAAAAACAATATAGATATACATGATGCATTAATTTCCGTGAATTTTGCTTATATATAAACTGGTTAGTTACCATTGTTTCGCTGTGGTGATGCCTAATATCATAATATGCGTCAAATTGTTATAATCAAGTCAATACTATAACTTGAAACAAAATTATCAAGTAACTTAAAGCGATTATATCACTGCGTAACATGCAGGTGGCATCATTGGAACTTGCACGTCTTCCTTACATGTATATAGACATTGTTTAATTTTCAATTCACGATCGATCGTCTAACTAATATATTAAAGCAAAACCATTTTGTTCACATGATGTTGGAACCTATTCCGAAAGGGTAAGGTTCCTAACAAGCTCAAGAGAGAATGGAGATCGGTATTAAGTTGATATACCAAGAAGTGAGTGAGTATTATGTTCTATTTGTCCCCTTATTACATTGTTCTCCTCTCCTCTTTTATAGAGGAAAGTATTATACACATTATCTACCGGATACACTAGTATTACACGAGTCCCTCGGTCCATCCTGCTTTCCTTTGGTCCGACGAGTTCGTAGATCTTTATCCCACGGTTCCTGCCTCTTATCCCGGGACATGCGTGCATCGGGCCACCCGCTGGATCAGACATGTAGCATGTGCGGTTTCCCTCGCAAACCGTTTCCCTCCAAGTGAGCTTCTAGAATGTCTGGGCTACCGGGCTTCTTGTTGTTGGGCTTGTTGTTGTTATTGGGCTGGAGCCTGCTCATGAGACCTGTCTCGTGGGTAGGCTCTTCAAGTCCCCCAATCTATTGCCCTTGTTATTTATGATAAGGGTAATAGACTCAATAACTATTGTCACTCGTGTCTTTCTTCACTTTCTTCTTTTTGGGCTTTTGGTACTTGGCCCGTTGTGTATTCATTAATTTGTTGGTTTGTTTTCTTGGGGCTTGTATTTCTTTTCTCCCTTCAGCCTTGGCCCTTCTTTCTTGCTTAATGGGTTTTAGCTTCCCCTCGGAGCTCAATTCCGAGGTAGGCTCTTCAAGTCCCCCAGTCCATTGTGCTCGTTATTTATGACGAGTATAATGGACTTATATCAGTTATCCGCTATAATTTTATGCCGACACTCTTTTTTATCCTCCGGAAGTGTTTGCTTATGTTGTTTCCTCTGTTAACCCGATTTTTGTGTTATCTTAAACGACTCAACACCTCTCTATATATTTTCTAAAGACATTTTCCCATCTTCACACTTTCTTCATAAGGTTAGTGCCGGTATCCTTTATCGACATCACCATCACCTTACCGGTTGTTAAAGTAAGAATGATATTATTGGGTTCCTTTCTAGGGTAGCTTCATCAAGTTTCCCCGTCTATTGTAAGGGTGATGAACCAACTCGGACTTTTCCTTGACTTAAATTATCCAATCCCCCTTTTATTTTTTCAGCCCATCGCCCGACCCATACGTAAACTGGCGATAGTTCTGAAAAAGCTTCTCACGCTCCCCAAAGATTTGATGACACCTTTCGACTCGCCAGCCTTTCTCATCACTGCTTTTTCCCTTTTCTTAGTTTCAAAGTTGCATTTCCTATCTCCTTCTTTCCTGGTTGGTAGGATGTTTGGTTGGAGTAACTAGAACTCCCCAAGTATTTTGGTTTCTTCTGGCTTTCCTAACTTGGACTCATCATGGGACTGAGTTCCATTTTCACAGCAGGCTTTGCAAGTCCCCTAGTCCTTATTCTGATATGAACAAAAGACTAATGTAGTCCTAGCTCATCTATCATATACGGGATAGGTTCATCCCTTTTAAACCTACTCATTGGACCAGTTTCGGGCGAGATCCTCTTTTAATATTTTGGTTGAGGTAGATGATACTTAGTTCACATGATCTTGATCCAATTATCTTGATAATTTAAATCTACCTTGATAGAAACACGCGGTCCTTCTTCTGTTTTAACTTATCAAATTTGTCCCCAGCATGGTCGAGATGGAGAAGTCATGGATGCGACAAAGATTACACATCTCTAAAATCATCCCCATACAATAGGCCCAATCCTGGAATTACCTCTTCAAGTCCCCCAGTCTCTTATGCTAATTATTTATGATTTGGATAAGGGACTTTTAAGCCCAAAATCATCCTCATAACTAAAGCGTAGACCATTCCAATGTGATAATTAATAATGAAAATGTATCAAACCACTAGCATTAATCATGGTGATCTTTCTATATGTTTCTTATGCAAGTTCTTGTCATTTAAGATGAATAAATCACATTAAAGATGTGAGTGGATATTGCATTTTGACTCCACGGTGCATTTGAGCACATTTTGGGTTATACCTCCTGCTTGGGGGAGGGGGTTTAAGTTCCAAACCTTTTAGAATGAGCTATTTTCCTCTGGGGAAATTATAATTATTGAGCCTCATAGATGGGGCTATTTTGTATATGGATCCAAGCCCCTCAGCCGGGCCTTCCTTTCACACTCATGAAGGAGAATTTATGTCATTTTCCCATTACGGGGAATTATATGTATTATGCCTCTTAAAGAGAGCTTTATCCCACATAGGGGAATTATAAGTATTGTGCCTCTTAAAGAGGGCTTTATCCCACATGGGGACTTATAAGTATTATGCCTCTTAAAGAGGGCTTTATCCCGCATGGAGGAATTATAAGTATTATGCCTTTTAAAGAGGGCTTTATCCCACATGGGGGAATTATAAGTATTATGCCTCTTAAAGAGGGCTTTATCCCACATGGGGGAATTATAGGTAATGATTGACCAATTATATTTGTTAGTCATAAATAAAAAAACATATTTTTAATATACGTTAGGAGTCTTACACATGAAGGATGATGAAAGGGGCTGACGGAAGGGGCTCAATCCCTTATGATAAAAGTTAATATTGATGTGGAGGTTTCTTGGGATGCTAAGTGCTGTTACAGGAGGCTTTTTTCTTTCATGGAGACTTTGTCACTCTTCAGAATGGGACTCTTCTTCTGTAAAAGGACAACTCTTGAAACATGAGGTGATGCTGTAGAAGACTTTCATTCTTCTTGGAAGGGACTTTCCAATACCTCTTTCATTGGAAATGGACTATTTTTCTTGGAAGTCTCTTTAAGATGGCGATTTCTTTATGAGATACGTCTTTATGCATAAAAGCTTATGTATGGGTTCCCCCTTGCCTTAGTAAAGAGACTCTAATGACGAAAACCCACGACACAATGGTGCACTGTCAAATTAGTCCCCAGCTCCATGTTGGTGTAGGGAGGGTGTTTCTTCTGAGTGGGATCGACCTTTCACGTGTGTCATCCCCTAGACGGGGATTTTTCTTCTTTCTAGAAAACTCTTGTAGCATGGGATGTTGTTGATGTAGCAAGCAGATTTGATGGAAAGCGGTACCTTTAAACATTCCATCCCTTGGACGGGGGTTCTTTTAAGAAGAAGAAATTCTTGTAATGTAAAAAGTTGATGTATAAGGCCCTCCTTTCTCACGAAAGAGGCTTCTCGAATACGTCGTCCAATAGAATGGGATTATTCTTCATGAGTGGAAGATCTTGTAATAAGAGATGTTTCTATAGAAGGCTCTTATTCCTAATGGGAAGAACTTTTCAAATACTTCCTTCATTGGAAAGGGATGTTTTCCTTTGCAGAGAAATCTTGTGCAAATAATATTTTTTCTTTCTAAAGGGAATTTTTGAACACCTCATCCCTTAGAAAGGGCATCTTCTTTTTTGAAAAGGTTCTTGTAATATGGCAAGGGGCTTCGGTATGGGTTGCCTGGGAGAAGTGTTTGGGAGAAGCATCGTTATGAATGGACTGTTTTGAAAGGAGGCTTCCTTCTTGGAAGGGGCTTTGTTATGACTTGTTTGTCTTGGAAGGGGCTTTGTTATGAAAGAATGTTTTGAAGGGGGCTCTCTCTCTTCCATTAAGATAATACGGATATAAAGGTTTCTTCATCATAAGAAACTTTTGAAATGATAAGTGTTGCTGCCGAAGGCTTTTCCTTTCTTCATCGATAGAACTTTTCGAATGGCCATTTGTTGGAATGGGATTACTTTTTTTAGTGAAAAATCTTGCAATATGAAACAATGTTATGAGAAGGGGATTCCTCTTTTATGGAAGGAACTTTTAAGCATGCCCTATCATGGGAGGGGATTCTTTTGGAGAGAATTCTTGTAATATGGAACATTGCAGTAGAAATAAGGTTCCTTCTTTGTGGAAAGAACTTTTTCATTCACCCCGTCTTATGGAAGGGGGCTCTTCTTCTTGGGAGAGCACCAAATATGCGAGACGTTATGATGTTCGTGAAGCTTTGTTTCGACGTGTTCTTTATTTCTTTGAGACGGTACTAACAGATTAACACTTCTTGAAGTTACTTTCCATATCTGAAACTTCCTTTATTACTTATGAGCTTTATATTATGCCCAATAATTTGGTGCTGTCTTGTTTGACCGAGTTCTTTAGAACGAAAGTTGTCATCTTGATGCTTCAAAAATCATATATCCCAAGTATTCCCATCAAGGTTGAATGTGGTTTGTTGGAGTCAGTCTTGCTTAACTAAAGTTGGTGGTGCACCTTTGACGGTGGATAGTGATATGGCTTCCCTTTTCTGGAAGGGACTTTTCAAATTCTCGATCCCTTGGGG
This sequence comes from Bidens hawaiensis, assembly GCF_021521415.1. Classification (NCBI taxonomy): domain Eukaryota; kingdom Viridiplantae; phylum Streptophyta; class Magnoliopsida; order Asterales; family Asteraceae; genus Bidens; species Bidens hawaiensis. The sequence goes on along the minus strand of NW_027492956.1, from coordinate 233,464 downwards.
AGGGTGTTGTTCCCCTCTTTACTCGCAGTACCCCAGGAGAGATTCTTTCTTCTTGATAAATACTTTCAAATATGTAATAATTTGTTCATTAAGGCTTCAAGATTTCCTGCATAGCAAACTCAAGAAATTGTCTCCCCTATGGGATATCTAAATATACACTATAAGCCTTATAATATGCAAAACTTTTACGACCTTATTTCAGATCTTATCCCTCCCCCCCCCCTCTTTTTTTTAAATAAAAAATATAAAAAAAGATTGTTAACTTGACAATTGTTTCCAGTCATGTTATATCATAGGCTGGTATTAGTTTAATATGCAAGGATATTGTTTTGGTCAAAAATCGACAATGGTAATTACGTAACCAAATTAGTAATTGGGACTTGGTGCTTATATGAAATGAACGTAAAAGTGCTTGAACACAAGGATTTGTTGTAAGGACAAAACCCGTTATCCTTAGGATAACAAGCAAAAAACCCCGGGCGGTGAAAACTATCACCACCGGTTTATTAATAACAAAGGTGATTACAATGGTGGAGCTCAAACTTGATCGTGATTACAGATAATGCGAGTACTAGTAAGTCTCGTGTGTCTAGAGTGTGTGTTTGATCCTTTGTTTTGAGCTCTATTTATAACAAATTAAGTCTATCAAGAAATCCTATATTTAAGGAAACTCCTAGACTAAATCAATTAGTCGTTAATTCTTCTTATCAGCACGTTTCCTTATTGGTCACGTCCTTATAACAGCAAGTGTGAGTTCTCGGGTGATCAAGCAACCGTCTTTGACCTGGTAAATATGGAAAGTAGCAAAGATCGTGTTAGTTATATAATGTAATTAGGATACCAGTTACCTTTGACGATTCTGCATCCTGAATTTGCTCTAAATAATGTTTCCTGAGAATACCGGAAATCCGTGCCCTAACAATTGTCCCCAAATTTTAATAGCTGTAGATATGCCTTACAGCTGTTAAATTTTCGAAGAATTTGAAATTTCTGCATGTGCGGTGGATTGTTGATACACGTGTCACTTATCCATCCTTTGGGTAAACCCTAGGTTTGCTTTATAACTATCTGGATAAATAACATCTCCATCCATATTCTTCTATTGCTAAGGTAAATTCTCTCTATTCATTCTTCTTAAATCATGAGTCCGAACGCATTGAGAATTTTGTATCACAGAATCTCCTTGCTAGTCCTGCAAGTGAAATATGCATTTTTGGTGATGCAGACATCGCCAACTTGAGGTCTCGAGGATGTTTTCCTCCGCGAACAGTTTTTAGGCCTTTTGACGCCATCCTATCTTCTGACCATGTTTCAAAAACCTGGATCTGTTTTCCTTTTTTGCCATTCAAAATTGGTTTTTCCTATCCATTTCCTACCTTTACCACCGAGTTCTTTTCAAGAACTGGTCTCAGCTATGCCCAAACCATGCCCATGGTTTGGAGGACTTTGCTTGTTTTGGAGAGACTAATCACCGACCACGCTCTTGAATTTACTCTCTCGGAGCTTGCTTCTGTATACGACCTTCGTAGCCATGGGTCTTCAAGATATCTCCTTAAGATCAAATTTGGTCAATCTCCATTGGTCTTGAAAAACACCCAGAACAATGACCAGTGGAAGAGACAATTTTTCTTTGTTCGGAGAGATTCTTTTCCACAGCCCAATACTCTTCCTTATCTCTGGGTTTCCAAAAGTAGGATACTGTATCTTGAATATATATCGATATCTTTTGTGACTGATGTGTTTTTCTTTATTTTTGCAGCTTTGAAGTTCTTTGAGATCGCTTCTCCCACCGGAGAAACTAAGGACAGGCTTGCATCCTTCTTTCTTATTGACGAGGAGGTAAGGACGTTTCATCTTCAGTCAAGCTTTCAAGAGCCATATCCATCCTCGAGTTCCGTTATGTCTAGTAAGAAACATTTGAGATGTTAGTATCAACATTTTAAGGATTAGGGATACTAACCTATGTAATTGTAGGCAAGTCTGCTTCTGCTTTTGCCCTTGAAGATATAGAAAGCATGGTATCCACTCGAAGCGCTATCAAGAAAGAACCCACATCCAGCTCTATCCCACGTCCAGAAGGCAGCCGAGCGAAAGGCTCTAAGAAATGGAAGAGCCAGGAGACCAGCGAATCCGTTCCCGTGCACGATGTTGATTTCCACGATGCCATGAATAAGACTCAGCATGTATCTTCTTCATTTGTCGTGATTTCTCATATCCTGAGAATAACTTATATTGGAGATTCTTTATCCTTGTAGGGCCTCGAATATCTTTCCTCTCGGTTTGCCGCCATGAGCCTTGAACTCCATGAAGCCCATACTCGTATCTCTGAACTGATGAAGATGGGGGTGACAAAGACCAGTCTTCTTAATAAGAAACCCAAAGAGGTAGATGACCTGAAGCTGGAGTTATCACTGGTCAAGAAGGAGTTGGTTCATCAAGAGGCGGAATGTATGATAAAAGTTTATGATGCTATGGAGGGGGCAAAGAAGTCTGCTGTTGTTTCCGTATTCTAGTCCCGGCTTAAGATGGCTAAAGAGGCGAAGGATGCTGGTCTGGACACTCCTTTCTGGGATGTAGCTGGTTAAGAGAAGATACTGGCTGAGCTTGGTGGGGAGAAGGTGGAGGATGCTGGTCCTAGTAGAGCGGAGAAGGTTGCAGAAGAGGCTGTGGAGGTGGCTATCATGGGTGCGGTGAAGGCGGTTGGTGACGAGGTGCAATTGGGCGATGATAGCGGTAAAGAAAACGCTTGAGCCCAATTTTTTATGTGTTTCTGTTTGTTGGTCTAATATTGGGTTGTAATGGCTGTTGAACAATTTACTTTTTTCTGTCTTGAAAAATGGTATGCTTAGGATATTAGGATACATGGGTGGAGGGATCTTGACTTTCCAAGACGAAGCCCATGTAATCTTAACTTTTGAACATCTGGCAGTACTTGGGTGGAGGGATCTTGGCTTTTCAAGACGAAACCCGGGTGTTGCCATTCTAGTTTCCTGCACTTTATGATTAGTAATGATATAATCTTTTGGCTTTAAGTATTGTGTTCAATAACTTGTAATTTTTAGTTGGAATATTAGATGTCTTTAAATTTTCTGAAATAACTTATGTCGAGGATAATATATTTTAAAACATGGTTCTAAAATATTTTTACCATTTTGAGAATAATGAATCCTGATCAAGAAATGTTTTAATGATTATAAGTTTTTAGAAAACATAATCAAAAGGATTATCAGGAACTGATAAAAAATATCTTAAGGATAATGTATCCTTATGCCTTGTGTGAGTTATCACAATCAAACCAAAAGATTATATTTTGAAGTATAAATCGAGTGATAAAACTAATGTAAAGAGTACCTTTGTGGAGATCATTCATAAATCTAATGGGCTTACATGTGATGTTCCCAATTGTTGATCTTTTTAAGTATCAAGCTTCTGGGATTTTGTTAAGTTAAAAACAATTTAGTAACCTTTTCAACAATCTGTCGAAACAAAGTTAGACAATTTTGGCGACAAGGCCCATTAACTGGCGATAAAGCCTTTTAACTGGCGACTAGGCCTTTACTTAAGAGACATGAAAATGTCTAAGCTTGAGATAAAACTGGGGAAGGTCCCAAACGCATGGGCATGATTATGCCAAGACTTTAGATAACACGAAAGTGTTATAAACCTTAGATAACATGAAAATGTTATAAATCATTTGTGTGACACGTCTGCCACTTATCTTAAGGATTCGGTATATAGCCAACAACAGACGGATTGTCAGCTGGTCTGGTCAGCCTGCCTCGAACTATACCTGAATCATCATGCGCTCAAGCGTCGTTAGAAAGGTGAAGACCTTTAAACCATTTGAGATATCCGGGATATCATATTCGTGCGCCCCTGGCGTTCGTTGGAAAGGTGAAGACCTTTAAACCTTGAGGGATATCAGGGATATCATATTCTTTTGGGAGGTGATTAGCCTCTGACTGTTGTCGAGATAACATATTCTTAGGATAACTGTAAAACACTAAGCTCTTAATGAGGGGTGGGTGTTAGCCTGGCTAACACCCCTCCGATGCTTAAGTCAGTAAACTTGATTTAGAAATAATAGAGTTAAAAAATGTAAGAATAGATAAGGAAACATATCTTCCTCTTGAGGATACCAACATACCAGTTAAGTATACTAACATAAATACGCCTTGAGGTGGATAGCGTTCCAGGCTCTTGGTATAGGAACACCTTCCATAGTGATTAACCTGTAGGCCCCTTTACCTGCTTCTGAATCGATTAGGTAAGGGTCTTCCCACTTTGGAGCTAGCTTTTCATCTGCTGGGTTAGTGGTATTCTAGAATGCCTTTCTTAACACCATGTCTCCTACTTGAAATCTTCGAATTCTGATATTCTTGTTGTAGGACTTGGCTATTTTTTGTTGGTATGCAGCCATTCTGATTCTGGCGAGATCTTTGAGTTCATCAATGGTATCCAGATCTTTGGTAAGATTTTTGTTGTTGGACTCAGTATCCTGGATGCTGGTTCTTGCTATGGGGATCACTATTTCTGTTGGGATAACAGCTTCAGCCCCAAACACCAAGGAGAAGGGTGTTTGTCCCGTTGCATTTTTTGAAGTGGTTCTATCGGCCCAAAGAACAAATGGTAGTTCTTCAGCCCATTTACCCTTCTTGGACCCCAATTTCTTCTTCAGATTGTTGACAATGATCTTGTTACTGGATTTTGCTTGACCATTAGCTTGAGGATGTACTGGAGTTGAGGTCACCATCTTGATTCCCCAACTTTCACAGAAGTTGGTTGTTCTTTTTCTGATGAATTGTGATCCATTGTCACAAACAATCTCTGCTGGGATACCGAATCTTGTTAAGATGTTGCGTTTGATGAATGAGATCACATCCTTTTCTTTGACTTGAATAAATGCCTCTGCTTCGATCCACTTGGAGAAGTAATCCGTCATGGCTAGCATAAAGACTTTTCCACCAGGAGCCTTAGGCAGCTTTACCACAATATCCATTCCCCACTTCATAAATGGCCATGGGGAGATGATAGGATATAATGGTTCAGCTGGTTGGTGTAATATGTTGCTATGTCTTTGGCAAGCATCACACCTCTTGGAGAAATCCATTGCATCTCTCTTCATTGTTGGCCAGAAGTAGCATGTCCTTAGTATCTTGGATGCAAAGGCTCTGCCCCCAGTGTGGTTTCCACAATCGCCTTCATGTATGTCTTTGAGAACTTCTTGTGCTTCTTGATATTCCAAGCATCTCAGGTATGGACCTGCAAGTGATTTTTTATACAAAACATTATTTAAGACAATGTACAGGGTTACCTTCATTCGGAACGCTCTGGGATTTTCCCCTTCTGGGATCTCGTTATCCTGAAGATACCGTATTATGGGATTAGTCCAAGACGCTGGGTTATCCTTAGAATTCGAAGTCTCTAAGACTTCGAGGTTCTCCTTTGTTGCTGGAGTCAAGATATGCACGATAGGTATCTTGAGAGCTGATGCCAAGTTTGCTAAGGCATCTGCTTCAGTGTTCTCTTCTCTTGGTACCTGCACTATGTCAAATGTCTCGAAACACATAGCTAATTGCTTAACTATTTCTAAATATTTCGCTAAGTTCTCTGCATTCGCTGCATAAGAGCTATTGAAGTGGTTAGCTAATAACAAAGAATCAACGTAAACTTGAAGATACCTGACCTTCATATCCTCAGCTAATTGCAAACAAGCTATTAAGGCCTCATATTCAGCCTAATTATTAGTAGCCTGAAATTCACAAGATATAGATAGAGGTATAATGTCCCCCTAAGGCGATTTTAGCAGGATACCTAGGCCTGTTCCCTCTTATGTTGGAGGCACCGTGTGACATTCGTCAATTTCGGGTCTTGTTTGTATTCGTTTTTGTATTTGTTTATTATGTAAACCGACCCGATTTATAAACCAAAGCTTATGTTATAATCAAAATGATGGATTTATGTTACAATATTGTTTCACACTTGTTGGGTCTTGAAAACATCATATTTTTATTTTTATTTTTATTTTTATTTATTTATTTATTTATTTTTTTTTTATTTGTTGTTTTGTATTTTTGTCTTGATCCATTTTGCATGAAAACTCTTGTGTCTCACACCCATATTTGACCACCAACATTACCCTATATATACACCACCTTTCCTCTTCATTTTCCCTTGCTACAACTCTAAAAAAAAAAAAAACTCTCTCAAACATCAAAGATTCAAGGTTATCTTCTTAAGTGTTCTTGAAGGTTTTTAGTCTTTCATCTTAATTAGTTTATGTAGCCTTATTAATATTTGTTTATGGTTGTGCAACATATATATAATATACACCCCTTGTTTACCTTTGGTAGTTACTTCTCTGATTCCGGTCGGTGAGGTTTCGGACCTCATAAGGCAAGGCTTCATGGAGGACTTCGTGTCCTTGATATATATACATCTATATAACTTGTTCATATATATTAATCTTTCTTATTTTAGTTTATTGGTCATGTTTACAAGTTCCATGGTTATGGGTTTTTAAGAGTCTATGCTTCGGTTTAATCGTAAATAGCTCTAAACCGTAAACCGAACTTTGTTACTAGTTTTGTTAAATAATTATTTAAACATACTTATTGTTAGATCTAAGTTTCTAAAATCTTTTTTCAAATTCTATGGTTATGGGTTTGTAGAATCTTACCTCGGTCTTAACCCGAAACACGATCCGAACCGAAAACCGAACATTTGTTTAAAGACTTTATTGTTAACTTTTGGTTGTAAAACTTAAAGTATTTTTATTTGTACATTATTATACAAGTTCTTTAGTGTTTGGACATGTGGAAACCATCCATGAACTTGTTGTGAGATGGAAACCGAACCAAACCGATTCTTACTCGCTTAAGACACACAAGTGTGTTTTTTTAGCCATCAAGACTTGTATATTTCTTTAAAAATAGTTACAAATTGATTTTTAAATATTTTCTTAAGTACTTAGAAATGTTGGATCCAACTTGATCTCATAACAAAGTTTGGACCGACAAAACCGAACACTCGCTTAACGTGCGTTGTTAGTTCTAAAACAATGGAACTACATACTTGGTTAAGTTTTATTAAATTTTATTGAGTTATCTCATAACATTCAATATTTTGGAAAGTTGACTTTGGGTTTGACCAATTATCAAGACCCGAACCGACAACCCGAACACTCGATAAAAAAACCCGTTTTAGTATCTTTATTCCAAAGGGATTTGCATTCTTGCATTTTATCCACCTTATTACTTAACATAGGTTGAGTAAATATTAAGGTTAGATACTTTAACTCGGTTTCGAGCAAACTTACATTTTTAAAGGGTTATTATTATAAATTCTTAAATAGTTACATTTTAAAACCTTGAACTTTAATTATTTACATTTCTCAACATTTATTTTGTTTAAAGACCTTCAAGACAACCTTTCTAAATTCAAGACTTCTTTTCTTTTTAGGCATTGTGCGTTAAACTCGTCGTTCCGACAAATCTTCAAATTATCATCTTTCAAGTTTACTACTTGAAGGTGAGTACTTCATACCCCATTTTTCATCTTTTATTTTAGGGGTGACATTTCATACTTATTCAACAAAATGCTTTATATTTGAATTTTAAACCACAAACGTAGTTGTATACTTTACCTAAATAATTGCTCCATTTGGTGTTCTATGCTTATATGCCTATGTGTTTATCGCTTTTGGTTGGTGGAACTATAAAATCCTAGACTATTTGGCATCCCCTTATAGCAAGGTGTCGTTAACGTAATGCAATTAACGATAACTATAAAATCCTAGACTATTTGGCATCCCCTTATAGCTAGGTGTCGCTAATGTGTTTAGCGATATCTATTTATCCAAATTACCACTTTTATTTATCGTTTCGTATGCAAGTTTTGTGGCTATCTTTATTATATACTAATATGATTAAACTTATGAATTGCTCACCAACATTTGTGTTGACAAACTTTATTTTATGAAATGTTGCAGGTTTGCATCTTGGTTGATTTATGATTGTGAAGAAAACGACATCAAAGACCTTAGGATATTAGTAAAAATGAACAATATCAAATTTGCCATATTTTGTGATATCTTGTTTATGGTTATTTTATGGATAATTGTAATGTGACATTTTCGATGTTGTGAAATGAAATGAGTTTATTAAATACTGTCACTTTAATTAGTGTCTTGTGCTTATGGACAATCGTTACACCTCGGCATGTTCCGCCGCCTTTGGTCGGGGTGTGACACACCGTTAGTATGTAGGGTCCAACTTTCCTTGACTTCCAATTGCTGAACTTCTTTTTCAACTTCTTCAATTATATCCTGGCTAAAATCAGCCACAAAGTCGGCAAGTGCTTGAGACTTGATGGTTGTCCTTGGCTCATACAAGATATCATATGCGCTAAGTTTTACAGCCCACTTTGCCATCTTACCTGACATCTCTGGTTTTCTCAAAACAGCCTTGATAGGATAGTTAGTCTTTACGTGTATAGCATGAGTTTCAAAGTAATGTCTAAGTTTAGTATAAGCCATTATAAGTGCTAAAATTAATTTTTCAAGATAAGAATACCTGGATTCAGCATCTAGTAGACTTTTACTTACATAATATATCGGATGTTGTTGACCTTCATGATCCTTGACCAAGACAACACTGATTGCATTCCCGGAAATGGCTAGGTACAGGGATAATGGCTCACCATCAATTGGCTTCATCAGGAGTGGTGCTGAGGATAAGTATTCCTTCAGGGATACCAATGCCCTTTCTTGCTTCTCTCCCCATTCGAACTTTTGATTCTTCCTCAGGATATCATAGAAGTCTTTACACTTCTCTAAAAATCTTAAGATGAATCTGTTGAGAGCAGCTATTCTTCCGGTTAATCTTTGGACATCTTTGACATTTCTTGGTGATTTGATATCCAGGATAGCCTTGATCTGCTCTGGGCTTGCTTCTATCCCTCTTTTGGTGACCATGTATCCCAGGAATTTTCCTGCTTTGACCCCAAAGTGACACTTGGCTGGATTCAACTTCATGTTGTATTCATCCAGGATATCAAATGTTGTTGCCAAGTCTCTCAGATGATCCTCGGTCTTCTTTGACTTTACCACCATGTCATCTATGTAGACTTCCATCGTGTCCCCCAGTTGGTCTTTGAACATCATGTTGACGAGCCTTTGGTATGTTGCACCTGCATTTTTAAGTCCAAAAGGCATTGCAGTATAACAGTATATACCTGTGGGAGTCATGAAGGCTGTGTCTTCTTGATCTGAAGACTCCATTTGAATCTATTGAAATCCTAAGGATGCGTCCATGAAGGTTAGCAGTTCATGGCCAGCAGTTGCATCCACCATTGAGTCAATGTGCGGGAGTGGGAATGGGTCTTTTGGACAGGCCTTATTCAGGTCTGTGAAGTCCACACACACTCTCCATTTTCCATTTTTCTTTTGGACAACAACTAGATTGGCCAACCATTTAGGATATTGGACTTCTCTTATCATCTTGGTTTTGAGCAGCTTCTGCACCTCTTCTTGTATGATAGCGTTTCTCTCAGGAGCAAACTTCCGTCACTTTTGATGTACTGGCCTGAAAGATTTGTCTATACTAAGTTTATGAGTGATAATAGATTTAGATATACCTGTCATATCTTCATGTTTCCAGGCAAAGGTAGAAGCTCTTTTCTTTAGAAAGGATATCAATTCCATCTCGATATCCTCAGGAATACTTGTTCCCAACAATACTTTGACTTCAGTATCCTAAGGATCCAAAGATACTTCCTTTACATCCTGCTATCTTGCTTGCAGGACCTTCCCTGGTTGTTGCTGTAATTGCTATGCTTGAGTAGGCTTTGTAGTCCACTTCATTGATGAAGCATAACATTCCTTGGCATCTTGCTGATCACTTTCAATTTTGATGACTCCCCAGGGACTTGGGAGTTTCACACACTGATGGTAGGTCGAGGGTACTGCCTTCATGCTGTGGATCCAGGGCCTGCCTAAAATCACATTACAACAAGATAAAGAGTCAATAACGCAAAAATTTTGTAGGGAGTTAGTTCCCTCAATATATATTGGAAGTTTGATTTCTCCCAAGGTGTTCTTGGTTTTGACACTGAATCCGACAAGAACTGAGGATTTCGGGATAATCTCTGTTTCTGGGATATCCATTTTCTTCAAGGCTTCCATCTGGATAATGTTCACAGAGCTTCCTCCATCGACGAGTATCCTGCGCACAAAACAGTTAGCTATACATAAAGTAATTACCAAACCGTCATGGTTGGGATCCACAAGGTCACATCTATATTCCTCATCGAAGGATATGATTCTTTGAGTCGTCAATTTGAAAGTACGGAGAGGTCTTTCTCCGTTGTCCATTTTTGTTTCTCTGGAACGTTTCTTAGCCGCTGAATACGAGATTCCGCAGATGTCAGATCCTCCCGAGATGAAGGATACCACCTTAGCTCCGGGTGGTGGAGAAGATGTCTTTTCAAGTATCTTGACAGGATCCTGGCTTTCGTTCTTGTTTCTTCCAAATAGTTCCTTCAGGTGTCCTTTGCTAAGAAGGTATCCTATTTCCTTCCGAAGTGCTATACAATCATCAGTGCGATGGCCAAAGTCTTCATGGAATGCACACCATTTTGACTTGTCTTTGTTTGATCCAGGCTTCTCATTCTTCTTAGGCCATCTGGCCTTGTCACCTAAATCCTGCATGGCACAAATTACACCACCAATATCAAGGTTAAAGCAATATTCAAATATTTTAGGATATTCTTCGTCGTCTTCGTCTTCTTCCACAGCATTGATCTTGGGATTATCCTGCTTGGAATAAGGCTTCGGTTTGAAGAACTTTTGTGGAGAGTCGGATACACCTATTAATTTCTATCAAACTTCAGAAACCGAGTCGGTTTAAGCACGGCCTGTCATTCCCAAATAAACGATCGATCGGTCGAACTATACAAACATTAGAAGAATCACATTATAATTGTATATTAAATTTTGGAGAAAATTAAGACCAGCCTTTTTTCCATTGACCTAATCCTCGTATTCTAATAATTACCATAGTATTATACGAGCGACACTATAGTTGGTACGATACAAGCAAGAATATAAATTTTTACCTTAATAGGCTAAAAGCTAGCAGCGCTCAAAATACAAAATCCTATTTGAGTCCGGAAACCACAAATAAAACTCGTAGAAATCAAAAACAAACTGAAAGTCGTATAAGACTAATAATAGAACTATACCGATGTACGTAATGAATTGTTGACCTTTAAAAAGTGTTATTCGAGTTGAGGAAACTGATACGTTGACATCAACATACATAGAACTGTACAAGGTTGTCTCAAAAATTAAACCGTAACATAATGAATAAACTATCTCAAGAATCGAGTTCACTCTCGATTTTAGTTCTATTGACAAATTTCTTATATACCAAAACAAACAAGTGTCTTATAATGAAGCGGAGATAGTACCACTTGAAAACTCACACATAACCAAACTTGCAAAGAACCCGTATAAATATCAGGCAGGAAAGTCAAACAATTACGACTTAACAGAATTTCAATGGTCAAAGTTCGGTAAAATACCTTATAACGGGGAATTATATACAATTGAAAACAAAATCAAATATTCTTGTTTGTTCCTAAAGAAACTTTTAACTGGCATATTGAATTTCGGGGATGAAATTTCTTAATGGGGGGAGAATGTGACATTCGTGACAAAACCGGATACACCTCAGTATTTACAAACTGAATTAGCAATTAAACGCTTATTACGTAACAAACGAACGATAACCGAACGGGTCTAGTTATGACCCAGATATCTCGGGGGGCATCTATAAGTGATATACGATTAATATAAGCTAATATATTAATATTATGGCCTTAGTGCGATAGCAAACAAGTTAAACGAATACATGCTCGTTTAACTACCCGCTATAGATTTAAATGCGAAAGATAGTTACAAACCAAGCATTGTATCATCCGTTAAGCCGAAAAAGATTTACAAAACACTTAGTGGAAATTTTTTTAAGCAATCCGTGAAAATATTTTCGATTTTTACAAACGTATAATAAGTTTTTATAAATTTGTACAAAAATAGGCGAAAAACATTCGTTTTCGCACTGTTTGTCGTACCCGATATATTTTTCGTGCCAAAAACCGAACCCAAAATAAATTTGGACTTGGGCTTTCATGTAAGGGCTTATAAATCCAGAGTTTGGGCCAAAATGGGCCCAAAAGGAGCCCATTTGACTCCCGGTCGCTAACTAGAGGACTAAACCCCTTTTCTTAAATTCCTTGGTATATTATATTGTATGTTGGGATATTCTTACTTCCTTCAACGAAACTCAGCTGGAATTCTCTGGATTTTTACTCAAGCCACACAAACCTAAGGTGAAGTGCATATACTGATCATTTTTAAACATGTTTAAACTTGATTAATTTCATATAAACATAGTTTGATTACCAAAAATCATTCCTAACCATGTAAAAATCCTAAAAATGGTCCAAAAATATTTTTTTGATCAAACACATGGTTAGGAATCAGAATCATACTCTTTTTTGGCCATAAACCCAGATTTTTTAAACGACGTTTTTACGGTTCAAAAGTTCATTTTTATACCCTAGCCGAAACCCTAAGTTAAGGGGATGTTGTGTTGATGAAACTTGCTTCGTTTGTGATATAGGACCTGTATCTAGCTTGCATAGAGGCCCAAGAGCTTGAAAACTTGATTAGAAAGGCGGAAACGAACCGAAACCGCTAAGGTAATACCGAAACACTCGATTACGGGCTGTTTAGGATTCGATTGTGATGTGCATATTTTTAGGTTATAAAATTTTCCAGGGACATCAGGGACCATATCATTGAGTCCCTGTTCAAATTTGGAAATTTTTCGACCATCCGAGAATATTTGGCGAATTTATTACCGAATTGGGCCGTTTATTTGGGAAAAATAGTTAAAATGCTTGAAAATTATGAACATTTTTGGGAAACTCAGATTTGGTATATTTTGATCACATATGAAATTTGGAAGCATTTTGAGAAGCCTAAGTAGGTTTTGTTCATTTGCGTTTATTTGAATTTTCATTGTTGTTTTTGGCTCGGAAATGATATTTGGAAAGATTGTTTTTGGAAAATTTTTCCAGGTTGTTTTGGGACAGATTATGATCAATCATAAATTTTGGTGGAATTTTTGGAGATCGTTTGGTATAAACGGACGATTTTCGGGGCTAAATATAGTTGATAAAATGAATTTTTATATATTAATAAATCAGTAAATAATTCCAGAAATATTTTTATAAAAATATACATATTTTATTTGATAAGTAGCTAAATTTTCATAATTTAATGATTAACGGTTAATTAATTATGCTAATTTGAAGATTAAACAAACTCAATTCTGATAAAAACCAGCAAGTTTGTGATTAACGAATCTGCAGGAATATCAGAACACCCGGAGTGATCAAAAATCATATTTTTGGATTAATTAAGTAAAAACGAGCCTTTTTATGAGAAACCTGGACAATCTGGATATATTGTGCGCGTTTCTCCTCAAATCAAACTGAATAAACGGAAACGAGCCCCGTAGCGAATCCGGAACCCCAATGTGTGATCTTTCTTTATAACTTAATCATGTTATCGACCAACACATTTACCCAAGCTTACTTCCCCATAACTGTTTTCTGAACGCATAGTCGAACAACTTGACCCAGCTGGGAAAACGGGGAAACTGAGCCAAGTTCGGTTTTAAGTAATAGACATCGAACAACATCACAATCTAAGCCTATTGACACTTTCTGGGTGTTCCAGCTATACCCAGATTGGATATACAGCGCAGTCTAGTATTGAGATTATAATAATATTAAAATATTAGTATTATTATAATATTCATTATAGGGACTAATGATAAGAGTCAAACGAACTGCGAGCCGACGCTGTACTGAATCCCGATTAAACCGTGAGTTTCATGACCCCACTTTTAAATTGTTTTTACGAACTTTCGAGGTGAAAAACATGTTAATACATATATGTATACTATGAAATGTTTGATGATGGGAATTATCTAAGTGCTAACACACGAAAGTCCCCACGAACACAATGATTAACTTCGAGCCGGTGGCTTGTGAATAGTACTATTGGTTTGACAAACCCAAACAGAATCGGCCTGGTTGCCGTGTCACATAGCGCCGTTTGCACTTGACCATACTTATACAAACAGGCTATGTAGTGTTAGACATAGCTACCGGGGCATGTTGTGGGCGGAAGGGAAGCCACAATGGTTGATTGGGCGTGGGAAATGGATGCACGCAGCACAGACAGTCAAGGCTTCACTGTAGCTTAGTATAATTACATCATAAACAAACAAACAAACGTACTTGTGAACGTACATACATACATACTTGCGTATTTACAAACTGTGATTGTTGTACGCACAACTGATTTCTTGAAACTCGTGAAACTCACCAACTATTTGTAGTTGACCTGTTTTAACATGTTTTTCAGGTACTGGATTGGATTAGAAAGTCAATGTGCTACGTGTTTGACTTGCGATCAATGCTGGGTGAATTAATGCAAGTGTGCTAATAGGAAGTAAAGCCGCTTAACGGGCTGGACTTAGTTTGTATCACCTAGTTGAAATGAAGTTAGATCAATGTAAAATATTGTAAAGTAGTTTGTATTGTTCACTATAAACTATGTGGTTGATATCAGAGGTGTCTGTACATTTCCGTTTTACGCTTCCGCAAATCGCTTAACGGGGTGTGACAGGGCTTCATTATGAAGGAATGTTACGTAGGGAACTTTTTTCCAAAGGTCCTTCATATTAAAGTAATGGCCTAGGACACCCCCTAAGAAGAGGCTCGCCTTCAAACTTTAAAAATGTTTAGAATACAAATAAAGTTCAATAATATATGGGGCAGATAAGGCTTGTCCAAAAAGATGTATGCTTGTGGGTTAAGTCACATCAACTTTTAAAAGGCAAATTTCCCATCATCCTTCCTTGTTAAACGAGAAGTTTGTGTTTGAAGAGTCAAACATACATGCCTCTCCATGTGACCATGTCTCCTCTTTTGCAACATATTAATATTAAAGTAATACTTTACAAAAGTGACTTGACAACCTTTTATAATAACAAAGACTTTACAAAGTAGGTAATTGTATGATTTGACCTCACTTTTCTTTTTTTCTTTATTATTTTACTTTTTATATTTCGACACATTTTTTTTCATATAGAAATTCATGCTTTGGATCTGGTGGAACGTCAAGATTTATTTACAGTATAAAAAAAATTCTTATAACCTATATGGTGTGTTAAAGTAACTTAAACAAGATGAAGAGGCCAAACCGATTACTTTCATTAGGAGTGGAGATACCGGTTAGGTGTCTCTGGCATCACCGTAATAAAAACCAATCCGCAATATCGCAAAGCTTTTCTGTCCCTTTGGAGAGAGTCCAACTAGAAGACTTGTTGTCCTAACTAAATAGGCTTGAACGTGCGCGGATGGGTGCTCCAAACTGAGTTGAAATGGCGCAAACAGGG
This sequence comes from Bidens hawaiensis, assembly GCF_021521415.1. Lineage (NCBI taxonomy): Eukaryota > Viridiplantae > Streptophyta > Magnoliopsida > Asterales > Asteraceae > Bidens > Bidens hawaiensis. Next base: position 217,928 of record NW_027492956.1, on the reverse strand, counting down.
GCAGAATGGGCTCAAATCGAGCTTATTCACTTCCCCATTTATGCTAAACATGTGTAGATCTAAATATCATGTAGACACTTGATGTTTTCTTCATACTCTTGCTCTTCGACGCTTACTAAGCGTCTCGGTGAGTTCGTATGAACTCCGAGGTTATCTTGGGCCTTTCGGCCGTATTGTCTTCAACCTCCATATCGTCTTCATTTTCGAACAAAACTGGTCCATCGGTGTTCTTTATATCTTCCCGGTATGGATTTTCACTTGTGGGCACTATGGACTTAACGACGGTGCTAGTTACGATGGAACCAGGGGTGGCGGTTGCGGTGGCATGTCGCCGGAGTGGCTGGAATTAGTAAAAAAAAAACGAGCATGTGTCTTGTTGGTTGAAAGCAATCGTCATGTCTGACTTCTCAAAACTCTCCGGAGGATATTTCCAGATCCTTGACTTCACGAAATATTCCGAAGAGTCGGGAAAAAGATTTCGGTGACGGATATAAAACCGAAGACCCTGAACTAGGTTGGTGCTTGTTTACGTAAACAGTGGACGGACAAACCAAAACATTTTACCGGTGAGACAACGGTGGTGGCGGCGGATTTGATTGACCATTCTTCTAGAGATTTAAATGAGACCCGTGATCAAGAGGTCCCATGGATGGCGCCAATGTTGGAACCTATTCCGAAAGGGTAAGGTTCCTAACAAGCTTAAGAGAGAATGGAGATCGGTATTAAGTTGATATGCCAAGAAGTGAGTGAGTATTATGTTCTATTTGTCCCCTTATTACATTGTTCTCCTCTCCTCTTTTATAGAGGAGAGTATTATACACATTATCTACCGGATACACTAGTATTACATGAGTCCCTCGGTCCATCCTGTTTTCCTTTGGTCCGACGAGTTCGTAGATCTTTATCCCACGGTTCCTGCCTCTTATCCCGGGACATGTGTGCATCGGGCCACCCGCTGGATCAGACGTGTAGCATGTGCGGTTTCCCTCGCAAACCATTTCCCTCCAAGTGAGCTTCTAGAATGTCTGGGCTACCGGGCTTCTTGTTGTTGGGCTTGTTGTTGTTATTGGGCTGGAGCCTGCTCATGAGACCTGTCTCGTGGGTAGGCTCTTCACATGACATTCAATTAGACCCTCCACATAGGTTGTGATCATTTATCTAGCTAATATACTAAAGCAAAACCATTTTGTTCACATGGCATTCAATTAGACCATCCACATAGGTTGCCAAGTGTACAAGTTTCCATTTTTACAATTTACCTTTCATGAATGATAAAATGAAAAACATATTGTTAGTGAGAATTGAACTCAATACATTGATTTTAAAATGTTTATTGCTTACCAACTCAACTAAGATGAATTGATGGTAGTTTTCTCTTTTCTTAATTGGTATAGATTCACAACCTTCCATTTTGATTTCTTATAAAATACAAATACAAATACAAATACAAATTATTTTTACTAATCTATGTGTTTTATGAAATTATTTATATCTTATGAATCTATAAGATATGTTATTATGTATATTATTAAATTTAACTTTTTTGTTTTATATTTTTAACCACCCATGTATCACACGGGCTTTATCATAGTATAGGAATAAAACAAAATGTCTCACATGTATCAATAAGAAAATGTTTCAAAATTGATCACAAATCTCTCATGATAAATTCACGAGGAATCATCTATGTATACTAACCAAACTTGCTCACCAATTAAGCTAAATCAAATAGCTAACAGATAGGAGATAAAACTACTTGTTTAATCCTAATCCCTTAATCAAACCAATCTTGTTGACTAAGTTACATTAAACCGATGCACTAATTAACCAACCCATTGTTTTAATCAGCCCAACTCGCTTCAACTTAAGTGGGTCAGATATATACTAGCCAATCGGGCCAACAGTTTTCACAATTTGCTTATACATATCAAGTAGGTATGCTATGTTATCTTACCATGTTGGATTTGATTTTCTCTAGCACTTAAAAACAAATTCTGTATGTGACCAATGGATATACGGCGATATAGGTTCTTAGAAAACCAAAGCACAAAAACTAATTCGGTCTTCCTAGCAAAATATTCAGTTTATAGTTGGTAATTTTATGCATCCCACGTAAATTTCCTTCAACAAAAACATAATATTAATTTTGAAACTTTATTAAGATGCCTTTATAAAGAGTGTTGATATCATTACAGTTAATTGGACAATAATCAGCAGTACTTTATAATCCCTAAAGGCTAGGTTTTATTAGATATAAAATTTTGAGAGAGAACAACTAAAGAGAGCAAAGGTAAATCAAAGTCCCACATCAGTTAAGTGGAGAATACAAAAATGAAAGGGTTGCATATTTAAAACACGGCCTATGAAGGCGTAAGGTATACCTTTCTCGGCTTTTTGGCTAAGATCAAGTATTCAAGTGTAATATCTATTCTTATCAGTTTAATATTTGATACGTGGACCATCGGCTCACTTGATATTAATCTTATTTTTATGGGAAAAGACCCATTACAATTGCTTGTTATTTGGGTTTTTGAGCGTCACCTTGGTGTTGCACTACTTCCTTGGCTTGGTGCGCCCCTCCAATTTATAGTTTAACATTTTATGTTATTTTATGGCTTACATAGTTAAATAGTTTAATTATTTATTATATGGCTGTGAAGACATGCATGCAACTCTTCAAGCTGCACTTTTCATAATGTACTGCTTGAGAATACATTATACATAATTACATATGCATGTAAATATGGACTGTTATCTTGTTTAATGTTTCTTAGTTTGTTTGGTTTTGGAGATTGTTTATTACATCATATCAGCTTTTTTACTACTTTTTTCTGAAATAACTTGAAATTTTCAAAGTCAAAACACATAACAGAATTCTTACAAATTATCTCAACCAAAAGTTTGATGTTCCAACACATAACATCGTTGTCACTCCAATGTATGGGTTTAAGTTAAAACTTATTTCGTGGGTGGTTGAAATAGAGGGTCACATGATCCATTAGATTGTGACAATTGGTGGCTTTTTTGACGAAAAGTGAAATAAGAATTCGAGATCCTAATATAAGGTTTTTTTTCCCTATTGAAACTACCCGATTCATCTGTTGTAATGCTGTCGGATTACACCAAACAAATATGTAGAAGTTACATGCGTATTCGTACAAGTGTGGGTCTACATGTCTCATTTTTGTATCAAAATGAAGGTGGTTACAAGAATAATATTTTTGCCATTTCAATTCGTTTATAGTTGCATAATTAAACAAAGACATACTTGATTATCCTCAAAAAGGGTGATTGTAGACAAGTTGATAATAATATAAACTAACATTTACAAAAGTATGATAGATTATATTGTAGTTTATTAATAAATTTTAGTTAAATGTTTGATAATAACAAGTTGAAAACTCAGGTGGTTGAAGCTTAACCTTTTACTTTAGTTGTTTCTTTTAAAAATTTTAATTTCTGGTGTTGCACATAGGCCCAAGATATAAGTTGGCCTTTTACGCTGCATGGCATTATAAGGCAAAACTAAAATAGAAAAGAAAAAAAAAGGAAGTTTTACATATTTCCCCTTCCTAACATTTGAAATTACATATTTCCTCAAAATACAAGTTGTTAATGTAACATATACAATGCTCTTTAGTATGGTTTGGGAAAATATGTAATTTTAAAGTTTAGAAAGAAGAAATATGTAAATACCCAAAAAAAAGGAGTTAAAAAAAAAGTTAAATTCTAGCCAGACCCGTTAACCAAGTTACTAGTCCACGCCTTCCACTTGTGTGAACTGGCCAGCCCAGAGAGGTACCATCCAACACCTAACCAACCAGTTGTGGGTCCTGAACTTGCCCGGTTTTCGAAACATCGGCTAGGTTGAGTGGATGGTCTAAACAATCATTTTTTTGTTACAGAAAAATGATCAATATTTATGAACATTTCTAATAAACCCTAACGTCTACAATCAGGTGACAAAAAAGATATTGGGCATCTACTTCGACTCTTTTGACCTATTTCCATTATATTTTCCGGTATCTTTAACCCATTTTTGTTAAGGGTAAATGTCAAGCCGAATCAATCCATTCCCTAAATACATTTTTTAAACTAATATAGTTTGAAGCACCATTTACAACTGAAGCATAAAAAATGAATTCTATTTGCTATGTGCTATGTTTTTAAACACCATAGGGTGAAACAAAATATTAAATATAAAAAAGTATATCAATAATGATCAATGTAACTTTTAATAACTTAAATGATCGTTTTCATAACTTTAAGTTACGCTTTAAAATTGGATTGATATCCAACAAATGGAATTGTTATTAGCTAAATCCAGCGAGGAAATTTAAATACAATAATGGTCCTCAATTAAATATTATTAATAAGCCACTTCTATAATTAACAATGGTGTTGTTTGTTTGTTTTCATACCATCATCAAATTATTTAGTTATTAAATAGCTGTTTAGAAAATTAATTTTCTTGATTTGAATTGGTACTATCTTTCGATTTGTCTATTTGTATTTCAATTATTTCACAAAAGAATTTGTCAAAAGTAAGGCTGTGTAAATTGGACATAAATGATTGTTGGAATCAAAAACCGTCTACTAGTCTGTATAGAATAACAGGTATAGACCGGGTTTGGATAATCAGTGGCGTGTTTCAGTTTGTTATCAAACCAATGTCCGATTTTAAACCCTATTTACTATATAGATTGTGTTAAAATTGAGACAAGTTGATCAGCATTAGACCTAAAAGATCCACTTTTGATGGCTAGACGCTTTAATGGTTCAGTTTCAAGCTCTAAGGCAGTCGCCTAATCTTACCTGCCATTTAACTTTTATTGTTAATGAACCTTTTTCATTGTTAGGGTTGTTTGCCAACTTTGTAATGAGTCATTAAGATATGTGACTGATTGAGAGATAGCTTCGGAATTGGTTAATATGTTTCTAAAGCTTACTTATTAAAAGATTTCATTAACCATTAAAATATGTCTTTTAAGTAAACCAAACACATTATACATTCACCCGATTAAGTGGTAGCCTCAATAAAATCATTAAAATTTCAGAATTAAACATCCCCTTAGTATGAACCAAAGGATCGTTAAACTTTTGTTAATATACTTCTTTTTATTTTTGAAATACAACTCTATGCTTGATGTTAATCGAGCATTTTAACTTTTATTATTAATGTACGTACGCTTTTTATTACCATTTAACTTTTATCATTAACATGCACTTTTCAACCACGCTTAACCTTTATTATTTAGCTTCTATTTATTTTTAAAATATTGTGTTGTTCTTCTTTGAACAGAAAAAAAGCCAAAACACTCGTGATCAATCTGGCCTTCCCCAGATCAAATTGCTCTAAACGAGATTTGAACTCACAACATTGCATAAGGAAAACCATGAGACTATCGGACCAAATGGCTTTTGGTAGTTTATGTGTATTGTTCATCTTTCTTAATTTTAAAGTTTTAATACAAGACAATTGATTTTGTGAAAGAAAATAAGTTAAACCTTCAAGCCGTTCAGGCAGAGCAACCGACCCAAATAAGTAGTTCTCTGTAGCTATAGTTAACGGTTTGGCTTAAAATTCTTCTTTTATCAAAAACCGATGATACCAAAACGTAGAAATCCATCCAATAAACCTGATCACAAAAGCAAATTAGACTTGGTCAATAGTCAACTATTAGTTTGACCATGAATTAGTCAATGGTAATTCGGTAACCGGTAAACATATAATTTCAAAGTCATCACAAAACTCCCAAACCTTACCAAATTTTGGCTTTGAAATTTTCTTCCATGTGTTTTTTTTTTTTTTTACAAAGTACATATCCAAAAGTGAATGGTTCAAAACAAAATCCAAAATGAAAACAAAATCTGTATCAAAATAAAAGATAACGTCGCTATTACTATCTGTATAGAAAAACCGAGTCATTTAAAAGTAATGAAACTGTCATAATCAACAAATCAAACTACACAATTCAGTCTCAAAATTTGCAAATTTGCAAATTGCATTTCTCAAGTACATATTAATCCGTCTAAAAACTAAAACATGTTAATCGATAGTGTAGACAAAATCTGGATGAACTATCATCCAATGATACGTGTCTGAGCCCATGTCACTGTCAATAAGGAACCAACTTGGTGACCTCGACTCAGACACGTATCAGCATATTTCATTTCATTTCGGTTTCAATCTTCAAATCCAATTTTCTTCCAAACCGCGTCACGAACCGTACTCAAATCTCTTCCTTTCAATGTCCTCCCAAACCCTTCTTGAACCGAAAAGGACGCCATTGGACCTCTCGCCAAATACTCATGAGGCGGAATCAGCTCATCTCCACCGTACAAATCCTCATCAAAATCATCATTTCCCGCCTTACGCTTCTCTTTTAATATCATCGACCAGTCCGGAACATCGACCGGGACCGACAAGGCTCGATTCTCCATAGGAACCGGTTTCTTCAAGTTTCTTGAACTTGATAAGGTTTTGTGTAGCTCGGGCGAAGACACGACGCCCCAGACGTCGAATTTGGAGAATTCGAACGTCTGGAACGTCGGTGTAGAGATGGGTTTTTCGCCGGAGAAGTACCGGCGGTAGGGTTGTGTGCCGGTGTAGGTTGTGGAGGTTGCCATTATTTAGATTTAATGTGTGTTTGATGAGTTGTGTTGTGTGGGCTTTTATAGACTCACTTCATTCTTTTATTGTTGAATTTAATTTTCCATGCAAGTTTTGTCGTTGGTGATATAGGGTTTATTATTGTTATTATTATTAATTTATTATTGCGCCCCACATATTTCCAACGATGGGTACTTGTTATTAATTAATTAGGAAACAACTCAACAAGTGTGGTAATAGTGGTACGTGCCATTGTGTTGTGTGGAGTCTATAATGTGAAAAAGGAAAGTTAGTAAGGTGGGTAAAATGTTAAAGGTGAAATGTAAAATTGTAATATTAACGGGAGTTGGTTTTCAATGATTGGTTAGTTTTTAACTTGATAGTTAAATTTTATTTGAGATTGTCTGAATTTAAATATATAATGGGTCAACATTCTAATTAAGGTAAACCAGAAGGCTTTTGTCTTGAGTGTTACCTCCGCAATCACCACCATATACTGGTTGTACGTCATCGTTGCCACCACATCCACCATTGTAGCTCCTGATTTAGTCGCAATTCCTGTTTCTGGTTGTCTTGGTTGAGTCTGATCCGTCGAACCTTGAGTTTCTCATAATGTAACCGAGCAACAAAGAAATTAAACGGTTTATCGTTAGTCAAAAATGAGTCAGGCAAATGTCAAGTAAAAATGGTCGCATAAGATAATTAAGTTAAGATAAAAGTACATTGAATTTTATTAGTTTTTTTGAATAACTTTAAATTTCCCAATGATTTGAAAAAAATAGAATATTGCTTCTTTTTTTTCCCTAGTCATTTAAAATCGGTTAGTCTTAAAATAGTAACCACCTTAAAATAACTTTTGGTATCGTTCACATTGCATGAAATTGTTGTTAAAGTGACTTCGTCTTTAAGAAAGCCCAACCACTCCTATAGAAGACAACCCCTTCCAAACGCCATATACGCCGAAATAATAAAATTGGCAGTGAAGTGACTGCAAGATGAGTCCTCTCACTCTCACATCAAGATAATTAAAATTTTCGATGAATATGAATATTTTCACGGCACATAATGTCAAGACTAAGTGTAGTAGTTTGACTATGACGTAGGCACGGGGATAATTACAATGTCTTCACTTAATTAAACAGATTATTTAACTGAAAATACAATTATTATTTACCTTATTTCAATAAAAATACAATTAACGATAATATAGCAATGATGTGGAAGGAAGTGACGTCCCCCAAATATCAACAAACTCATTCCAAAATTTGTGTGAATTTAAGTTAACTTGATTATCATATTTATTCCTAGATGTACTCAACCCGTACATTATGACGGGTACTTTGCCGGAATTTGGTTGTTGTTTGTCCTGACATTACAGTACATTAAGAGTATAATTCCGGTACTCGCTACAGTAACCGAAAGAGAAAACCTAAATAAAATATGAATCGTAATATATCAAAACATGTTCGGTTTATTGTTTTATTATAATTTTTTTATAACGACGACCTTTTTGTATTTACTAAAATAACTATTATTTTTATTCTATTTATTATTTAAAAAAGGAAAAAGAAAATATAAAGTAATGCATGACATAATATTTGATGAACCAATATTGATATACTAGTTATTATTTAAAAAGGCATGCAAATGCAAAAAAAATCCCAAGTTTTGACATAAATCGTGTCACACTCTCCGTGCATCCTCTTTAACTTTTGGCAATTGATGAGAGTTTGCATTTGTCAGGGTGCGAGGAGACAGTGTCGGCTGTGCAGCAGGTGCATGGCTAAGTGTGCACTCTTGAGTGCTGATGCTGTTCAGAATTAGGACACGTGTCCAGTGATCGATCAGAAGGGGGTACTTGAGTTGAGACGTGAGTAGGCACGTGAGGTGGAGCCTCCTGAGTGTGGCCGCGTTACACCTTATGTCATCCGTGGTTAAAACATTGGTCGTCATATGAATTGAAGGCTGTGATTTTTACTTTTTACTGTCATATTCATTTGTAACTAAAATGTAAAAACCAAATCTGACTTCCATAAACGATTTTCATTAACAATGGTAATGAGCATTACAACCCAAGCCGTTTAAAAAAAGTATTAACATAAAAAAAAAAAGAAAAAGAAAAAAAGATAGATATTTAGTCATCGGCTCCTCGTCACCGTTGGGTAGTCGAAGCTAAATATCTTCTATCAAAGTTATCAATACAAATACATGTCAAAGTTGTTTACGAGACCAAAACCATACTTTATTATAAAGTTCATTCGGCTTAAAATAATATATATATATATATATGAGAGTGTTCATAAAACAAGTTAAAACAACATTGTGTATTTAGATATGTTTTTTCTTCTTAAAGTTAGAAAGCACAATTTATTGTTGTTGACGCTTTCACGCCCAATCCTCGATATCATGAACCACAAGTGGTGGGTGGTGGCATGGTTCGTTAGAGGAAAAGATATGAGTGGTGAAAATAGGAAAAAGAGAGTGCTGGTTTGACAATGTTTTAGGTTACCTTGTTATTAATGAGTTTTTTTATATGTTTATGAAAAATACATGCTTTCTTTATGCGACAACTAACTAGGATTCTATCCATAATCCATTATATAGGAGATGGTCCTTTTTTGTGACTTGTAATGAATAGTTGTAACGTAAGTTCAGAGGTTGCTTAACTTGTTTATGTGTGAAAGTGTACCATGAGAGGACTTTTGCGGAGGATAAGACTATTTGAAAACCCAATGTGTAAATGAAAACATGTGATAAATACCTAAATATAACACTGTTATTGTGTTATTTGACTAAGTAACAAAGTGTACCAAGTTTTGCTAATTGCTGATTCATACTCTTGTTAAGTGTTTGGTGGACGTATTATAGACAGAGGTTGTATTATGACATGGTGTGCTCATGTTTGTTTTTGATAGAGATACACATGTTACCTTCTGTTTTGAACGAAACTTGATAAGAAACTAAGTCCTAATTTGTATATTAACTTCAGGTATCATCCACGTACCGATGGATAAACGATGACACAAATCTCCAAAAAGTTAGGTGCATGCATGAGGACTAAGAGCATTCTCATCCATCCCTTATTTTATGTGAGGGGTGTTTTTATAATTTAGAGAGTAGGGTGTTGTGAGTGAAGAGTTTTTATATTTTAGAACTACTATCCGAATATAAGGTTGTTTCTTCACGTGAAGTAGTGTGCTACTGTGCTAATAACCGTTAAAATCTGTAGAGACATAGTGCTACATGTTGCCATTTATGAGAAAAGGTGTAAACGAACCTCGAATGTGGGACAAGTTAAATCCAATATATGAGTACATGACCGATGAGTCACCTTATTTTTCATCGGATGAAATAACAATTAACCATAAATTCAACTACATGAAAAAATGTAATGTTTGTATAAACCTTAAACATGAACTTTGATCCAATCAAATCGAATGAAATGATGAAGGGAGTTCAACATCAACATATACAAATAGAAGAATGAGACGATAGTATTTGAATTTATGATAATTAGGTTTCGAGGACAAAACCTAAATTAGTAAAGTAATTTGTAACATCTAAAAGTTATAACCTTGAAGGGTGTACGAGAAAAAAATAACCTTGAAACAGGTACATCACAAGTTAAACTCGGAGGCTAATTATGGACCATTAAGAAACATGATAGATAACATGGCTATTAGTAGGTGAAGCCGCATTATATTTTCTAGCGTGTCTCAAAATAAGTGTGTTAGCGACTTAGCGTGGTTGAAGAGATAAATCAGTGGAGAGAAAAATAGATGAGGAAATGACATAATTTACGCAAATTAAATATTAAAGTAATGCTTAGAAGATCAATCAACCGGGTTCATTTTAGTATACAACACCCATTTTTATGAATGAACCATGTTGGAATAATTGGGGTTTTGAGTAAACTAAAAAACTTTTGCATATTTCAGGAAATAACAGGGGAATCTTGGTGCTGTTGAGCTAAAAAAAACATTTATTTAGATGTATACGAGTTGTAATTGACTAGCCATGATCATAATTCCATAGTGTGGATTTTAGAAGAGTTTGACCTAAACTAATTTAATTTTGGGCTTTTAGGAGGGACTCTATTTGGCCCAATTCACCTAAGGGACTAAGGGACTATTTGTTATGGAGGAATGAAATGTGGAATGAAATAAGCCATTTCAAATGAATGAAAAAAACATATTTAGTTACCATACATGAATGGAATGGATCATTCCAAATGAAATGAAACTCCTTCCATTTTTAGAATTTTCATTCCTTTGGGTATGAGTGTTTTTTTTTTTTCATTTCTTCAATGAATGAAAAAGTCAAAAAGTCAACATCATTTTACTATTATAAAATTATAATTATATTATTATTGTTATTATTATTTTCTAATTATAGTTATTATATTATCATTATCGTTTTGTATATAATATAATAACTATTATTATATTAGAACTATTACTACATTATCAATATATTTTATTTTTAAATTAGATGAGTTAACATTTTAAAGGCATATACAGTTTAACAATCTCGTTGCAGCACAAGGTCCTCAAAATACTTATTATGAATATTCATTTATTATTAATATTTTTATTTATTTATTATTATTATTACTAATAAAAATATTAATAATGATAAAGTGATTAATCATTCCATTCTTACATGGTAACCAAACATGACAATGGAACGGTAATGATCCATTTCATTCCTTTCTTCATTCCATTACCACATCCATTCCATTCCCTTATCTATTTCATTACCCCTTACCAAACATACCATAAGGAAGTATAGTTTGCTTAAACTTTAAAAAGTAATTAAATAAATATCTTTTCACGAAGTTGGCTTCAAATGGGTCAACAAGTCAAGAAAGCGGGATATGGGATTCAAACCAAAATATACGAGTTCAGTTGTTGATAAGTGAGTTCGAATAATTTGTAAATATTAGTTAGAGGTTTGTTAGATATTGAAAGGGTTAAAGTCATCAATATGATACTTTAATGCTTGAAAGCTTGCTATTGACATAAAACACGGGTGAATTTAAACCTGGATATTGAAGATCATAGCCTCATTGGACAAAGATGAGGGTATGCATGCATATGTTTAAAAGTATGAATTAAATTGTGCAAATAGTTATATGATTTTGCGTTTGATTTGTCCATGTTACAATATGGAAGGTAATTAATTAAAAGGAGTTGGTGATGCATGTATGTGATAAAATGGTTCAAATGGGCAGTGAAACTTGAATGAAAAGTGATTAATGTGAGTTTACAAATCTATATGTTTTGAAAGAGTGTGTTTAGATTTATTAGAAGCAGTGTAACTTGATGATACGTGTTTCCATGAATGTGTGTATGGATCATTCCAATCATAGTCAGATTCAATGGAGTGTGTTTGTGGGAAAGTATGCAAGTTTATAAATAACTAATATTTTACCCGGCGCGTTGCGCCGGGCAAGTTGGTAAAACTCGGGCGTTGGTAAAACCCAAACATTATAGGTCTCTGCTTTGAGGCGGTAAGTCGATACGAATTCGGTCAGTTTTGGTTATGTGCGTTATGGCATCAGAACTAAAACAAAAACAATTTAAAAACTAAGGTGGACCAATAGGGAGTTGTCGGTCAGTAAAGCTCGGGCTTTGGTAAAACCCGAGTGCTGTCGATCTCGGGCGATGAGTCTACAAAAATTTGGTCGGTCTCCGTCACATTCGTTACGATACTGGAACTAAAAAAACAAAAATAAAACAAATTTGGTATCTTGTCAGTTTTCGTTACCGTCCGATACACGTTAAAGTTAATATTGAAAGACAAACCATTCTACCATACACAAAAACATAAATAACACAATTACAAAAATAAAAGAACTTCTTGCTGCTACTAAGATTCGAACCTTAGTTGCAAACCAACTGTAAACGAACCGAACGAACACGAACAAGAACTTGTTCATGTTCGTTCGTTAAAAAAAAAGTGTTCACGAACGGTTCATGAACACTTACCGAACAAGATTTTATGTTCGTGTTCGTTCATTAAGGAAATTAATGTGTTCATGAACGGTTCACGAACACAAACGAACACAAATAAAATCGGAAAAGCCTAGAGATTGAGACTGATGTATTCATCAATGTGAATAATGAAAGGCTGTAAACGAATCGAATGAACACGAAAAATGACATGTTCGTGTTATTTCATTTAACTTCAAAAGAAACCAGACACTTAATTGAACAAATATTTATGCTCATGTTCGTTTATTTAAAAAGAGACATTTTTGTTCGTTTGTTTAAAATCTAAACGAACATAACTGAACAAAGATGAACGAACATACATGAACAAATGTAAATGAACACAAACAAACATATACGAACTTAAATGAAAACACCTAAATGAACACAAATTAACAAATATAAAACCTTTAAGTAGACGACCTATCTAGATAATATTTAATTATTTTTTATTAATACATAAACGAACATAAATGAACAGATAAAAATGAACATAAATACCTAACCAAGACCAACACATGTGTTATGTTTCAAAATCATTAAAACATATACAAAAACAAAGAAAACTTACTTTTGTGACACCAAACTTCTCATTTATACTAATTAAATAATAGATAATGCTCTTCATGTCTCAAATTAAGATTATCGGATAGTAATGGAGTAATTAATCAAGATAGATGGTGAGATATGATCACCATGTTGGATGTGATAAAAAAGAACATTCCATAAAAATGTGATCAATTGGACTTTTACAAATTCGATACCCCTGCAAATAAGTGACAAGACATCAATTGGACTTTTACACCCATAATTACTAGGTTCGATTATATCGTTCCATATTTTGGGAAACCTTCAGTATGACATGTCTTTCACTCTTAAAAGAATGAACTAAAAAAGTTACCAACGAGTCTCCTCTCCAAACTCAATCACCCGTTTCTCTCGTGACATTAAATGACGCAATCATACATGATTACTAAAAAACCCAATTTCATTTATTTCTATAAATTTAACTTCTTTTTATACTTAACTATAGTTGCCTTAAGAAACCATGGGCCCGCTAACCCGTCTATAAACTGGTACACTTCACCAAAAACCCAGTTTATACTCGACCTAGCCTGTTTGTTCATAGTCTCATTCCCTAAAGTTGGAATTGCACCCGACCCCATTTGAAATTCTTGAAAAATAGCTAGTTTTTGTAGCCCAAACTGGTTTATAACCCAACCCCAATCGATCCGGTAGGTTTGAACATCCAGTTTATAACCCAAACCGATTTTTTTTTTTAAAAAAAAAAAAAAGTTTTTTCAATTTTCACACATAACACTAGAGGTGCACAAAAAACCCCGAACTTAGTTTATATACACCTGGGTTTCTACTACCGAACCTGACCCTACTCGTAGGATACGAATAAGGTATGCATTTCAGTACCAAAACCTGTACCCGGAACCGGACCCGATTTATACTTGGAAATACCCAAAAACCGGAACCAATTTATACTCGGGCGTTTTGGGGAACATTTTGGTTCCAAACGTTCTGTACACAATGTTCTGGAGGGGGGTGACTTGGCCAATCGTGTTTTTTTCCTTCACGTGCATATTTTTCATTATATTAAAAAAGTAATAATCGTGTGATGATTGTAAGGGGCTTATGAAGTTTATCACTACACTTTGCAAAATGTTCCATTGCTGATCGGGACGCCACGTGTCATAAAATGGCCCTAGGTGGAGCATTATGACTACACCTTGTCCAAGTTTAATTGTTTTCAGTAGTTTACGTCATTATATTTTTGGGGGTTATTTTTTTATTTCATCAATACATGCTCTTTCAAGAAGTGATAAAAAGGGGTTCTTTGAAGGTGACCATCGATGAGTAACCAACGCCCTCAAAAGTCAAAAAATGTAACGTTTTTGCTGGTTGGTTTTTCAGCTTACAAACGTCATTGTTTGTTTACTCAATCTAAAAATACGTGACTGCATTCTGCAACTCAATTTTGGGCCTTTTAGTTTGAACAGTGTGAATTTTGTGTGTTGCCCAAATGAGATGGAACATTTATTGTGTATAAAGAAGGTTTTGGTAGGTCTCTATAAGATTGTCCCTGGCCCAACCAGTTTTCACTTAACTCATAAAGTCCCACCAAAACCGATTCCAACAAATTCATTGTAAGGCGTTAAAACGATTTTATTGTCACATCTATCATATGGCTAATAATTTATCACATCTAAAATGTGTTGATAATATATGAATTGTACATTTCCTGCGTTATAGTATCACTCAGAATTTAGAGTTTGGATTTTACTAAGGTGTCTCAGCCACCACTTTAGGGACTCATTGTTCTTTATAACGACTGGCTTAATGACGTTTATTACTGTCGGCCCCTCTTGCCGATCAATATAGTTCACTTTGCTCATGAGTAACTTAGGAGTTTGTTTCTGGTTCCCGAGTGAAACTTTTCTGGAGTCACCCATTTCGAACAACTCTCATTTAATCATATTTAACCGTGGAGCTATAATTTCTTTCACAAATAATTTGTGTTGATCATATTTTATACATACGATATGTGATTTTATAACGCTTGACACATCCTTATAGTTTCTTCTAAACTCAATAATCTGAAAAGTCATCGCTTCATTTGCAACAAATATACCGCAAGTTTTAGTTAAACAATAAAAATTAAAGTTAGGAGCATGTTTATTACTCTGATTTGAAAATGAAATTAAAATAATACTTAAAATATTTATTTTTGTTTATTTACATTGTATAAAGATGATAGAGGTGACACTTAACAAACCCCAATTTTTTAAATTGCCTCAACTCAAAGAGATAAGAGTGTCTAGTGAGGTATTGGCTAAGCACAATAAAATAACATTAGACCTTACAAAAATATTCTGTCTATTCCAAAATATAAACATATTTATACATAAAAAAAATAAACTTACAAACTGTTTTTCTACTTTTTATTTTTGATTTAGCAAGTAATCAATAAGGTAAATATAGTGTTAAATTAGTAGCAGTCGTTTTCCAATATAAAACGATTTGAAAGGATAAATTCAACTTAAAAAGAGAAAGTTGATCACTTTTGAGTAGATAATTAAAACTCCTTTTGATTTGTTAACTCATTTTGATATTATATCTGCAATCTTTAACTATTTAAATAATTAAATAAAAACATGAGCCACCAACTTATAAGTGCAGAGTTCAAAGTTGTTGCCATTATCATGTTTAGTGCATAATTAATTTTAAATGAAGAATTATAGAAACATGTAGATACTTCGATTTATTGCTTTAAACATGACACATAAATTAGATTTTGTGACCATCTCTCTTATTAAACATTTAGCATAACGCACAGATACACGATGCGGTTTTCACAATTCTATTTCTTAAAGTTAGTTATATATTTAACTAAACTAAATTGTTTATGTAAAACAATCTTTGTTTTAAGAGTTATTTTTGTGCTTAATTGTTAGAAGTAATCTTAAAATCATTAATCATCCTATGCTTATATTATTTTAATTCAACAACTTCAGCCTTAAATTTATGAAATATTTCAAAACTAAATTTCAAACAACAAAATTAAAAAATAAATAAATAATTAAAATGTGGTCCGAAGGAGATGGGCGGTTTTGTTTAAATTCCCATGGTCGGTGACATTGCGTTAGCAAGCTCATAACGACAATACTATAATGAAAAAAAAAGATTAAAAACTTATTGAAAGTTTCTGTTTCTTCCCCTCGGATTAAATTGTTTTAAATATAACCCTCTAATGATTAAGATGTTTAGAAAAGCTCCAACTCTCAAGCACATCACCTATATTAAATGTCTTTGAAAGATTTATTTAAATTTGAGATAACTTAAAAAATCATATATATAAAAAGACACCATATATGAGTTGGGTGTCTTCCAAGTAATTCCACCTGTCAAACTTTAATCAACTAATCCAATCATTAGCGAGCATTAGTGATTTAATATATGACTATGATTACATACTTCATAGCTTTTTATTCCTTTTCAATTATCCCTCAGAATAGTAATAAAAGAAAAATACATGACGACGAAGAAAAGTATTACTTCACATATACTTCCAACTTTGTTAAAAAATACCAAAGCAAAATGTTAACATAAAATTAATTAATTGGGATTAGTATTTACAAAAGTATAATTTTAACGGAAACATACCAAATCTAATTATATTTGCGTCGGATTAGAATATATAAAACCTGTCGTCTATGTATTAAAATATAATATGAAAAAGTACAAGAATTACATTAGAAAAATCACAGATGGAGGATTGAAGATTATTCATACCACACTTCTTCTAGCATTTTCATTTTGTCCTCTTTTTCATCCATGTGCTCAATGGCATTGTTAGGTTTTTTTGTTCTTAATTATGGTTTAGGGTTGATCTTATGAAACTCTTACCTTGCCTTAGGGATCCCCAGAGCGAACTCCTCCTGCTTAGGTCTTGCATGGGGGTTGCTAAGTTGCTTTTTGGGTTACGAACATGCCACCCCCATATGATGGATGATGCGGTATCCTGTTTTGATAAGGGGCTACGAGAAGCCATCGAAGACATAGTTGTATGTGGAGGCCCGTTCTTTGGTGATCTTCAGTGGCGACTTGCATCTTTACCGATGCGCTTAGGGGGTTTAGGCCTTCTTTCGGCTCATGATGTCGGGGTTTACGCTTTTGTAGCGTCGAGGGCTCAGTCTTGGAAGCTACAGAATCACATCTTAAGGAATAGCGGAGTTGTCGACCTGGACCCAAACTACGTGCAGGCCCTGGAACGCCTAAATGGCGCTCTCCCAGACTTTGACATTGGCGGTTTCTCTAATATGGACACCGCCCCACCAAAGCCTCAAAAAACTTTGGCGAATGCCCTTTTTGGAAAAATCGCTCAGAGCCTGGGAGAAGTTTTTGGATTGTCCCCCCGACAGAAGGCGGTTTTTGAATGCTTACAAGGTCCTCATGCCCAAGATTTTCTGACCGTTATCCCGATTGATGGCTTGGGCCAAAGCATGTCTGCGGTTGAGTATAGGGCCATTCTTAAGTACCGTTTGATGGTCCCAATGTACCCCGAAGACGAAACATGTCCGATCTGCCGTAAGGCCTGCCTGGATAAATTCGGAGAGCATGCGGTTCATTGCAAGGAGATGCCTGGGTTCAAATACCGACATGATTGGGTGCGGGACGTTCTTTGGGACATCTTAAGGCGAGCTGGGATATCAGCTAAAAAGGAAGCCCCCGTAAACTTCCTTACAGACCCCACGGAAGGGAGATCCACTCTACGACCGGCAGATTTGCTCGTCTTTGGTTGGGCCGGGGGAAAACACGCTTGTGTTGACCTCACAGGGGTATCTCCCTTAGCTGGTTTGAGGGATAATGGGTTTGTAGCTGGGCAAGCAATAAAAAGGGCTGAAACGAAGAAGGTGGAGAAACATGCTAAAGCCTGCGAAGAGAACCAACATGTTTTTGTCCCTCTGGCTTTTGATACATTTGGCTCCTTGGCACCGGAAGCTATCCGTTTTCTAACCAGGGTCCAACAGGTTGTGCATAGCAATGTGTCGACTCCAAAGGGGCAGGGGTATGTCTTTAGCAGGTTAGGGTTTGCAATTCAGAAAGGGGTGGCGGCGCAGCTTGTTGCCCGCCTACCTGCTATATTGATGTAATATCTATGTTTCATCAGTAGAAATAAATTATTATGATCGAACACTAAAAAAAAAAAAATTATGGTTTAAATATTTTTGTGGTGCGATTATAAGGTGTATATTTTAGGAGAAGAGTACATAAGTTTATTAAATAAGCTTTAGACGCACTATGACCATACAATTCGTTCATATATCATATTTGGATTACTTGTATTCCCTACACTGTACGCTAGCCGTGTTATTTTTATAATTTGTTTAAACCACAGGTCTAAATGAACATCTTAGGCCATCATGTAACTAGTTTAGACTCGTTGTTGATAATAAAACATGTTTTTATATTTATTAATATTCTCAACAAAGATAAGAAATTCTTGATTCTATGGTATAAGTTTTAGAAGTAATGCAATACACAAAAGTTATTCGTAAGAGAACTTATGAAACTATAATTGTATTATCATAATTATAAGTTATGTTTTGATTTTAAGATAACAAATTTTTAGCATCTTTCACCTTGACTCCATCATGATCGACAAAAATATAAAGTTTTGTTTCATTATGAACTCGTATACAAGTAAAAAGTATATTTACATAAAGGGGATTGAAAATCGCATCAAATCAACCAGTTGAATTTGTTAAATCGAAAGTTGTTCCAAGCTATAATAAACCTGCCAATTTTACGTTAAAAAGTTAAATCATAAATATTAGTTGATACTTCGTCTCTTATCGGTCCACTGGAATACTAGTTTTATGACTTGGCTACCCAGTTAAACCCGTAAAACAATGGAGCTACCCACTGAGTTTACGGGTTTGTTTTAAAACTTGAGAATTACTAAAAGGTGTTGTAATCTCTTATTTTACTATAGTTTAGATCTAATACTAATATTTTCGTTATGAAAAAAAGCATTATGCTAAAAACATATTTGGAACATAATTGCCTTATTGGTAAAATAAAATGTTGTCAAAAGCATAATCACTATATTATATAACTTGAATTATAATTATAGTTTTAATAATTAAAAACTTAGTATATGTTAAGCCATCAATAATTGAACCTTTAATCATTGTGCTTTATTATTTTCCTCTCACTACCATCCATAAATACCAATGATCACAACACATCCACCACAACCTCACTAACACAACTATTCACCTCTTGTCACATTCTCACCCACACACACGACCATGACTAAAGATGTTGAAGTGGCCGAGCACCATGGCGGCGGAAGCGAATACGCCGCCAAGGACTACCACGACCCACCCCCCGCCCCCTTATTCGATGCCGATGAATTAACCAAGTGGTCATTCTATCGTGCACTTATAGCCGAATTCGTTGCCACACTCCTTTTCCTATATGTCACTGTTTTGACCGTCATCGGGTACAAAAGCCAAACCGACCCGAACTTAAACCTCGATCAGTGTGGAGGCGTTGGTATCCTTGGTATTGCGTGGGCCTTTGGTGGCATGATCTTTATTCTTGTTTACTGCACCGCTGGTATCTCCGGTAAGTGGTTCGAATCCTGCAGGTACAGGTTAAGTGATTTTAATTAATAAAATTTAAAAGTAAATAAAGTATGGTAAAAAAATTTCACCTTTATTAGGTACAGTAAAAAAATTAAAATTTTTACCTTTCACTATACAAAAAACTTATATTTATGGAATTATTGTAACTAACTAATTAACTAACTGTTGGTTGCTAAAATGCACCAGGAGGACACATTAACCCGGCAGTGACATTTGGGTTGTTTTTGGCGAGAAAGGTGTCGTTGATCCGGGCGTTGGGGTACATGATCGCGCAATGTTTGGGTGCGATTTGTGGTGTGGGTTTGGTGAAAGCTTTCCAGAAGTCGTACTATAACCGGTACGGTGGTGGTGCTAACGAGTTAGCCCACGGTTACAACAAGGGTACCGGGCTCGGTGCTGAGATTATTGGGACCTTTGTACTTGTTTACACCGTGTTCTCGGCCACTGACCCCAAGAGGAGTGCACGAGACTCCCATGTTCCTGTAAGTACTAGACCCCTTATGTTTCATTTTATGAGAGTAAAGTAGATGAGCTGGTTTAGGCTCGAACTCGGCTCCTTTAACTTAGCTTGAGTCTTCGCTTGAGTTTTGACTTATTTAATTTAGACAACATAACTCGGCTGATAAGTAATTTTTCGGGCTGAAAAAATTGTTTATTAACTACATAGTTGAAGATAAAGGAAAATTATTAATTAATATTATATATAACACAGTGAATACTATTTTTGTTTTATAATTAGTTATATATAAATAAATTTCTTTTTAATCTTATATTTTATTTTACATATAAAAATATTTATTTCTATAGGAATAAAAAATTTTGGCTTAGGCTTTTAAATCTAGTCTAACAAACTCGTATCTCTAATTTAGGTTTAAACATGAGTTCAAACTCATTTAAACTCGTCTTGATTCGAGTTTTAACAAGCCAATTTTGAATAACAAACTCATTTAAACTCGTCTTGATTTGAGTTCTAACAAGCCGATTTTGAATAACTCAGCTACAAAGGCTCACTTTATTTACAACCATGTTTCCTTTGCATACTTAAAATATACATACTAATATTCTGATTTTAAAATATGAAGGTATTGGCACCACTGCCCATAGGATTTGCTGTATTCATGGTTCACTTGGCCACCATTCCAATCACTGGTACTGGCATCAACCCGGCCAGAAGCTTTGGCGCCGCAGTCATTTACAACAAGGAGAAGGCCTGGGATGACCAAGTATGAGTTTTTAAAATTTTCAATTACTATTTTCTACATACGTTTTGCACAAATTTATATTTATATAAATGATTTTATTTCAAAATTGCAGTGGATTTTCTGGGTTGGACCGTTCATTGGAGCATTTGCTGCCGCAGTGTACCACCAGTTTGTGCTCAGAGCCGCGGCGATCAAAGCACTTGGTTCATTCAGAAGCAATGCTTAATTAAGCTTGAAAGATGTTTACCCATGGTGGGTTCTTGCCTTGTAGATATCTTTGGAAAAAAATGTTTATTGTAATTGTGTTTTGTTCCCTTTTCTTTTAAGGGGGTGTTTGGTACAGAGAATGGAATTGTAGAGAAATGGAATAAAGAAATGGAATTGCAGAGAAAGGGAATTGGTCTGGAGAATGAGAATTGACTGTTCTGTTTGGTAGTACAGAGATTTCAGTAGAGAAATATAGCTGAGAATCATTTCTCTTGTTTGGTACATAGAAAATAAACAGAGAATTATATCAACTTTATCATTAGCACAAGTATTTTTTTCGTAACAAATATTTATTAAAAAATAAAAAACATATAAAAAGATGCATAAATTCCAACCAAAATATGCATTGATCAAACCAATTCACATACAAAACATAGTTTTTAAGCAAAAAACATCAACCATAGTTAAAACCAATTCACATACAAAACATACTTCAACCATACACAACTATCCCATTGAACCATCGGTATACAACTCGACCATCTCAATTTTCTCTTCTATTGTCAACGCAAGAAAAGAACGTCCTAGATCCACATCTTTACCAATCAAATGAGCTGCTTTGAACCGTTTTTTCGTAGTGATACCTGGTAAAGCTTTCAACTCATCACTAACATTTTCATAGATTTCACGAGCCTCCATACCTTCTTTGCTAAGTTGTTCACCCACCATCTCCCCAAATCGAAGCAAAACTTCCTTGATATCTTTGCAAGACTCTCGATATATCTCATCTGCATCCGTGCTTCTACCTCTTTTGCGCTTGCTTGTTACACTTCCTGTTTGTCCTTCAGATCTATCAACATTTGGAACGGCTTCATCAACAAAATCAAAGTCTTCAATATCAACAGGTGAGCTTTTTTGCGTCTCTTGAACAACATCTTCTTCTCCAAGGTCAACTGCTTTACTACCAGTAGTTCTATCCTTACCGAATATGGTACACAATTTGTCAACTGCTTTACTACCCGTTTCTGCTCATCCGAATTTGGAGTAGCAGAGCTAGTTCGAGCAGGTACCTACAAATACATACAGCTTATGAAAAGGGCATGAAACTATATACACATATTTACTTAAGTAGTTATCTAGATTGACAAAACTCAAAAAAAAAATCTCTGCACATAGCTATGATAAATACCTGCATTCCATTTATAACACCGGGACTAATAGATCCGAACTGAAGAGAAAATGTCCCAGAAGCATCAGGCGGTCCTAAGAACGAAAAAACACCAACAAATAAATTGTAATATGCAAGTACTCTTAAAATAACTCAAGCTTAATCGCACATCAAAATTGTTTATAATTCTGAAAAGTAACAAACTCTGTACCTTTAACGGGAGTAGAAGGACCTTTGGTGCCAGAATTAAGAGGAACCACATTTGTTTGTGGAGCCTTTGGCAAGCCCGGTGTGCTTTTCTGGACCGATGCATCAGCCGGCTTTATAGCAGCACTAGTAGATGAAGCAACAGGTCTTCCTAAAATAATTAATTAAACAATATAAAGCATAGTTATTAAAAGCCCTCGCTTCTTGCGCCTAGGCCCATTTTTCAGGCGAGGCTCAACAAATGCGCTTCTAGTTCCTAGGTGAGCGCTTCGGCATTGTCACAACATAAAAGCCAAGCAAAAGAAATGCAAGGGCTGCTACAGAAACTTAGATCTAGGAGAAGTCAAAGGCATTATATTGATATGTTTTGTTGTTCAAGTTTTGGAATCACATTTGAATCTTGACTATTTTCGAACTTTTAGTACTAATTAGATGATATTAAATGTTATATAGTAGCTTTTGTTTATTTTATTTGAAGAATAATATTATTTTTCATATGCATAATACATTTTAAATGTTTTATTTAAGTGCGCATATTTTTCCTCAGGCCCTCGCTATTTTTGCGCCTTGTGCCTAGGCCCTAGGTGAGGTCTATGCGCCTTGAGTGAGCCTAACACATTTGATAACTATGATATAAAGTTCAAAAAAAATGCACGTACATAACTAAAGTCTACACAAATCCATTAAAATTCTGTTGTCCTCACCTCCTAATCTGAATGTAAAAAAGATAACCATTGTTCTATATAATAAGTAGAGTTAGAACTCAAACAATCAACTCACCTTTTTAAACACTATTTTTCAAAATAATGTAAATGTTACAATATTTGATATTTGATATTATGTTACTCCACTACAGGCATGGTTGTAAGAATCCCGACTAGGCGCCAATTAATCCCGACTAATCCCCGATTTATTCCATTAATCACTAGTCCCCCATCCCACTGCCCGACTAGCGACTGCTACAACAATGGCTACAGGTCTACATTTTCTTTTACTGATTTTATCATCAGTTGATGTAAATACAAAATGATTTGTAAACTCATCTCCAAACTGAAACAAGTTGTCCAGTGAACGACGATAAAACTTCATTTTATATTGGGCGAAATGTCTTTAAATTTGAGCTTAATTTAGCTATTTTCACTAAAACACTATCACAAGGAAGCTTAATTTATATACTCAATCAATAAACATACCTCTTAATGCATGTTGAATATGTGCAGTCGCTTGACCACCAGCCGAAGAATTCGAAGAGCCCATACTCGCATTCACATTCGGATTCAAAGCATTCACCCTAGCTTGTACTCCTTGTGCATTACTACTACCTACTTTCTTATAACTACAAAACAAGCCCTAATTTAATAATATACTGTTTTGAACAAGTAAAAACCCTAAAAATTACTTTTACCTTTTACCGGAATGAAATGCAGAGCCGCCTTTTCCGCCACCACCACTACCTCTCGCCTCTGACGGACATATATTCAGTACGGAATAATATAATAATAATATATGTATCACCTGAAAGGAGGTAAGCTACGATTATTTGACAAATGATAGTGATATTGCTACAGCATTATTATATAAAGTAAATGTGAGAGTTTGTAAATAAATGAGTTACCGGAGGTTAGGGTTTAGTGATCGGTGTACCGGCGATCGGAGTGGCCGTGGAGGAGTTGAGACTGAATGAAAGATGGGAGAAATGAAGGAGGAAAATGGGAGAAATGAAATCAGAGAAATCCAATTCTCAGCTTTTTTTAGAGAAACAAAATCAGAGAAATGGAAATGGTTTATTTCCATTTCTCACCTCTTTCTTTCATAAACGAATAAGAGAATTCTTTCCAATTTCATTTCTCACCCCTCAATTCCCTCTACCAAACACCCCCTAAGTTTCGTTTCATATGTGAAATGTAAGTGTGTGTGTGTTTTTTTATTTCTTTTTAATTTGATTTTGGGATCTAATGGTTTCAAGATTAAATGGTGTGAGATATGAAGTTTAAGAGCATATGTTCGTAAATTTATGAAATTGGTTGTTAATTTAATTTATGGAGAATATACATATATATATATATATATATATATATATATTTGTGTGTTTTCAAGCATATTTAGATGTTCTTGTGCAAATATATGGTGTCCATCGTTTTGGAGTGTTAGGTTAAATATATAAAAGTAAAACATTTTTATTCGTGTAAAAAATTTTAACCCTAAATTCTACGTACTCAAATCATTCCAAATGATTTGTCTACCTCATCTAATTTCTTAGTAGTGATCAAGTTATTAACATATTAATCGACAAAGGATTGTTAAAAATTGTCATATACTCCAATTCAACAAATATTTATTTACAACCATCTCCATCTTGTGTCTTTATAACATAAACTTACATGTTACAAGTCGTTTACTATTAAAATTTACTAACTAGTTTATTAAATTGTTATATACCTATTAATATTAAGATTATCGTTAATTAAACATTAATAAACTAGTGCATCAAAACCTAGGTCCTTCGAGACTCAAAACTATGAGCTTATGGATAATAAGAGTTATGATAAGATTTGGTGACTTTAGACATGATAAAACTGCTTTTGGTTTAATAAGGACAATGGACCCGACAACGTCTTTTTCACATTAAAAAAAGAATTTTATTTCCTTTTTTTCTTTTAATAAATTAGCATCCATTATCCTCTAAGCATATTCTCTAAACAACTAGAACTTTCATTATCTTCTCCTTTTATTATTCTATCAACAAGATAAGGTCAAATATTACTATAGTATCCTTGTAGCATTTTATAATTACATACATTACGGCGAATATTTAATAAAAATATTTCTATCATAAGTCTATGATATAGCATGATTATACTAGATAATATATTAGTATACAGTATAAGTATTAGTATATAGTGCATGTGAAACAACAACAATAATAATAATTAAATAATAATATAACAAAAAATTGTTCTGTTTCAAGCCATAATAATTATAATAAAGTCCTAATCCTACTCAATGCTATCAACATGGATTGTAAGTTGTAAGTGTATTACAAAGTTTTTTGTAATTCTTCAGTTAAAATTGATTATTAAAGTGTTTATATATACATATAGCTATTATTACAATTAGCCCAAAATGACAAATGTTTTCTATTAACAATATATTATAAGTTTATAACTTTTTTAACTCAAAAGATGATGCATTAATTTGTCTGTTAGAGAAATGCTGTATTGTCCTCATAAATAATTATATAAATGCTAGTAATGACGGTATAGTTTTATATGTTAATAATGGTGATGAGGTGTGTGACATAGGGTTGTGTGGTGTACATTGCACTTGATATTATTTTTAATTATCACTTTAGTTTAATTTAACCATGGAGTTTTAATAATGATGAAACGTGTTTGGTCGTAGTAGCTTGCACACATTTATCGATATATTTATTTCTTGTCTTTGTATTTACTTGCAATTTTTAATCTAACGGGAACCTTATTTTAAGAAAGAGTTATTGGAGTGGTTAAACTTTCTTTTTATAAAAGCAAATAATAATTCATTGAAGTGTCATCAAATCTGTTTGTGATCTCAACCTCGTAGTGTCTAAAACATGGGATAAAGTCATAGTAGATTAGAACCAGTTCACTCACCTTTTTTGGACACTAAAGATGTGATAAATTCATTATCAGTCGTGTAATTTGTTGCATTGTTGAAGGAACATGAGATAAATAAGAAGTGAAATTGTATCAAATACATGAACGCAAACCCAAAACGAGTTTTTGCTAGTTTAATGCAATTACGGCCGGCGCCTTAACCCAAAATATTGTTTTAAATCTGTACATATTTATACCATAAGAGCATTCACATCCCGTTCTTCATCCTTATCTCTATAATTACACTACAAAACACTACATTTCTTTTTCCTGTTAAATTAAATAATACTTTTATCATTACAGTTTTCTCTATCCTCTACTCACAACCAATCCAACAAATATTAAAAAATAAATAGGGGCAAACAATTTTCCCCAAATGTTTTCCCAAATTTACAAAAAAACACTACATATTTCTTTCCACCCTATAATTTACACTCACATTCATTCAAAACCTCACCCTATAATTTACCAATCCCCCTCACATAATTATGGGGGATGGGATGGGAATGCTCTAATCTGTAAATTTCAAACCGAAACTACAAATTTATATAAAATAAGATTCATTTTTCTTTTACTTAAGTTATGACATAAAATATTTATTAACCGCTAAAAAAAGGAAAAGGAAAAGTTGAGTTATTATTATATATATTAAATATCGACTTCTTCTACTGTTCCTATCCAAATAGTGCTTAACCAATTGTATTTTGTGCACTATAATTTGTACTTCTTTCATTGCTTCCTTTGGGTTACACGTATCTCTTCTATGACATCTGATAATTATAGACCCTTTTATGAAAGACTTTTCTCACCCCATCTTCAAATCATAGCTTTCTTTCTCATCTTCAAAGCTTTCTCTCTCATCTTCTTACGAATTGTCTGTTGCCGGTTTCCATCTAGGAATCCTTGGTGACGGTGGCGGCCGAGGTATAATTCGCAACCCTTATAAAGAAACTGAATGGCGGAGGTCCAAATTACAAATAAAAATGAGTATAAAATCCAATGAGGTAAATGGGTTTTCCTGTGAACTTCCAACTTTAGTCACACAATCCGTTTAGCTAAATGTATTAATGAGTTTGACCTCAAATTGACACTCCCGTGTAAACAAAACCAAAATTCTCAAATTTCATATTAGATTTGTATCTTATCATATATTTACAATAGTGGGTTGTAGAGTCAAATGACGATGATGCGAAATATGTTGGTTTAAATGCGTGAAGCTTAAAGGCAAAATTTAATCCTTAACAAATCAGTTTATACAACACAAATAAAATGGCGTATAAACTAAAATCAAAAACAAAATTAAAAATTAAGATGGTTGAAAATACGAAAGTGGTGATGCTAGTCTCCACGACCACTACAAGAGACCCAAATCAGTTCGGGCTATAAACGGTCCTGGTTGGTCAAGACGTGTTTGACCCAAACCGAATTGAGGTGGGAAGCTTTTGGAGACAAGAATGTTCAGCCCTATCTGGACCGATTTGGATTGGGTTGGAACCGCTTTGGAAAAAGAAAAGGGTGTTTGGCTGTCTCCGAGAATTTATATGCCTCGGCCGAGCCAAAATAAAAAAGCCCGTAGACCTTAACAAATAACGAAATAATATAAGCAAAAAAAATTAGGCCTTATTTAAATGGTTTTTTCTTTGGTTTAAACAATTAATTTTTTTATGAGCTTATTTGGTTAGATTTAGAGGTTGTGTAAAAACTTTTTCTATAAAAATAAGCTTAAATGTGTATCAAGTGAGACTAGAACCTACAACCTTTTGGTTAGAAGTCATGTCCCTTTGGGTTAGAAGTTATGTCCCTTTGCCATTAGACCAAACTAGTTATTGTACAATTAGGATAAAACATTAAATATACATATTTTTTTTTTCATAAAAATGTATATATACAAAATTTTTCATAAAAATATATATATAAAAAAAAATTTTGTGCCCCCGAAAATTAAGTGTCCCGGCCGGCCGCCCTGGGTTTTTGGCATGTTTTATCAATTAGGTTGTGTCCAAACGGTTTAGGGAACGAGACTACAAAATGGTATGTGAACTAGCAGATTGGGTCGGGTCCAAACCAGTTGGTCAAATTGTGTTTTTTTAAGAACTAGGTGGGGGCTATAAACCGGTTGGCTGGCCCAAACCGTTTGGATATGGTTATAAAACGCTTTATGGGCCAAAGTTATTAGACAATCATTAGTGAGGGTGTCAGCATTTACCCAGGTTTTTAAGTTGGGCCTTAATCTGGTGTATGGGACTTGCTAAACTTTTTGAATTTTCTTTTTGAAGAATTGATGCGATACCTTTTGAAAATGCTATTTGCAACCTAGTCAGAGTAGCACAAAAATCTACGATATATCACTTGACATAAATATATAAAAACTTTATAACGACACGCTTAAATGGAATTATGCCAATCTCCTTTAGTTTTTAATTTGTTATTTAATTTTCAAAAGAATATATATACTTTTTCCTTTGTTTACTCAATGAATCGATTCTATTGATTATTTGGTTACATGATCGTTGTACCCAACTTTTATTATTGTGTAGTTTCTCATCCAAATAATAGAATGAGGGACATACTTTGTTAGAAATGAATGTTTAGTAAAGTATGAGTAGCTTAACTTTATAAGTAATTAAAATCGTAAACATGATTATGAAAAAAAAAACCATTAAAACCGATCCGAATTGAGAAATGCTTCTCAAACCAAAGCCAACCAAGGCACTTGAGTGGCTTCGTCAAAGAACACTATAATCAGGTTGTTTACGAAGTCATGGTTTGTTAATACCTTTCCGGTGTTATTTGCCTTTTAGAGTGTTTATTTTCTATTTAATACATATTTTAATTGCATCTTGTGGATGTTTGGGTCTCTTTAAGACGATTGTTGTTATCAAGTCACCGGCATTTGAAAAAATAGCTACTTAACTAAAGTAGTTGTTAGCCTTTGCCAAAATAAAATTATATGTCTTTGATATTGGGCAACAACCTCGTACTTACGTTTTGTTAACTTTTAAGGACCAAAATAATTTTTAATTTACTTTGTTTCAATTAAAAATCCACGCTTTTTTAATTAAAAAAGTAGTATTTACATCAAGACATAAGGCAAACAAGCAACAAGTTGCGGCACTGACTTTTTTTAAATTGCAAAACCTAATCTTTTAAAGCAATTACTTCTTTTGTCGCTTTTAACTAAATCTATATTAAACGATACAACATATGTTTTAATTAAAGTGTCTCATTTATACATTTTTAATCCAACATATGTTTTAATTAAAGTGTCTCATTTATACATTTTTAATCGATATTATTTGAATTCACGTGTACCTACCTCAGTTAAAATGATTATATAAAGAGTTAATTAAATAAATGGTCTATGTGAGTTGTAAAAAATATCGGGTCGAACATTGAAAACTAACAAGTTTTGATATACGTAACACTTTCGAGATCTAACAAGAACTGTGTAATCAACATTAAAATAAAAAAACTTTTCATATCTACCAACACTTCATCCACAATGTAATAAGAATCTTCGTCATCCAACTCTTCAACACTTTGTTCTTCATTAAATTAACTCACTAAACAAAAATATTCACTAAAAATGCCACTCTAAAAGCATCAGTATCGCGTCAAAACCCTCGTCCACATAAAATGAAAACGCCCCGCCACACCAAAACATGTAGGCCATTTTCAACACCCTTGAGGCTCAATGCAGTCTTCTTATTAACCAGATGGAGCATTGCTAATTGCTACTAATATATAATGCAACTCAAAAAATGCAAAATGTCAAGTTTAACTAAAATAGTTGGGGTTTTCCATTTTTAATTTCTTTCTTATTGCCATCCAAACTGTCATCCTAGGATTGAGAGAAGAAACTATATGTTTGATTTAAGATACAAAAAGAAGTTTAACTATGATTGTTTCAATGACAAAGTTATATGATATTATTTCTATATTTTATAAGATGAAAATTGATTCACAGTAAAATAAAATTTTAAATATATATAAACGAAACATTTAAAAGTTCTCTGATTGCTTCCCACTTTCTCTCAAGTCACCAAATTGATTTATTTGTAATGGAGGCTTCTAATGCATTTGACATGAATTCACGGGTATGAGTCTCACAAAATCCAGATAGCCCTTAAACGGGTTATAAAATCTCATTAAATTAAAAATTAATCTTATTAAATATTTGATATGAAAATCATATAAAATAGGGATATGCTAAAAATTAATATCTTATTTAAAAAAAAGATATTATTTATAATTAAGAAACAATTTTATAGTAAAAAAAAAGTTATGGGTCTTACCAAACCTAGATAGTTTTTAAACGGGTTATAACATATTTTTTATTTGTGAAACCCTTTTATCATCAAACCATAAGTATATTATTAGCTTTCTTACAATAAATAAAATTAAAATTCAAAAAAATATATAAATATTAGAAATGAAAAATATAAAACAACCCTTGAAATACGAGGGATAAAACCTAATACAATATAAAGTTGAAAATAAAGCAATGAATTATCAAGAGTTTCGGGAAAAAGAAGGTTAAAGGATTTTTAACAATCTCATTATAAAATAGCTAAATATATACATTAATATATTTTTTTACTATAATAATAATAATAAGACAAAATGGCAAAAGACGCCATTTACGTTTGATCGTTTTTTCAGTGGACGTCCTTTAGCAAAAAAAATATCAGAAAACATACTTATGTATCAAATCCTTTTCACGTTAAGTCCTTTAACTCTAACCCAGTTAATTTTTCACGTTAAATATGATCATGTGCAAGGCACCTAAGGGTATTTTTGTAATTTTATATAATTATTTAATAGTTAATAATTAAAACTTAAAAAGAAAAAAAATACTCTCTCTCTCTCTCTCTCTCTCTTCATCATCATATTCTTTCTTCTCTTCATCTTCTTCTTTCTTCAATCACCCCGTCGCCACCACTCTCCGGCTCACTCCACCACCGACAACCACTCCGATCAACTCCCAACGTCACCACCATCGGCCACCACACCAAACCCAAACGCCACCACTCGCCGCCAACACCACAACCACTCGCAGTCCTCCACACCCAGTCGCCACCACTCGCCGCCAACACCACAACCACCATCAGGGGCAACAAAACTGAACCGTCGGTTCAGATAAAAAATGAAGATGAAGCAAAATTAAAAACCCTAGATCTAGAGGGATGAATCGGACCATCTTTTTATGAAGCAAATAAACTGAACCGTCGTATATGTCTAACCCTAGATCCAAAATTGAACCTGAAATTGGGGGTTCGACATCAGCTTCTTCGGCAACCCCTCCGACGACGACGGAAATTGGGCGACGGGGTGTTCGCGGCAAGTGGTGGCGACGGGGTGTTGGCGGCGAGTGGTGGCGACGGGTGGCTGGTTACAGGTGGTGGTTGCGACGGGGTGTTTTGGAGTGAGCCGGTGATGGATGGTGGGATGAATCAGTGAGAGAGAGAGAGAGAGAGAGAGAGAGAGAGAGAGAGAATATGAGAGAGAAATAGAAATATATTTTAATCTTTATTAATTTTTATTTTTTTCCTAAACTTTAAACAATCTACACAAATAGTCCCTCAAGAGTAGAAAGACAAATTGACCCTTATGTGCCTTGCACATGACTATATTTAACGAAAAAAATTAACTTGGTTAGTGTCAAAGGACGTAACGTGAAAGGAATTTGAAACATGATGTATGCCTTTTGCTATTTCTTTCATTAAAGAACGTTTAATGAAAATAAAGTCAAACATAAAAGACATCTTTTGCCATTTTGTCTAATAATAATAATAATATAAATGGTATTTGAAAAAGAAAATAAAAAAAAAATATCCCCTTTCTTTCAGTGTAGAATTTCCTTAAATTGATTGCCTATGCAGCCACTCCACCTCCTACATTTGACTTTGTATTTCTAATAAGTCATAAGAGTATGTCGAAAGTGAAACCATATTTAAAGGGAATGGTGGCGTGGCACAAATCTTGTGACTTACTCATGTTCTTGTGAATGTTAAAATGACCCATCATAATTCCATATTTATATTACTATTTAAGAGTTATTTATTCATTTTTAAATATGAGTAAAAACAAATTTGTTATTCTTGGTATATATTTACACTCATCGAGTAACTATGAGTAGATAATAACGTGGTAAACATTTTCGGGATTCAAGACCCATAAAGGTAACCATGACTAATTTCTAACTGATTTTTAATAAAAGTTTGTGTCAAGTGGAATTTTGATTCCAGCAAACAATAAACCAAACTGAGCATGTTTGATGGGTCAACCATATCAGTTAGTTTAAACGTTAATATATTATTTTATTGTCAAATCATTATTGTGTGTATCAGAAAATTTAAAACGATGAAGATGTTCATCGTTATATTATATAGACGTAAGATAATATTAAACACACACACACAAACAATAAATTTTAAACGACCAATTCAAAGTTTTAAAAATAAACTTGACCATTAAACCGCCAAATTGTAAAAACCAAACCATGAAAACTAAATCATGAACCGAACTGTTTGGATCACAAACAAGCTGATTTAGTTCGGTTCGGACACTTAGACCGGGTTCAACTATTATGAATACCCTCACGACATATAACATAGGAAACCGTTGTTAATTATATATAAGCTTATGATTTATTCTCTCTTACCACCAAATGTTTTAGAGTGAAATATAAGACGATCTTAAACATTAGACATATGAGATAAATAACCAGTCTTATAAAACAAACGAAAATAAAATAATAAAATGAAGTTATAATGGTTAAATGGGGACTAAAGGAAGAGTGCATTAATTTGAGGTCGATCATGTTGTTCCCGCTTGTAATAATGGTGGAAGGCCAATACAAAGCCAAAAGAGGGTATCACACTATAATTACACACACACATATGCCATGAATACATATACTTTTAAAAATTGTTTATATTTATTGCATCACCTTTGCTGGCCCTTTAAGAAAAGCAAAGCCCATATGCTTATTGTTTTCCCTTCCTACGAATCCATAATTTAGATTAAATTATAATGATCTCAATAATAAAACTATTCATTACTTATAGATTCACACGAATTGTCTAAGCATTAATCACTCAATTATGAAAATTATCTAAAAAGTTAAAAGACAATACTAATAAAATAATAATATAAAGTGTGCAATATTAAAATTTTCAAGCTCACTTATAAACTATTTAACATAATACTAATAAAAATACGTAACTTAGTAATTGAATTTCAAATCACTACTCGCAAAGCTTAGTTTTTCTAGGAGTTTAGTGTGTTATTAAACAAGTCTTGTTTACATGTTGAAGGGCTAAACCAAACATAACCTCAAAAGTTATGACCGACACAAGCGCTTGAATACAATATATGTATATAGCATAAGAGACGGGAAAAAAAAGACTACACAAAAATTAGTTCTCATAAGTATTAAATTCTACAGAAAAAAGTTTACACTAGTTTTATTGTTTCACTCATTATCTCTTTCATCTTTTAAATTTAGCATAAAACATTCATATTCAATTTAAGTTTAGAAGAGAATAGGTGTAATTCTCCCTTCTAATTAAATATATCTACAAAAATAAAGAGGTTTAACCCAATGAATCAATTAGAGCATCGTCTCAAATCCAACCTCTTTAACTAAAACTTTGCACGCATTCTACTCAAAGCTGACCTGAATACGCAAAATTCAATGACGCCGTCACAAATTTCAGTTCTAATTCATATTATTTCAGAAATTCAGGATCATAGTTAGCTTATCCTCCCCTATCAACAGAGAAAGACACTACAATTGATGGGTATAAAAGTATTAGCTATTAGCATATACAAATAAATGTACATCAAAAAAGCCCCAATGATTTTGCTCCCTTTTCATGAGTTTAATGCTATCACGAAAATTGAGGCCTAAGCAACCACCAATACACAAGAAAAGACACCCCCCTCCTTATATGCATGTACACCATACATGTATATATATGCACCAACTCTTGAAGCATTTGAGTCACACTAAAGCACAAAGCAACCTAGAACAATACAATGAATTCCCTACTTGTTTTCCTTAGTTTTCTAACTATCATTTCCCTCACTACCACAAAAGCTCAAGAAAGAGCACCCCATGGGCTCGTTTACGAAAACCCAATGGCATTCTCGCCATCCGCCTACAACTTCTTCCATCCTAAATCAAACCCGCCAAGCATTCATGGATCGTGTGACGAGTCTAGTTGTGCACCGTTGCCTATGGCGGCAACGGTTCAGTCGAGTCTAGCCGAGGAAAGGAGACCAAGAAATGACAAGAGTGAGAATAGAGTTGGAGCTGGAGCCATTGCGGGTGTAATATTTGGTTTTATATTTGTGGTTCTTTTAGCCATGGGTGTGTTCTATGTGGGGACCAATCGTAGAGGTAGCTCAAAGGGTGAAAGTACGACTCTACCCTCGGTTTGATTTGGTCATAGATGAAAGTATCATTTGCTTAGTAGATTATTGTGTAATTTCTGTCATTTTCCATTTCTTTTTTTTTTCCAGTCTATTTGAGATGTAACGTATTTATTAGTAGTAATTAATGCATGTTTGCGTGATTTTTAAAGATTGGAAACTATTAACAAAAAAATTTATTCGGTTTAAGATGCATCAAACTGTAAAAAGCGACTGCTGGTAGGGTATAACCAAGTGTCAACAATGTTTTTTTGATTCTTGAAGGATAAGAGTCACGAAATAATGGTCGCGGCTCACGAGTGTGTCGGCCTGTTTAGACCCTTTTAATCTTTAAAGTTTTATAAACGTAAAGTGTTTTGATCTATTGCGTAGTTGAGTGGACCCAAATTAGCATTTTATATAATCTGAATTAATCTAAATGTACACACCAATAATTTTATAGATCTACATAAGATGCCTTACAATTATCTCACCAACAAAACTATTTGTTTTTCTTGTTTAAACCATCAAAACGGGTAGACAGTACCGTTTCATTACATGTCCTAAAATATATATATTTCAGTCTTGCTAACACGTTCTTTTTCATTTGTTGATTGTGAATATATATGGGAAAATGGATCTGGAAGAATTTTATAACGTGAAAAAATTTTATGGATAAATGTTTGCTTTGGTTAAATTTTATAGATTTTTAAGCATTTTTATAATTTTATAGATTTCAATCGTTCAAGAAATAAATAGGAAAATTTGATTTTTATAATTCAAAATATGACCTATTACTCAATAACAACAATTCATAAATTCATTTTGACCAATGTTAATCTTAACTTTCACTTTTGTTGTTAAGAGCAATCCGGTATCACAATTATCATTGCGAGAGAAATCAGGTGGAAATTAAGTTTAATTCTATGATGATTCTGTTACAAAGATTGCTCTTAGCAATAAAAGTGAAAGTTAAAATTATCAATGGTTAAGTGCAAATATGAATTAGTATCGGCTAATAGATTATAATTTGAATTTTTAAAATCTAGTTTCCGTTGACTGAACGCTATAAAAAGAAGAATTATATAATTATTATTACTATACTTTATTTCAAAACTAAATAATAATAATAATAACTACTACTACTATAGTTATTTGTAGTTTATTAGATTAACTTCATTTATTCCAGGTCCTACCCACATAATATAATTATATCCTTTTCGTAGTTTGAAAACCAACTCTATATCCTTAAACATTGGCCGTTGGGATTCCCATTACTAAACCAAACTTATACTAAGTTACTAACCCAATACTGACTTATGTTTGGCAAGGAGCTTTTACGAGTTTTTGGGGGCTTCAAGCTTCAAGTTTTTAATAAAAAACTCATACTCAATTAGAAGCCTTGTTTGGTTGAAGGAGCTTAAAGCTTTTAGATTATGAGAAAAAACTCATTTTTTAAACGCTGCTACTACTAGTCGTTTGAGACAAGCTGCAAGCTTTTACATTTGAATTTACAAGTTTGATACTTAAACGTTCATCAATTTTTGTAATTTTATATAATATTTACATATTTTACCCTTATTCAAAACTAACTACCCCCATGACTATTTAAAAGTCCATAATTTTTACACACGTTAATATTTTTTTAAACAAATTACATCATAAAAAAGAGTATTTTATTCTCTTTAATTTGAGTATGATATTGATATACTTCTTTACCGATTATGATTGGCAACAAGTTGAGTCAGACGAGCTCGGGTCATGTGTAAGACCAAATTAGGGTCGGAACGAGTCGATAATAAAGGTTAATTTAGCTCGGTTCGTGTCGGTATGGTTTTGAGTTGAAAGGGACCATGTCAGAGGATGTTTCAGATTAAAACGGTGTCGGGTAGGAAAGAGTTTTAGATCAAAAGAGGTTGGTTTAAAAATTATCTATTTGAAATTACTGTATATTTTAGCTTTGTTTCCTGATTTTCGCCATCGATTACACGCTTACTATCTTTGCACGAAGTACAACTCTGCATTCGGGTTATGCATGAACTAATATCAAGTGAATCACGTACCGACACTGATTATGCGGTTGATGTCAGGTTTCACGCGCGCTTCACCGCACCGCGCTGGCACCCAATTAGTTGTATTAAAAGCTCTAGCTACTCTGCAAAATACCTAAATATATCTAATAAGCTCCAGCTACTCTGCCAAACACCTAAATATATCTAAAAAACTACAGCTAACAGCTAACAGCTATCAGCTACAACTACCAGCTACCAGCTTCCAGCTAACAGCCACCGGCCCACCAGCTAGTTTTGCCAAACATACGCAAAATGTCAAAAACCCAACTACATTTATATCAGTTCTATACTTTTATTATTCATCTTATAACAACTTCCTGAACTAACTTTTCAAATTATGTTAGCGATTAATCTATTTAATTATGGATGCTGTAAAAGGGTATTGAAGAGGTAGGTTCCAGCAGAGCCCAGTTGGTCCCGCAAGACTCACCTTGAACAGGGACGTCTGCGCAAAGGCCATCTGCTTCCGCAGGACCCACCATGCTCAGAGAACCTTACGCGCAGTACGCAAGCTGTACACGCAGGGAAAGCCTCCCAATGGTGAAGTACCCCGCCTGTTCCCGCAGTTGCGGATACAAGCCATCAGGGAAGGCTACCCGCAGACAGCAGGGCTACACGCACAAGACAATAGATACTTCAGTAGTCACATGAAGGAATGAGCAAGACGGGAACAATCCCGCCAAAATGAGCCAGTCCGTATGATTCTGAAAGATCTTCTGTACTATACCTACCAAGGTATGGATAGGACAGACAATCTGACCAGAACAGCCCTTGAGCCAATCACAGGGTGACAGCTCACCGACAACAGTACGAGGAGGAGCACCCTCTAGAACTGTTTGTCACTATTAGCCGCTGCCTACTCACCAACCCTTACTGCAGGGCGTTCGCAGCCTACAGTTGGTGAAATAGTGTTACTGTTGGCCGTAACCTATTCACCAACCAGCATGGCCTGCGTATAATCCACAGTAGGTAGGACGTGCATAATCTACAGTTGGAGGAATAGTGCAGCCGACATAGTTACTGTTGGCCGTAACCTATCCACCAACCAGTATGGCCTGTGCATAGTCCACTGTTGGTAGAACAGGAATACTATTCAGCCGGCTGTACCTTCTAGGAAACCTACCTTCGGCTATAAATACTCCAACATCTTGGAATGGTAAGATCATCTGCTATCCTGTTATCTAGCAATCTCTTAATATACACTTATATTCAGAGCAACCTAGTCTGATTCTCACGCCGGAGGGTGGTCACAAGGAGGAACCCCCCCCCCCTTCTCAGTGACGAGCTTACGGTGTTTGTTTTGCAGGTCCCCTGAAGAACAACCGTCTCTGTTGGACCTCATTCTCGTGGGAAACATTACTTAACCCCCAGATTATCTATAATCTGCACCGGGTCACTTAGTGTTTCTTCATTGGCGCCATCCGTGCATAAAAGCTAGAACTAATTTAGTTTTTTCGAATTTTCTGAAGAAATGGTTAACGTTACTCCGGTCCAAAGGCCAGTAACCGACCAAGAAACCCCGGTAACAACCCCAGCAACTGGGGGGAACACCGGCGGTTATACAATCCTTACGAACACTACCCCGACTACCCAAGCCGGGGCAAGTGGAGTAAATATTCCACTGGGGTTCACCGATACCCAGCTGGAAAAACGAACGAGGGTCCCTCACCAAACACTAGACCAAGTGAAGGCGTGGGCCGAAGAACGTCAGAAAGAGTTCCAAGCTGAGTTGGACGAACGCTTGCGTTCAGTTCAACAGGCTGACGAATTCGGCAGTACTCGCCAACACCTCATTATGAACAGCGAGGGCGAGTACTCAGACGAGAGGGAGGAGTCCGATACCGACGCAAACCCTCGCCATAAGGCGAAAGGGAAGCGTAAGGAAACGGACTCCCAGCCAAAAAGGAATTTTGGGCAAGCCTTTAAACCAACAAATGCGGAGAAAAACCCGCGTGACTTCTCCAAAACCTTTAGACCAACTGCTACGAATGCAGGAAAGTCAAAATTTGCAAGGGACATTGCGGAAGCAATTGCCCCAAGAAGTGCCAAACAAATGTCCAACATTGGCACTTATGATGGTCTATCCGACCCAGATGACCATTTGAACAGGTTCATTGCAGGGGCTACCGTCAGTAACTGGACGGAACCCACGTGGTGTTACATGTTCCAGATGACTCTGGTCGGAGCAGCCAGGGCATGGTTCGACCGTTTACCGGTCCACCACATATATGACTGGGCGGACTTTCAGAATAAGTTCAGCCAGCACTTCAGCCAGCAGAGGAAGTATACTGAAGAGCAGTGGACGATCCTCAACTGCGTGAGAGAGGAGGATGAATCTTTACTAGACTTCATCACCCGCTTCAACTCCAAGAAACTAAGTCTGGGCAACGTAAGTGAAGATCTCGTTCGCGCCGCTTTCATCCAGGGCGCCGAATACCCAGAGCTTATCCGCACATTAACGGGTAAGGACGGCATGCCATCCACATGGGATGCCATCATGACGGCAGCCAAGCGCTTTGCAGAGACGGAGAAGCAGCTGGGAAGAGATCTTCCCCAGAGTACTCACCTCTACACGCAGAGGACAAGGGAGAACAACGTTAGGACCGCCCGGCAGAACAAAAAGAGGCGGCTAGGTATTTGGCAGTCAAGGGTAAACTTTGACACCTCATCCAGCTCTCGCCCTCTTGTTGGTGGAAGGGACAACACACACCCTTCAAACCGAAAACACCGGTGGACGCCACTCACCAAGAGCGTCACGGAGATATTTGCCACGGAAAAATTGCCATGGCCAAAAGCCCCATTGATCCGGCAGAAACCTAATGCGGATCAAAGCAAATCCTGTGATTTCCACGGGACAAAGGGTCATGGTACTGAAGAGTGCACATCCCTGAAGGATATTGTTGAGACATTTGTGAAGGATGGAAGACTGGCACATCTCGTGGCATCAATCAGGAAGGGAGGAAGAAATGACAACCGGTACAGAGGTAACGGACGAAAGCCCGTCGACATCAGCATCAACATGGTTCATGGCAAGGTCGGAGGAAGAAAAAGACGAGCGACAGAACCATGCGCGTGGAAGGAAGCTGAGGTGCGCTTCCCGCGAGTGCCAGGAGGCCCCAGCAAAGAAGGCCCCATCGTCATCAAAAGCCAGCTGGGGAATTACATCACTTCCCGCACTCTTGTTGACAACGGCGCTTCGTCGACGGTGATGTACAGGCAGTTCTTTGACAAGCTGGATGATGAAGACAAAGAACGCTTGGAAACGGTCTACGCTTCAATGGAAGGGTTTGATGGCAGCACAGAAACCCCCTGGGTATCCTATCTTTCCCCGTTACTCTTACCGATGGGAATCATTCACGCACAGAGGACGTGGATTTTGTCGTGATGAGAAAGCCACACCACACGTACGACATCCTATTCGGAAGAGACGGGATGGCAAGATTCAACGCCGTGGTATCTTCCCCAGGTATGCATCGCATCTGTCTCATCTAAACCCAAACCAAAAATGGCCAAACCAACCATCACCGAACCGGAAAAATGGGCCTTCAATGGCAAATACCCCGACCAGGCCGTTACCATTGGACCAACAATCGTTGATCCCACCCGCACCTTACTCAAACGCCTACTGCAGAAAAACGCTGACATCTTTGCGTGGACACCAGCTGACATGACTGGTGTACCCCGAAGTAAGGCGGAGCATAAGCTCAAGTGCGATCCGGCTGTTACGCCAGTCGTACAAAAGCGCAGAGTAATGGGGCCTGAACAAACTAACGCGTGTAGAACCCAAGTCAAGGAACTCCTTGACGCAGGCATCATACGCGTTAGTAGATATCAAACATGGGTTGCAAATCCCGTAATGGTACCGAAGAATGACAAACAATGGCGCATGTGCATAGATTTCAAAGATTTGAACAAAGCATGCCCCAAAGATTGTTATCCGTTACCAGAAATTGATCTTAAGGTGGATTCGTTGGCACCATTTCGCCTTAAATGCTTCTTGGATGCGTATAAGGGGTACCATCAAATCCACATGGCCGTAGATGACCAGGACAAAACCGCGTTTCGGACGCCCGATGGTACATTTTGTTATAAAATGATGCCCTTCGGACTTAAGAATGCAGGGTCCACGTACCAACGCTTGATGGACAAAGAGTTTCATGCCCAAATCGGGAGAAACTTGGAAGTCTATATGGATGATTTGGTCATCAAAAGCCCCGAGCCAGAAGCGATGTTGAAAGACATTGAAGAAACTTTCAACACGCTCAGAAAGATAAACATGAAGCTCAACCCGAGCAAGTGTTCATTTGGGATGGAAGAAGGGAAGTTCTTGGGAGTCATTGTTACTAAAGATGGCTTCAGAGCGAACCCTGAAAAGGTCGAAGCCATTGTTAAAATGGAATCACCTACCACCATCAAACAGGCTCAGACACTGAATGGACGACTAGTCGCACTTAATCGCTTTTTGGCAAACCATGCAGACAAGTCGTTTCCTTTCGTGTCAACATTAAGAAACTGCTTAAAGAAAACGCACTTCCGCTGGACACCAGAAGCGGAAGCAGCTTTTCAGGAGATTCGGTCACGCCTGATCGAACTCCCAACACTTACAGCACCACAAGCGGGAGAGGAGTTAATCCTATACCTTTCCGCAACAGATAGAGCAACCGGGGCAGTACTGCTAACAGAACGAAAAGGCATCCAGATGCCAATCTATTATGTTAGCCGTGTACTAACAGACGTAGAAACCCGGTACTCTACCCTCGAAAAATTAGTCTTAGCAC
Source organism: Bidens hawaiensis (assembly GCF_021521415.1). Taxonomy (NCBI): domain Eukaryota; kingdom Viridiplantae; phylum Streptophyta; class Magnoliopsida; order Asterales; family Asteraceae; genus Bidens; species Bidens hawaiensis. Next base: position 176,472 of record NW_027492956.1, on the reverse strand, counting down.
TTATACACGCTTCACGCAGGTTAAGACGATATTTCCAGGGCCACCCAATCACCATTCTCACCAACTTCAAACTCTCAAACGTTCTAGGCAAACCCGAATTATCGGGACGTCTAGCCAAATGGGCAATTGAATTGGGAGAATATGCAATTAAGTACAAGCCAAGACCAGCCATAAAAGGCCAGGTCCTGGCCGATTTTATTGCAGAAGTCCCCGCTACGCGGGAGAAAGAGTGCCAGGAGGAGGCTCAACCCTCCCCAGCACAGGACATCAACGATATCTGGCGACTCTATACTGATGGAGCAGCCAACAACGAGGGTTCAGGCGCAGGGTTAAAATTAACCAACCCAGCGGGCCAAGAATATACTTACGCTATTCGGTTGGATTTCCCAAGTACGAATAACGAAGCCGAATACGAAGCATTCTTGGCCGGATTGAGAATTGCGCGTAAAATGGGAGTGAAAAACTTGGAAGCCCACGTGGATTCCATGCTGGTGGCCAACCAAATAAATGGGACGTACACGGCTGTGAACGACACAATGGCCCTGTACTTCGCCCAGGCAAAAACCCTTATGCGTGATTTTAATGATTGTAAAGTCATACACGTTAAGCGCAGCGAAAACAAATCTGCGGATGCGTTAAGCAAGCTTGCATCACTAGCCTTCACCCACTTGGGAAAGGACATCCGCATTGAACTCCTCGAAGCACCATCAGTCCCGCACAAGGAAATTTGTGTCATCCAAACCGGTACAGAAACGTGGATGACACCAATAATAAATTACCTTGCAGCAGGAACACTACCAGAATCAAAAACACAGGCAAGAAAACTACGCTGTAAAGCACTAAATTATCAACTCATCAATGACAACCTTTACAGACGTAACTTTCTTGGCCCACTTTTAAGATGCGTGGACAACCAAGATGCTGACTACCTCTTAAGGGAAGTACACGAGGGCATCTGTGGAGTTCACGCAGGTCCCCGCGCTGTTGTGGCTAAGCTGAACAATGCGGGATACTTTTGGCCGGGGATGCATATGGATGCACTGGCATACACTAGAAAATGCAGGTCTTGCCAGCTTTACGCACCCAACACGCATCGCCCGAAGAACGAACTTGTTCCAGTCACTTCTTCGTGGCCATTTCAGAAGTGGGTCATCGATGTGACAGGCCCATTTCCCACAGCAGCAGGAAACGTTCAGTTCCTAGTGGTAGCCATCGATTACTTCACCAAGTGGATAGAAGCAAAACCTTTAGCCCAAACAACCGCAAAACATATCAAAAAATTTATTTGGGAATTTATTATTTGTCGTTTTGGACTTCCACAGAATCTGGTGAGCGATAACGGCACCAACTTTGCTGACAAGAAGCTACAGCAGTGGCTGAAAGAACTTCAAATCACCCACACCTTTACCTCAGTGGCACACCCGCAAGGTAATGGTGAGGTGGAAAGAGCAAACAAGAGCATCGTCGATGGCATAAAGAAAAGACTCTTGAAACACAGATCCGGCTGGGTGGACGAGCTCCCGCACGTCCTTTGGGCAAACAGAACGCTGAAAAAGGCCAGTACGGGGGAAACCCCGTTCAGTCTCACTTATGGCACTGAAGCCACGGTCCCAGTCGAAATTGGTTTACCCTCACCAAGGGTCTTGATCCAGCCAGAAGACAATGATGCGGAAAGACGGTTAGATCTTATGCTAACCGAGGAACGCAGAGACTTAGCCGCAGTGCATGAAGAAAATTACAAACGACAAATGCAAAAGTACTACAACACGCGGGTAAAACTCTGCAACTTCAATGAAGGAGACTACATACTGCGTAACAACGAGGCTTCAAACCAAGAACGCCCAGGAAAGCTGGCCCCGGTCTGGGAGGGGCCATACATTATCAAAGAAGTCCTGGGAAAAGGCGCATACCGGCTTGAAAGGCTCGATGGCACTCCTATCCCAAGAACATGGAATGGAGCTCAATTACGCAAATGTTATATGTAGATCAATTCCAAACTTGTAAAGAAAAGGCCTAGAGCCACTTCTAATGGAAATGATTCTCCTTACACAATGTGTTGATAGCCTTACCTTTAACTTATGAACTTCCCATGTGCCGGTATTCACCGCACCAATGCGTGAAGAAGTAAGTAGTTGCGTGTGGAAGGCGGCAAAACCCGCATAAACACAACGCTAAAAATGTTAAAAAGTTCTAAGGAAAACCTACACGCAGGTCAGTGGTAAGTAAAGTTTAGCCATCCTTGTAAGTGCAAGTGACGGTCTTACCCGCACAATCACAAGCAAGGAAGCAAAACTTCAACCTATCATCTACCACGTTCAAAGGTTAACTTATTCTGAACACTTAGAAAATTTCAAGGAAAAGATGAGGAAAACTTCCACGCAGGATAAATGTAAGTTTAGCCATCCTACTAAGTGCAAGTGACGGTCCTACCCGCACAATCATGAAAGAGGAAGCAAAAATAAACTTATAATTTACCACGTCAAAAAGTTAACTTATCTAAGTACTAAAGAAATTGCTAAGTGTAAACATGCGTAAAATAAACAAAGGACAAACACATTCTTTATTTCATCAACTTGAATATTACAAACATTGCTGGGTATATACCCGCATACAAAAGAAGTACAAGAGCAAATATCTACGCTAGTGGTGGAAAGGGATCTTTTGGATCATGCTTCAGGACCACTCCCACTTGGACCCGCACCATCGGCAGAGTGTGACGGTTCAAGGAAAGCTCTAAGGACAGCAAGCCCATCATCAGCAGCAGCAATTTCATTCACCTTCTCCACCACCGGATGCGGGAAGGCAGCATACTGGTTCACTGCTTGGTCATAAATAGTTTCGGTATCCGCATTATACAAAGGGAAGTTGGAAGGCGGGACGCCTTTCTCAGCAAACCCTAGACCAAGCAGGAAGCCGGTCCGTTCCCCATCCTCATGAGAAGCGTTGAGGGCTGCGCTCATAGCATCGTCGTAAGATGTCTCTGAAAAGACCCGATGCACAACCTACAAAAAATGTACAAGTATAAGAACTTCTATCCTACAAAGGAAAGCGTGACGACATAAAGCTAAAATACCTGAGGCAACGCTTCTCGAAGAAGCCATTCCTTGACAACCAGAGCTTGGGTGCAGGCGCGTTCAGCTTCGTTCTTATTAAGATTGGCGAGAAGCACATCCTTTGCAGCGGCCTCTTCAACGCCCTTAAGCTTCCGCTCGGTGTGCGCAAGCACACCCCTCTGGTCCAGGATCTCTTGAAGCTTCTTCGCATCCTCCATAGCCAAGGCATCATGAGCCTGTTGAAGAGCCTCTAACTTAGCTTTAAGTTCTTCATTCTCCAGGCGGAGAGGCTCAGCAACAGCTTCAGCCTTGGTGGCCCTCTCGGTCGCGTTCCTCGCAGTCTCCTTAGCTAGCCGAAGCTGTTCGTTAACAGCTTGGGCAGCCTTGGAGCGGGCCTCGAGTCGCGCTTGAACCTCAACCTCGAGGGCCTTGAAGGCCTTCTCCTTCTCCGCAGATGCTGCGGTTAGTTTTTGGTTCTCCTCCCGGAGAGCACGCGCCTGAGATACTTCTTTAACGCGAGCTGCTTTCAACTTGTCGTTTTCACGACAAAGCAGCTCGACGCGTGGCTGCATCCGGGCCAGGAGAACCCGAAGCTCGTTGGTTAGCCTACCCTCCTGGTAGCTAACCATGGCTTCCCCCAACGCACCATGGGGAGCAGCGTGGCGAGCCCAGTCCACGCACTCCACAGGTGTGCGAAGGGTTGTTCCTCGGCGAATGTTCCATCTTGGAACATACACTTCATTGGAATCCGACACTGCAAAAGAAACAAAGCAGTTAGGAAAAGATGATAAAAATTGCATAAAGGACAAAAGAACCCTACGCACCTGTAGGGTCGATCACAGGCCGATAGCCACCGAACCCATCACCTGAACCTAAGGGAAATCCATCCAAAAGGTCAGGCAGATGGGAAGGTAACAAAGATCGGCGAGAAGCCCCGCGCGTACCTGAAGGTCCAGCCGTCGAGGCCGATGGCGGAGGCGGCATGGTTTCCGCCGCAGTCGATGGCGGAGGCATGGTGTCCGCCGCGGACGCCGCCGAGGAGTCAGCAGCAACAGTAACCGCCGGCTCGGTGAACGATGCTGTAAAAATTGCACTCACCGCCGGCGGTGACGTCATCTCGGCTGGAACAGTTGGCTCAAAGGATTGAGCAACTGGACCAGCGGAAGCAGGCGAAGGTGCCTGGGTCGACGCCTCAGGTAGGCTGACCGAGCCTACCGTCATTGGCGGAGAGGTACTCCCCTGCGCTCCACCCTGGAATGCGTCAACATCCACGCCTGCAGAAAGAAGACAAGTGTTAATAAATTTATGAAGTATGATAAATCTACAAAAAGAAGAATGTTTATACTTACGGGTTTTCTTGAGCCTGAACGTACGGACGGGCGGGGATGAACCCGATGGAGCCGGTCTCTTGATGCCGGTCACCGTCGTCGTCGGTTCTCCGGAGGTAACAGTCGTAGCCTCCGGAGCAGTGGTCTTCTCACCACCGGGGTTCCCCGCCACCTCTTCATTATCTGACTCGGTGTCAGATAGAAGCACCGGATCAGCTGTGGAGGCCACCTTCTCCTTCCCTTTCCCGCCGGCAGCCTTCTTCTTCCGCACTAGCGGAGGACCATCTGCGGATTCCTCAGAAGAAGACAGGATGTAAGGAATTCCAGCAGCGGGTACAGCATTGAGGGGTTGAGGATAGAATATCGCCTTACCTGGCCGCCGGTGGCTCAGGATCTCTTGGCCCGGCGGATAGACCTCCACAAACCGATCCGCCATTTGTTCCAGGATGGGCAACTCGTTCTCGTCTAGAGCACGAGTACCCATCCGCGCGGGACCGTCAGCTTCCCGCGGGTACAGGAGCGACTCCAAGTTGTTCCCCTCTGAAAGAAAATAAACAGTTAGAAGATAAACTCGTATAAGCAAAGAGAAACGGAGCATACCGTAAGGGATAGAGTTCGAACCGTATTCGAGGACGATTGGAACCTTTTGCGCGTCAGCCTCTTTCCACACTCGGCTCATCCCCAACATCACCATCCCGGACTCCGGAAACCGGAAAACCGGAGATTGGACCCGGGATATCCTCGAGAACCATTCCGCCTCCTGGTAGTTGGTGGCGTGAAGGCTCGGAATTGCTTGGCCATTTTTAAACTTCATGGCGATGGGGATGACGCGGGCAGAAATGTAGAAGAACTCCTGCTTCCACGAACGGAGACTGCGCTCGGTTGCACAAATCTTCAAACCCTTGATACGGGTTGTCAGTGTATACCACCCCTGGATGCACCTCCAAGTGTAGAAGGTCATCAGGCGGTCAACATGGGGCTCGAAGCCCAAAATCCGGCACACCCACTCGAAATGGCGAATCTTGGCGATCGCCATAGGGTGCAACTCGGTCAGATGAACACCGTGCCTCTCAAGGACACGGTAAACAAACTTTGTCAACGGGAACCTAAGATTCCCGTAGACAAAGAATGCTGCATAAACCCCGATCTTGCCTCTGGGGGCATCGTACACGGTCTGATGGGGTTCAGGAAACTCAGGCTCGAAAGGATCGAGCATGAACTTCCTAACAATGTACCGGTACTGATCGCCGGGCAGAGCACACTGGCACTCACCAGCAGTACTCTTGTCATCGGCCGAAGACTCAAGATCACGAGAAGAAATTGTGCAGAAAAAAGAAAGCGATTTCGGGAAAATGCTAGCCTGAAAAGGGGAGTATTTGCCGGAAATCGCTAAAGAAGAAGAAGAGAAGGGTGAAAGTGTGGATTGCAAACAGCCCTCTCCCCCTTTATATACTAATCGCAATTAATGCGATGAATTTAATGCGGAGGAGAGAGAAATCGAAGGTGCAATGAAACTATGACACGTGGCATAAAGCAGGCTGGCAACAGCTGTTGACAGGACGTGTGCCAGTAATTTCGCGGCCACGCGCCCGAAAAATCGCGCCCACGCGCCTAAAAAAGAGACTGGAATGACCATATAATGTCACGTCACCATAACTTCCTGCACGTCCTGACACAGTCAGAAGAAACCGTCGCACGACGTTTCAGACGTTTGGACTGTTCCTATCTTTCTACCAACTCTTCGAATTTTGAAATTCAAAATTCAAAAAAGATTCAAAAGTAAGCGGGAAAACACCCCTTACCTTGGCAAACAAGTAACCGTAAGACGGATGCAGGTACAGTGTTAAGGCAAAACCCTTCACATACCTAGCAACTGCAGGGAATTGAAACCAAGAAAACCTTGGCAACCAAGTAACCATAAGCCGGATGCGGGTACAGTGTTAAGGCAAAACCCTTCACATACCTAGCACCCGCAGGGAATTGAAGCCAAGAATACCTTGGCAACCAAGTAACTATAAGACAGGTGCGGGTACAGTGTTAAGGCAAAACCCTTCACATACCTAGCACCCGCAGAGAATTGAAACCAAGAAGGATCTTCTAGGCAATGCTTGCGGATAGAGGAATAACATCCCCGCATAACGGGAACGTCGAGAATTATATTGTTTGAAACTCCGTAATGGAATTGGTGGTCTTAGCATAATTGATCACTATGTTGAAAACCACCAGAACCTCATGGAGACTATATACAAGTGAGACTCAACGCTCCTGCCTTGCGAGAAGGTTACATACCTACCCGCATCATACCCAAAGATCAAGCAAAAAAATCGGGAATTTTTGCAAGTGACACTAGGAAACCCGCGGGAAGAATCCCCACGGAGAACCTTAAAACTAAAAAGCCTTTTCAAAACCCCTTGCTCAAAGTCCAAAAGTTCACCTCACTTTATTAAACATTCATGAGAAGAACATTGGACTGGGGGGACTTGAAGAGGTAGGTCCCAGCAGAGCCCAGTTGGTCCCGCAAGACTCACCTTGAACAGGGACGTCTGCGCAAAGGCCATCTGCTTCCGCAGGACCCACCATGCTCAGAGAACCTTACGCGCAGTACGCAAGCTGTACACGCAGGGAAAGCCTCCCAATGGTGAAGTACCCCGCCTGTTCCCGCAGTTGCGGATACAAGCCATCAGGGAAGGCTACCCGCAGACAGCAGGGCTACACGCACAAGACAATAGATACTTCAGTAGTCACATGAAGGAATGAGCAAGACGGGAACAATCCCGCCAAAATGAGCCAGTCCGTATGATTCTGAAAGATCTTCTGTACTATACCTACCAAGGTATGGATAGGACAGACAATCTGACCAGAACAGCCCATGAGCCAATCACAGGGTGACAGCTCACCGACAACAGTACGAGGAGGAGCACCCTCTAGTACTGTTTGTCACTATTAGCCGCTGCCTACTCACCAACCCTTACTGCAGGGCGTGCGCAGCCTACAGTTGGTGAAATAGTGTTACTGTTGGCCGTAACCTATTCACCAACCAGCATGGCCTGCGTATAATCCACAGTAGGTAGGACGTGCATAATCTACAGTTGGAGGAATAGTGCAGCCGACATAGTTACTGTTGGCCGTAACCTATCCACCAACCAGTATGGCCTGTGCATAGTCCACTGTTGGTAGAACAGGAATACTATTCAGCCGGCTGTACCTTCTAAGAAACCTACCTTCGGCTATAAATACTCCAACATCTTGGAATAGTAAGATCATCTGCTATCCTGTTATCTAGCAATCTCTTAATATACACTTATATTCAGAGCAACCTAGTCTGATTCTCACGCCGGAGGGTGGTCACAAGGAGGAACCCCCCCCCCCCCTTCTCAGTGACGAGCTTACGGTGTTTGTTTTGCAGGTCCCCTGAAGAACAACCGTCTCTGTTGGACCTCATTCTCGTGGGAAACATTACTTAACCCCCAGATTATCTATAATCTGCACCGGGTCACTTAGTGTTTCTTCAGGTATGAAGTTAGTTTTAGCAATAAATAGTGTATGACCTAACACAATATCCGTCCATAATTGCATTTTTTATTAATAAATACATAAAAATACACGTCTGAATATTGGTCACGAATATTTTAGATGTCTCAACTAGATACATGTTTTTTCTAGACTTCCTACATGCATTGTAGTGTCAAGGTACGTTGCATATCAATGGATATTATCTACTCATCTGCCAAGTAATGTCACGTATTTTTCTTAGGCTTGGTGAAGCACAAAATAAGGGTGCATGTTTCACGGATTTTGTTACTTTTAAATGATGTTATTATGCTCGTAATATAAGTAAAGTGTAGAATCAAGTTAGAAGTTTATCTCATTACAGTATATGTACGTATCCTAGTAATTATTTTTTTAACTGTTATGAATTAATATATGTACTAGAAATGATCATTTATAACTAGTAATTATTTTTATAACTATTTTGTGTGGTCTCGCCCAAACTATGTGGAGTGTCATTGCTCAATAATGTAAGTTGTCTTCTCTTATCTTATTTAGCTTTCCCGACGTGTTGGACTTGTATAAGATCTCGTCGTTTACCAAAGAAAAGGCTAAAGTTCTTCAAGCGATTGTTTAATCGCAACTTGGTGCTTGTTAGGGGTGTTCATCGAATCGAATAATGAATTTTCAAGTTAAATCAAATCGAATAAGCCGAATAATTATTTTTTTGCCAGTATTCATATTCTATCTGATTCGTATTCGTATTATATGTCCAATTCGAAATTCGATTCGAATTCGTATTTGAAACTCGATTCAAATAAGTTCGATTTGAATTTGAATAAATTCATTCTGATTCAAGTTTATTATGCCAAAAACTTCGAAAACCAAAATCATAATTGCAAAACAAACATACAAATTTAAAGTAGATACAATACCACATGATAATGAGTTCAAAACTAAAATACAAATAGTCTAAATTTCAAAATATTCAAAACGAGAAGTCAATAACACCCATAATAGTATGGGCTAAGAAACAATAATATGGCCTATTGGGTTTATTAATTTGTAATGGACATTTATTATTTATAAATTTGACACAAATTAAAAAAATAATTATATATATACATATATGTATTTGTATATATAATTTGAATTCTAATTTCGAATTGAATTCGAATGTTTTAAAATCGAATTCAAATCTTAATAATCAAATTCGAATCGAATAGAAATCTGAACACCCCTAGTGCTTGTGGAAAAAGCAGAATGCGCTAGTTCACTCTGGATCTCCGATTCAAATGTGTATCTTGATATAGAGGAAATAAAGGTGACGGAATTCCTTTGGATAGAAAATAGGGCAAATAGAGATGGACTTTCTTAGGACGAGTGGTGTAGTTTTCGGTTGTAATGGGCATAGTTGGGTGGGCTTATTTTATTGGTTTTGTTCAATGTTTCTATTGTTTGGTAGCGTTATTTACACTTTGTCGTTTGTATTGGTGTTTCTAGTGACTTGCTAGCTAGTGTTTATTGAATGAAAGTCGTATGTTAATAATAATAATAATAATAATAATAATAATAATTAGTGATCATTTATGTAGGTTCCTTTAATTAAACAAGTAATTATGTTCATTACCATTATACACCCTTCATATTTTTATTAGTGGGGACGGCGATCGTCGAGTTTGGGATGGGTTTAGACACTCCTAAACCCATACCCAATTAGTAAAGCAACTAAAACCTGTCCCAAACACTTCTTAAACCTGTTGGGTATTTGGTAATTACATGTTGGTTATTGGGTAAATCCGTGGGTTTCAGATATACCCGTTAGTTTATTATGCCCATCGGGCGTACCCGACTGAAAACCCATTGGATATCTATTCGGTTTTGACACATTGTAACTGATTAATTATATTGGATAAGTTGTGACATTCGTCAATTGTTCATTTCGAGAACATGACTGTTTTAAAATTTGATACAATCCGAATTATCAATTTTCAGTAAAGTAATGAAATGGTATGTTTTTATCTTTGGATTTTCGGTAAATGTTATTGCATGTTACAATCTCAATCTAAACTCATTTAATCGAAGTCCAGGGGTTAAATATGTCAAAAGCCAAACTTTCTGGAAATTCTAATGCGTCGATCAGGAATTCTCATTTGAGCTTCGTGACACGCGACAAACCTCAAGAGTAGTTGCAAACACATTTGGGTCACGATTCGCGAAGGCTTTGCCTTAACGCGAAGTGACACGCGACCCAGCTTTCTATAACATGAAAACAGGTTAATTGAAGCATTCAATCCAATTCTTCACAAATTCATTAATAAAATTGTTACACCCCAACCTACGGCGGAATTGTCACACCCCAACCTAAGACGGAATATGTCGGGGCGTGACATAATTGTATCATAGCTCAAAAGACACTAAGTAAATACACGTGTCAATATCTAAATTATTTATTTCATATAATCCAAATACGCAAAGCGCAAACATTGTCTAAAAAAAATAAACATTACAACTAAAAATAATTGAATTTAAAGTTCATCATTATTCATCATGCATCCTAAGGTCAAAACTACTCTTTAATCTCTTGTTTCTTCATCCAATATAGCTACATGCGCCATGCGTGAAAATATATAGTTTGTCAACATAATCACGGTTTTTTAATACATATAATATTAAAAATGATAATTCCTTGCTATAAATATGAACCACTACAACTAGCATAACAATAAACATAAAAATTGTCTTTTCACTCGAATCACATAGATAACGAGCTACTCCGACGGAGTATGATCATACTAATGAGGATAAGGATGAGGATGAGGATGAGATATCAACCACCAAAATATAAAATAAACACATAGTCACATTTGCACGTATAACTAATTGAGCAATATCATATAACGCAAATAATGGAATTGTAGTGAAATAAAATGTTGAGTTGTGAACGCATAACGCCCCCAAAATATAAAACGGTAAAAGGGGGGGTGTGAATTAGTTACCTCGATAAATTAGATAGTTAGGTCGCGGGTAATACAGTTGATGGAAAAGCAACAAATAATCCCATGAGATTATCCTAAATGTTTAAATGAGTTCTAGTTAAATAAACTTGAAGTGTTCAACAAGTTCTAGAATTAATAGAGATTTAGAGATTCTACAGCCTTTTTGTTTAAACTTTACGTTTTAGAAAAGAACATGGAATAAAATATTGTAATTATCTATTTTTAAAAGAAACTGGATTTCCATTTATTTACTTTTAAATAAATAATATATATATATATATATATATAATAATAATAATAATAATAATAATAAATTTCTTTAGTTCGTTAGTATGCTAAAAAATCCTATATAATAGGGTCCAGATTAATTTAATATTTAAACAATAAGAAATAAAAAAAATATAATAATAATAATAATAATAATAATAATAAATGAAATGGAGTATATATGCCATGAAGTGGAAGGATACATAGAAACCAGTTTCATCTTCTTCTATCAAACCTACTGTTTGTTTATTTATTTTTCAGAAAACCATAATTCGAGTACGTTAATTAATAACCAGATTAGGGTGAAAGTTAGGACATTTATTCGGGAAATAAAAATGAACAGACTGGTATACTTATTACCTTAAATTGTGTTCGAATCAAGAGTTGACGGAGGTTTGTTTGAGTTCTAACGGCGGCGGCGATGACTAATATCGATGCCGAGGCGTTTGAATGTGTGCGGGTTAGAAATCATTGACTAGGGTGTGCTTGAAACGAGAGAATTCTTTTACTTTTATAAGGTCGAAGCATGATTCATAAATTTAGTAAATCCCGTAATTTCATCGGGGTTAGTTGGAGCTGATAACGCGAAATTTTAGTCCCAAAACGCGTGCGACATTTTCGGTTTGTAATTACGAGTAAAATGGTGTATTCAATTTCGTCGTTCGGTCAATAATGGGCGCTTAAAGTCATTGCCGGAAAACTTGGAAGGTGGCCGGATTATTCGCCGGTGATTCGGGAATGAATGGAAGAGAGCGTGTAGATACTTAAGTTTCAACACTTGGCACCATTGCCCCCTTAAACTTTGAGTTCAAAACAAAACATTCCTAAACTTTTAGGATATACAACTCAATCTTTAAAAAAAAAATAAACACTGAGGTACTTTAACTTATCTATAAATATTTAGTTAATAATATATAATTATATAAAATCAGAATAACGATCCAAAGTTAAGCTTAATAAAGTAAATCATAGATTTTCTAATGAACTTCCGAATGATAAAACAAAAGAAAGGAAAAAAAAATTAATGCGCCGGGTTTTCAGGTCCTTGAAATTTACGAATGTCACAGGAATATGTCGGGGCGCGACATAATTGTATCATAGCTCAAAAGACACTAAAGTATAATACACGTGTCAATATCTAAATTATTCATTTCATATATCAAGTACGCAAAGCACAACATTGTCTCCAAAGAAATAAACATTACAAATGAAAAATAATTAATTTAATCTAAAGGTCTTTATCCGTTATTCAACCTAAAGTCCAACTATTCTTTAACTTGTTTTCTTCATCCAATAAAGCTACCTGCGCCATGTGTGAAAATATATAGTTTGTCAACATAAAGTTGAGCAAGTAATCACTGTTTTTTGAATACATATAGTATTATAAATGACAATCCTTGCGATAATATGAAATACTACAACTAGCATAACAATAATATAAAAGTTGTCTTTTCACTCGAATCCCATGGATAGCGAGCTACTCCGACGGCGTATGATCATACTAATGAGGATGAGGATGAGGATGAGATACCAACCACCAAAACGTAAAATAAACACATAGTCACATTTGCACGTATAACCAATTAAGCAATATCATATAACGCAACAAATGGAATTGTAATGTGAAATAAAATGATTAAATTATGAACGCATAACGCCCCCAAAATGTAAAACGACAAAAAGGGGGATGTGAATTACTTACCTTATCGAATGGATTAATGAGGGTGAAACGATGATAAGGCGTTAATATAGACTCTGTCACGCTTCTCGAGATACGTCACAAAAGGTCCTATTTGTTAACAATAATATTAAAAAACAAACAAAAATTAATAATACATAATGATTTGAGGTTTGATGGGATATTATAAGTTTGATCATCATCATTATTGCGGTTGATATTTCGGTTGGAAAGATTTGAAGTCGTTTTAGGGTTTAGACTATTTTATTTATTAATTATTTACTTAATGATATTATTACATTTACTATTTGTAAATAATATAACTAGATAGTATAAACAAATAAAAATAATGCAACGCAATATATCAGTTACTAATCGGTTTAAAAGGAATTTGGAGACTTTATGGAGTTACACTATTATTATTATTATTATTATTATTATTATTAGTATTAACATTATTATTATTTTGCATTGATAAATAAAGCCATAAATGTTACTCATGATTTATGATAACGGAAAAAAATATATAAACTTTATTATTCAAACGTTTACTAATTCGGTTTATTTTAAATATATATGGGGAGAATGTATATGTTATACACATGTTGGTTTATTAACGGGATAAATTATTTGAACCTTGGTTTATTATTATGGTTATTGTTATTATTATTAAATAAATAAGATAGGTGTTGTATAAATCTATTAACGGGGAAGTTACACGAAAAATAAGTTTTGATCAATGGACAAAGTTCAGCTCATTTTAACATACGACAAATTTATATACAAATTTATGGAAATTTCCAATTATATATAAATGTATATATAAAATATATCTATGTATGAATATATTTGTATATGATGTGTTATTGTCGAGAAAAGGCGTAAAAGTCCGAAAAACAATAGCTTAGGTGCGGTTTTGTAACAAAATAAAGTTTATTGGTTAATATATTATTATTAAAAAGTTTACAATAAAAAAAAATACAAAAAAAAACCAAGTAAAACCGGTCATAGGAAGTTCGAACTCGCGCCCCCAAGCCGGTTCAAGTATTTAACATGTGATGCACCTGGCCGCTGGGGCAGGTGTCTAACTCAAGTGAAAGCGTAAAAGTTGATAAATAAATACACAGATTGATATGTTCATATTATACTCATAAACCCTAGATCATTAATTCGTTCAATTGAGAATTGTTTGTTTAAATTGATTTAGGGGTTTGGTTAATCGTTGAAAGACGAACTGAATGCATAAATCAATTACCTATATCGATAACAGTTTGGATATGAATGACGAAACAAGCTTCACGGCTCAACTCGAATACGTTTAGGGTCTGGACGACTTCTTAAATTGCAATTATGTTAGTGTTTAGGATCGTAAGGGTGAGAGGGTTCTGTGAGCGAGTTTAATTGTATTTATAGTGTTTTGAGGTTGGGTTAGCCGCGGTTTTTAAACATGAGATTAGCTGTTAAAAATGTTCATCTTTTACTATGATTAGAGTGTCAGTAGGTTAGTATTTTAGGGGAGAATCGTTTTTATAAAGTCAATTTCGTGATTTTGGCCGAAAAACGCGATTTACCATAGATGGGGGAGGGGTTTCGGTCGTGGTTTAGAGAGGGAAGAAGGAGAAGATGGGTTTTTAAATATAATTTTGCAAATAAGTCCCTAAACAATAGGGATGGACACGATTTTGGGTTAAAAGTTAATTAAGGGCATATGTTGTATATCTTTAATAGTTAAATCAAATGATTAATTAAATAAATGATCAATAATAACTTTATTAATTTGATTTAATAACCATAGACCGAAAATTTTAAATGGGTCGGGTTTTAGAATCCGAAATTTAACGAATGTTACAAAAATGTTTTGTGTGAAGTTATTAATACGATAATAAACTCACTTGACCATGATTCAAGGTTAATCTCCCTTCAGTTGGTATAATTGCATGAGTAATTAACCATTAAGCCTTGAACCAAAACCGAATTGTTTTATCACAATTAAACTCGTTTTGCTATATATTACTCCAATCAAGTTCTCAAAAATATTTCTCTAATCATCACAAACACTCTTGCACTCTCAATTTCATCAACAAATCTATCTGCACATTTTGGGTCACGCGTTGCGAAGGTCTTGCCTTAACGTGTCATGACATGCGACCCAACTTTCTATAACACGAAAATGGGTTAATTGAAGCATTGAAGCATTCAATCCAATTCTTGACCAATTCAATAATAATATGTTTCATGTGATGTTATTAATCCGATAATAAACTCATTTGACCATGATTCAAGGTTAATCTCCATTCAATTGGTATAATTGCATGATTAATTAACCATTAAGCCTTGAACCAAAACCGAATTGTTTTATAACAATTAAACTCGTTTTGATATATATTATTCCAATCAAGTTCTCAAAAACACTCCTCTAATCATCACAAACACTCTTTCACTCTCAATTTCGTCAACAAATCTATCTGCATCTGGATTCAAGTTTTGGTCCAAGACCTAGACTTTGACCCCCTCGTTCTTCATCATATCTTCAATCTTCTGGGTTAATTGAACTATGGTTTTTTTTACTCGTTTTCATCCTCCGATCGAAAACCCTCTGTCAATATCAATTAACAGAGGGAATTCATCATCCAATTTGGTGGGTTTTTCATTTAGGGTTCATAAGATTTTGGGTTTTTCTAAAGTTGTATTTATATATTTAGTCACATCTTTAACGAGTTTAGGCATTAGGTTGCGTGCCCAGTTTTCATCCAATAAAATTGGAATATGGGACCCAGGTTTGTGTCCAATTCGCCCACCTTTTTTTTTATTTTTAATTCGCTTTCATTTTCCATACCGTTGCAAATTTATAATTTATCAACTAATATTTTAACGTAAACCTGAACCATAGCTCGTTAAAATCTCGTTTCTAAAGTTACTTTGAAGATAGAAAATATTTAACCAACAAAATTTTTATAAAAACCTAATACACACATTGTTTCAAAACCTATTACATAATTGTTGCATTTTGAAATAGTTATTTAAACCGAGTGTTTTATCATAAACTAGTAAGTATTTTCTTACACAATTATTCGTTTTTCCACATCTTTTCGTTAATCAAAACTAACCCAAATATTATTTAATATCTAGAATTCTTGTATAGCATATTGCTAATATTCATTTTGTCATACAAATATTCATACTTGCATTATTCAATTTATTAGGATAAATCCGTTGGGATTTTGCATCCGATCAACTTGTTTAGGCATGATATCAATCACACTCCCGATTCATACCTCACTTTTCATTTTTGATATTAAAAGTTTTTTTTTTTTGGGGGGGGGGGGTGTCGCGGATGGCATGCATACTTTATTATCAATTCTTCAAGTTTTATCACAATGTACAATTCAAACTTCATGTTACTATGTGTTTGAATCACATGATTTATGTTTATATCTCATGATTATGTGTTTATTTGGTGTATATCTCAACCTCATGTGTATATCTCAAACTCGAGTATGGACACCTGCCCATATACGTTTGGACTTTACGTAAACGAAAATGGGTTCACATATATTTATTTAACATTCTCATATATGCTTGTATTTGCACAATGCATGTGAATTGTAGTTTTTCATTATTATAAATTTTGCAAACTTATGTTTACTCACCAACTACTTGTTCGTTGACCCATTATTTTTATGCATACTACAGGTACATATATGAAAAATTGCTCAAGTGAAGATTGCCTAGTTTACCCTTAAGTTATTTTAATAAAAAGACACATTTATTCCTGTTTATTTGTTTTTTCCCCCATATTTTGAACTTGTTTAATGTGTGACAAATTGAATGATATGAATATAAATACTTTCACTTTAAACGAGACATATATGATAAAAAACATACATTACATCCCAACTTATATAGTCTACCATCGGTTGGGTGTGACATAAGTAACTATAAAAAATTTGTCCCTGATAAATTAGAAAAAGCAATTATCACAAATATTGTCAATAACTAATCAATTATGATAAAATTTGTTATAAACAATGTTTCGATGAAAAAGTAATGCACCAAATTTCAATTTATACTTCCAATTTTACCAAAAAATAAAAACAAATATAGTTCCACAAAAAACAAATAATATTTTTTTTTACAAATATCTAGTTGATAATATATGTCGGGTTGCTTGGGTATATAATCGGGTAAATGGCGCAATATTATCCGGTAATTAGATCGGGTAATCAGGCATATTACAAATCTCATACTCGTAGCATACCCATGCAAAATTTCCAGAGCAATCCCAAACCCGTCTCTACCATATGGTACGGGCGTTACGTGTCCCAAAAAATCTTAGTTTTGAGTTCCATTGGGTTCGAATTCCAACGCCATTCGTATATATTAGTCTTTATTTAAAATATCAATGTATATTATTTGAATTTTAAAATTTTAGCCGTTAGGTTAATGTAATGGTATTAACTTATTTAAATGTTAATTATAATTTGACTATATCAATCATATTTTTATTTAGTCTTTCTTTGGATCACCGGCATATACTTTTCTTTTTAATCTTGAAAACTTAGGCTGAGGGGTGTGGAGCGCGAGAAAGGGCGCGTGAGGCCATCCGCTCGCGCCCCGGGGCGCGAGCACCACACCACCGAGGCGCGAGAGGGGCGCGAGAGGGGCGCGAGCGCGGATTTCCAGGCGGGCGCAAGGGTGATCGCGGGAGAAGAGAGAGGAAAAGCTGGTGGGCCCACCCAAAAGAGCCGTTGAGCTCGGGTTTTTTTTTAAAAAAACCTTTACAAAATCCTATATAATACCCCTAAATCAACCCATTTTAACCATATCAAACACAACTTCAATCTCCAAACTCATATATAATATCCCAAACTCCTTTATAAAACCCAGAATTTTTTTCCTATTTTTAAAAAAAAATCAAAAAACAACCCATCGTCCCAATTTTTTTTTTAAAAATAATGTCGTCGTACTCGTCTGATTTCGACTCCTCCGAAGAGGATGATTTGCTTCTTCATGTAGGGGGAGTTTGTTTAATTTTTAGTATGTTTTTTTTTATTATGAATTTTCAAAAAAATGTGTGTTTTTTTAAATAATTTCTTGTTTTTTTAATAATACGTTTTTTTAATACATTTATAAAAAAATAAAAAAATAAACCGCTCGCGCCCCCTCTCGCGCCCCTCCACACCAGGGCCAGGGGCGCGAGCACCACAACCAACACCCATCTTATCAAGTTTCTCTCCCTGCCACACGTCACAATATTATTGGCTGGAGCCCCTACTCGCGCCCCCTCTCGCCCCTCAGCCTTAGTCATTAGGATAACGATGTCAACTTATTTAAAGGTCATTAATATTGAATTTTGAATTTTGAAAATTTAGCCGTTATATATCTATACTAGTCTTTTTTTTTGTTAACGTATACTATTTTGAATTTTGAAAATTTAGCCGTCAGATTAATACATAATGATAACAACTTATTTAAATATCATTAACTTCATCCTTAAACTCTACCTATTATATATTTATATTAGTCTTTTTTTTAAGCAACGTATACCTTTTTTTTTATTTTGAAAATGGTTTGATGAACGTAATGACACAACTTATTTAAATGTCGTTAACTTCATCCTCTGACTTTAAGTGTTATATTTTTATTAGTTTTTCTTTGAAACAACAACGTTTTTTTATTGAATTTTGAAAAATTAGCCGTTGGTTAACCTAAATGATATCAACTTATATAAATACCATTAACTTGATCTTCCAACTTTACCACAAGTAGTCTATCTTTCGCTCTCCAGTTCTAACGCAACTATTGCAAAAGTTATTTGCCTCATTTTTACTCCCTTTGTACAAAAGTTTCTTGATTTTCTTTTTCATTTTCAGCCTATTTTATCTTTGTTTAATTCGAATATCCACCGTGTTCAACTGATGCTTATAGCTCTAGAATCTAATACCTCCTCCAAATGCAAGTTGTATGAAGAAACTTGCTGATAGAAACAATCCATGGCCAACAAAGTCTTTAAAGAAAAACTCAATATTCATCTGAATATTTCATAAAGT
Source organism: Bidens hawaiensis (assembly GCF_021521415.1). Classification (NCBI taxonomy): domain Eukaryota; kingdom Viridiplantae; phylum Streptophyta; class Magnoliopsida; order Asterales; family Asteraceae; genus Bidens; species Bidens hawaiensis. The sequence goes on along the minus strand of NW_027492956.1, from coordinate 157,608 downwards.
GGAGTTATACGTATGGATAAATTAATGGACAATCATTGGAGTTCGGGTACAGGCTTCAAAGGTGCTCTGATTGACCTTCGGGATCTGCTATTCAAGAGCCGGACATTAGTAACACACAAGACGGAAATATAACGAGTCATCAGTATATATCTCTCTCGTGTTTAATTCATCTTTTATGTAGGGTTTCACCACAATTGATGAAACTTAGTCTATAGTGGTTTTATATGATTCTTAAGTTTGTAACTTTATATCAACAGTAGTTCTATGGTAGGTCTGTAGTCATTTTTGTTCTAGATTTGTATTCGTGACTATTACAAATCTTGCCACATTGTTGAAGATCGGGTTTTAGGTATTAATCACAACTGTAAGTTATTCACGTTTTTTATTGTTTGTATATCTATTTTTATTTGATGAGTGCTTCATGACATGATCACTCTTATACGCGTACAATTGTGGAAGAAGTACACAAAAATCACTTTGGATCACTCTATACATGTTGATCATTTCTATAAAGTTGAAGTCGGTTACTCAAATCACTTGCAGAATCGACAACAGTTAAGTGATGGCTATGCTGATTGGCCAGAACTATTGGTTACATATCTACTTCAGTACTGCCATTAATTATCTTTAAATGGAAACGTGATTATCATATTAAGTTCATAATTCATCGAAAGAGGATATCAATATTAACTGTTTTCAATTTCCGAATGTTGCTTCACAAACTTTGTGCAAATAGATACCGATAGTATCACACTAGCTTTGCAAATCAACGACTTATGAACACAGTTGTATATAATAATCCCAATTGACAAACTCCTCTTTTATATATATATATATATATAAACAGACTAGATTAGGTACTCATGTAAAACTAGGGTTAAAATAAACAATTTATTTAAAATAATAACACAATGTGAAATATGAAAAATATGTTCAACATATATTAAAATATAATATATGGTGGAATAGATTACACAATACACTAATTCATAAATCTTTAAATATTTCTTTATATATAATATTAGTAATTTTATTTGTAACTTTATCTTTCATATTAAAATTAGTAGTTTCACTTTTTCTTTGTTTCAACTGAATAATGGAACACATATCTGACCATGTGTTAAAACAGGTTGTCTAAAAAACAAAAAAACCATCTAAAGCGATTGTCCTTAGCTTTTATTATTCTTCATTCCAAAATAAACATAAAATGAAAATTTTATTTTTTGAAATTTGAAATTAATTATTTTATCTAAATAAACGTGAAAATTCTTTACTTATAAAAACATAATATTAATAACTAATACAATATATTTATATAAAACAAAATAATATATTTATGTTTGTATTAAATTTTTTAAATCAGAATATAATTATTAAAAAGAGATAATATTAGATTAAAAAGAAAAAAAAGATTAAAATATAAAACTATTAATAAGAAAAATAAATATATATTTAATACGAGAGAGATGTGATAAATTGGATATGGGTCAATAGTAGAGCACTCACTTTACTAGTGAGAGGTAGGGGGTTCAAACCTCACTATCACCAATTTATATGAGAGATATGAGGGATGACCCTGGCTTGCCAGGGTTCAAGTCCTAATCTCATCCGGTTTTACCAGCTCCTCGCTGTTGTGCCGTTTGGCGGGTGTGGGGGTCGGGTTTTATCCGGGGAATCCCTCAATAGGTGGACCGCTTGGGGCACCGTCCGTCCGGACTCGTGGCCGGCTCGAGCTACCTTTAGCCAATAGGGGCCGCGTACGGAGTACCCGGCGTTACTTAGTTGGTCGTTCAAAAAAAATATGAGAGAGATGTGGGAAAATTTTATAAGGATCACTCATGTGTGATGACATATGAAATTAAGAAACCCATATAAAACACAAGTTAGAATAATTAAATTTATATAAATAATAAAATAATGTGAAATACAAAAACTAAGTTCAAAATACATAAAGATATAATATATGGTATAATAAATTACACATTACAAAATAGGGAATTAAAAAGTTGTTAAAACTAAGTAAATCTATAAATATTTTTTTGTATACAATATTTGTAATTTTAAACCTCCATACCAAAATTAGTAGTTTCACTTTCTTTTTGCTTTCAACTTTAGATAAGAAACACGTAATTTACCATGCGTTAAAACAGGTTGTCTAACAAATCAACCAACTATAGTGGTTAGCCTTAGCTTTTATAATATTCATTGCAAAACAAACATTAAGTGAAAATTTTCTTTATTTGAAATTTGAATTAATTATTTTTATCTAAATCAACATGAAAGTTCTTCACTTATAAAAACTTAATATTAATAACTAATAAAATATGTTTATACAAACTAAATAATAAAATTTATGTTGGTATTAATTTTTTTAAATCAAAAAATAATTGTTAAAAAGAGAAAATAATAGATTAAAAAGGAAAAAAAATTAAATATAAAACTATTAATAAGAAAGAAAAATGTAGAGAGAGATGTGAGAAAATATAATGTTGCTCGATTAGTTGTTAAATGCTATTTGATTATGTGTTTTACCCTTAGGTTATTTTAATAAAAACACATATTTATTCCTGTTAATTTGTTTTTATCTCATATTTTGAACTTGCTTACAGTGTGACAAATTGAATGATATGAATATAAATACTTTCACTTTAAAATTGGCAAATATGATAAACAATATATGTTACGTCCTAACTTATATAGTCCACCATCGGTTGGGTGTGACATAAGTGACTATAAAAAATTTGTCCCTAATAAATTAGAAAAAGCAATTATCATAAAATATTGTTAATAACTAGTCAATTACGATAAATTGGTTATAAACAATGTTTTGATGAAAAAGTAATGTTTCAAATTTCAATTGATACTTCCAATTTTACCAAAAAAAAAATCCACAAAAAATAAATAATATTCTTTTACAAATATATTTAGTTGATAATATATGTTGGGTTACTTGGGTGTATAATTGGGTAAACAGGGCAATGTTATCGGGTAATTAGGTGCGGTAATCGGGCATATTACAAATCTCATACCCGTAACATACCCATGCAAAATTTCCAGAGCAATCCCAAACCCGTCTCTACCATATGGGGCAGGCGTTACGTTTCCCAAAAATTATGAGTTTTGAGATATTAGTCTTAATTTAAAATATCAATGCATATTATTTGAATTTTAAAATTTTAGTCATTAGGCTAATGTAATGGTATTAACTTATTTAAATGTTATTAATTTTAATTTGACTATATCAATCGTATTTTTATTTAGTCTTTCTTTGAATCACCCGCATATACTTTTGATTTTAATCTTGAAAACTTAGTCGTTAGGTTAACGTGATGATGTCAACTTATTTAAAGGTCATTAATATTGAATTTTGAATTTTGAAAATTTAGCCGTTACATATCTATACTGGTCTTTTTTATTAACGCATACTATTTTGAAATTTGAAATTTTAGCCGTTAGATTAACATTATGATAACAGCGTATACTTTTTTTTTGAATTTTGAAAATGGTTTGATGAACGTAATGACACAACTTATTTAAATGTCATTAACTTCATCCTCTGACTTTAAGCGTTATATTTTTATTAGTTTTTCTTTGAAACAACATATATTTTTATTGAATTTTGAAAAATTAGCCGTTTGTTAACCTAAATGATATCAACTTATATAAATACCATTAACTTCATCTTCCAACTTTACCACAAGTAGTCTATCTTTCGCTCTCCAGTTCTAACGCAACCATTGCAAAAGTTATTTGCCTCATTTTTACTCCCTTTGTACAAAAGTTTCTTGATTTTCTTTTTCATTTTTAGCCTATTTTATCTTTTTTTTAATCAACATATACTTTTTTTTTGAATTTTAAAAATTTAGCCGTTTGATGAGCCTATTAATATAACTTATTTAAATGTCGTTAAATTCTTCCTTTGACTTAAAGTGTTATATTTTTATTAGTTTTTCTATGAAACAACAACGTATACTTTTTTGAATTTTGAATGTTAGCCTTTATTTAACCTCAATGATATCAACTTATATAAATACCATTAACTTCATCATCCGACTAGTCTATCTTTCGCTCTCCAGTATTAACGCTACTATTGCAAAAGTTATTTTCCTCATTTTCACTCCCTTTGTACAAAAGTTTGTTGATATGCTTTTTCATTTTCAGCTTATTTTATCTTTGTTTAATTCGAATATCCACCATGTTCAACTTATGCTTATAGCTCTAGAATCTAATCCCTCCTCCAAATGCAAGTTGTATGAAGAAACTTGCTGATAGAAACATTCCATAGCCAACAAAGTCTTTAAAGAAAAACTCAATATTCATCCGAATATTTCATAAAGTGGAGTTATACGTATGGATAAATTAATGGACGATCATTGGAGTTCGGGTACAGGCTTCAAAGGCGCTCTAATTGACCTTCGGGATCTGCTATTCAAGCGGGACATTAGTAACACACTAGACGAAAATATAACGAGTCGTCAGTATCTATATCTCTCACGTTAATTCATCTTTTATGTTTGGGGTTTCACCACAATTGATGGAACTTAGTCTATAAAGGTTTTATCTGATTCTTAAGTTGTAACTTTATATCAATAGTAGTTCTATGGTTGGTCTGTAGTCATTTTTGTTCTAAATTTGTATTCGTGACTATTACAAATCTTGCCACATTGTTGAAGATTGGGTTTTAGGTATTAATCACAACTGTAAGTTATTCACGATTTTTATTGTTTGTGTATCTATTTTTATTTGATGAGTGCTTCATGACATGATCACTCTATACGCGTACAATTGTGGAAGAAGTACACAAAAATCACTTTGGATCACTCTATACATGTCAATCATTTCTATAAAGTTGATGTCGGTTACTCAAATCACTTGCAGAATCGGCAACAGTTAAGTAATGGCTATGCTGATTGGCCAGACCTATCGGCTACATATCTACTTCATTACTGCCATTAATTATCTTTAAATGGAAACGTGATTATCATATTAAGTTTCATAACGCATCGATATAGGATAGCAATATTAATTGTTTTCAATTTCCAAATGTTGCTTTACAAACTTTGTGCAAAGAGATACCGTGTAGAACACGGGCTAAAATAAATATATTCATTTAAATAACAACAGTCACAATTGACAAACTTCTCTTTTACACACACACACACACACTAGGTTAGGTACTTGTGTAGAAAACGAGTTAAAATAAATAAATTTATTTAAATAATAACACAATGTGAAATATAAAATATATCTTCAACATATATTAAAATATAATATATGGTAGAATAAATTACACAATACACAATATAAAAATAAAAAGTTCAAATTCGTATATCTTTAAATATTTCTTTATATATAATATTAGTAATTTAATTTATAACTTTATCCTCTGTATTAAAATTAGTAGTTTCAATTTGTCTTTGTTTCAACTCTAGATGATGGGACACATATCTGACCATGTGTTAAAAAGGTTGTCTAAAAAACAAACAAATTATCCAAAGCGATTGACCTTAGATTTTATTATTCTTCATTGCAAAACAAACATAAAGTGAAAATTTTATTTTTTGAAATTTGAAATTAATTATTTTATCTAAATAAACGTGAAAATTCATTACTTATAAAAACATAATATTAATAACTAATACAATGTCGAATGTCATACAATTACCAAAATACCCTTAATACATTATTTCTAATACTTTAATACATTAGACAAAGACCAAGATGCAAAACCCTGCACCAATATTAATCGAACTGATCCCACCCAAGGTGAGCTTACACACTAGAAAACACACACATACAAAGACAACATATGATATATTTATAGCAAAAACAATAATATTCTAGAAGCGTTTTTCCCCGTTGAAGCTAAACATGTACATCGAAGCTTTCGTCTCGTATTTAGATTTCTCGTCCACTTTAATTATTAACTTGACCATAATATATTTAACGGGTTTCGTTCTTTTGAGAAGTGACACTATTCAAACGAATGAGAAGTGAGAAGTGTACGACTGTGGTAACTGAGTAAAGAATGAGAATGTTATTGTTCAAGCGGATGAACAATAACCAATAAGTAATATTATTCAAACGAATGAACAAGAGCGTATGAGTGTAACATATATGAATGAGACTTTTATTGAATGAATGTGGTACTGTAGGAACAAATGGGTTGTTAGATCTGGTTGACAATTGGCAAAAAATAGTTATAACTGCTACACGAATGAGCCGTTAAGATTAACGAATGTGCTCAATAAATTAACGAATGAACCTTTAAATCTTCATATCTTCACATTTTTGGCCTTTCAATCACCCCCTTGACTTGTGATATCAAAACTTTGTCACACCATCTCTCGCATCTTCACAAATCACCCGATAAACTGAAACCTCTTCGTTTTAATTCACCCCTTAAGGTATGACCCACCTAATTCATTCATGAAGGAATTCCCGTTTCTTTATCCATCTCGGGTCTTAAGCAATATAGGTTGAGAAGAGCTCGAATATCCACAAATCGATTCGAATTACCGGATTCAACGATCAAATGACAAAACTCATTATTTCATCTTTAAATCCAAATCCATATCCAATTTTTTCAAAGTTCAACACACGGATCCAACTTCTCGAACGCCTTGAAAATAATATAAAAATAACAAGCTTTGAACACGGTTAAACAGTGACAAAAACCCAATCAATTTTGACTTTCTTCAGTTTGGTCAATCCGAAAATATAATTATTTCTTTAGTCAACCCAAAAATAATCACTTTCAAGGCCAAATCAATTCAACATAATCTGCCTAATATTAATCAAATAACCATGCCAAAATTACCTTGGACAACAAGCCCATCATTATAATTGCAGCCCATATAATTTGAATTAAAATTCGTAAGCCTAATATAGATGGTAACAAACCCATATTCATCCCATCATGTTTAAGTTTCATCATCTAGAAACCCTAGCTGCAACATCAGCCACCACCCATTGTGGCCTCTGCCGGAAAGACCAAGCATCGGTGACCGGTCTCCGGAAAATTCACCGAACAGTCGGCGTCCCACCGGAAAATCCAACCTCCCTACTTTAACCACCTCCTTCACGATGACCACCACCATAACCACCATCACGGCTTCCTCCATAGCCACTTGTAACCGGCGAACAGCCGCCGACCACTGTCTTCATCATACATTCATGAGCCACAAGCAGTTGCAAAAATCAAAGATAACCGACACTCGCCAAGCTGAATATCGAATTTTGATTTGTACATCTTCAATATCTGGAATCGTCGCCGGAGAAGAACCCTAGGCTCACCGGAATTTCGGCGCATGGCGGAACAGTCCCAAAACGCTAGATCTACAAAGACGAACTTCTAGCATGATCATTTTCAACTTTATTTCCAAGATCTTCAAACTTTATTTTCAAAACTTCGAGTCTTCAAGAAATTAATGTCTCGGTTTGGGTAATCGCGGAATTAGAACCTGAATATCAAGAACAAAGTTGAATCAGTTGATTCGACCCGCTTTGATACCTAGTGTAGGTCCCGAATCCGGATCCGACTAATGAACGGTTTTTGTTCTTGATAAGTGATCCAGACGGGTGTGGTATAAACAAACGATCGAACAAATAATATAAAGATAATATTGAACGAATCCGTAATCGGTAATAATAAAAGATTTATAGCATTAATCGAACCGATTCCACCTAAGGTGAGCTCCGCTTGGGTGGTTGTTTACACACTAGAAAATACACACATACAAAGACAATAGAGGATATGTTTATAGCAAAAACAATAATATTCTAGAAGCCTTTTTCCCCATTGAAGCTAAATGAGAGCACCGAAACTCTCGTCTCGTATCCGAATTTCTTGCTCACTTTAATATTAACTTGACCATAATATATTTAACGGGTTTTGTTCTTTTGATATCGTAAGTCATATTTTTAGCCTTACATTTATGAGTGTGTTATAATATATTTTTAGTTAAAGTATTTTATCCATGTAGGAAACCCAATAATATGTAAGAAAAAGTGTTTTAAGTTAAAAACACTAAGGGTCTGTTTGGTATGGAGTAATGGAATAGACGAGTGAATGGAATGGATGGGGGAATGGAATGAACAAAGGAATGGAATGGATCATTACCATTCCATAGTCTTGTTTGGTTACCATCTAGAAAACTAAAATTGAAATAAATAATTAATTAATGTTGTTAGTCATGAAAAAAAAGGAGGGAATAAAATAAAATTGGAGGTAAGCGGTGGTGATGGTGGTGGTGGGCGGCGGTGGCGAGAGTGGGAGGCGATTGGTGATGGTGGTTGGCGGTGGTCAGTGACGGTAGTTGGCGATGGCAGGTGGTATGGCGGTGGCGGGTGGCAGTGGTTAGCGGTAACAGCAAGCGCGGTGGTGGGTATTAGCAGTGGTGGTAGTGGGAGGTGGTGGGTGGGTTGTGGTGATGGTGGGTGGAGGTGGTGGTTGTGGATGGTTAATGTGGCGGTGGTAGACGTGGCGACGACAGTGGTCGGTGGCGACGACGGTGGTTGGCGGCGGTGGCTGGGGTGGGGTTGGTGGTGGGAGGCGGTGGTGGAGGTGGCGTTGGTGGTGGGTGGCGGTGGTGATGGTGATCGATGGTAATAGTGGGAGGGTGGTGGAGAAGAGTAGGGTGAAAGAGGAGATGGAATAAAAAAAAAACAAGGGGGTGGATGGAATGAATTTGAGGTGTTTTAGAGAGAATGGAATGGACAAGATAATGGGTGATTCCATTCCTTTAATCAACCAAACACACTTTTCTTTATTCCTTCGTAAAGGTCCATTCCATTCCACCTCTCATTCATGCATAACAAACGCTACCTAACAGACACTAGGAATTGTGCAAATTTAGCGTTCATAGCTTTCCTTTATAGCGTGTAATAACTCGTTTTAATTGCTAGTTGTTTTCTTTCTTTTGTAATGGGTGTCTTGCTCCTTGCGGGTACATAGTCGTCTTTTCATTTTTTTTTTAATAAAATTTAGGACTTTTTTGAAAAAGGAATTTGGCAAATGTTGTTGATCTCCACTGGTTTGCAAGCTGTTTGAGTTATTAAATTGTTCAATTCCGCCATAAAGTCAACGCACTAAATATATATGGCCAACCAACCGATCTGATTTTTAAAATTTATAAGTTATTTCTGGACCAAAAGTCAAATTTAACTAAATGAAACATTAGATGACAATTTGTAAGTCCTATACTTCTAGATAGACCAAAGTCAAATGGAATCAAAATACACGTCAAATATTTGATGCACATTTAAAACCTTCATTTCTAACAACAACTTAAATGAAGTTCACCCGTATATAATTATAGGCTCACTTTTCAAACAACCAAATTAATCTGACCTGACTCACCACCTTTTGCAACAAAACTCGTGGGGGTGTTAGGATTTCGACAACATGGAGAAGCAGACTTCTCTTACCCCGCGCCCACTTGGTTGGGATATTATTACATCAGGCCTACAGTAAGATAAGAATAACATGAAAAATAACTCGTTAGAAGCTAGGGACACAGGTCGAAGGCTCAACATCACACATACAAAGTGTTTTTTTTAATATGAGAAGTGTAAGAAGTAATTTGGATCATTAATCAATACTAATCAACGACCAAGACGCTTAAAAGGTGTCAGCTATACAAACTAAAAAAAAGAAAAAAAATATAATGCTAATTTTATTTTTTTAATAAATCTATAACTTTTATTAGTTAATTTTTGAACAAATGTAAACCAATTTTAATTATGATTATTTGGCTAAGTTATAATAAAATACAATTCTATAATATCTAAATCTTTATAATCTACTATACTTGTAACCGTGACATGTATAAGATTTACCAACTAGTTGCACACTGATGTTTATAGTGGCTCCACAATGATGTAATGGAAGACATCATATACGCTCCTTCTAAAAACACTATGACATAGCAGTTAACACAGTCACATGTACAATGTAAGTGCTCGATGATGTGAGAACTCTAGTGGACCTCTCCATAGCGGGAAACAAGTCAAACAACTTTGGTATTGATCGGTTAAAAAGTGAACGATAAGCAAACCCCTTGGCAATTAAGACTCCCGTTAATATCATGTAACTTCATGAGTTTTGAGAGGAGTTATGAATACTCTTAAAACTTGATGTTTATTATGAGATTTAAGTGGAATCGTTTGTCATATCAAATATTTGGTAGAATGTTGTGTTGTAAATCTTTTATCGTATCAAATAGTTAACGAAATATTGTATCAGGTCATATTTTTTTTTATGTCAAATAATTGATACACATAATAAGAAACACCTCTTCTGTGGAACACATTTGAGACATGAATACGTACAAACAATATTAACTCATACGTGTTGCATGATTGGCATGGTAACACGGTTTGGATGACATTATACATGCCGTACGTATTAATTGGTTGGGCGACATGACTGGTACTAATGACGATGAGGACAAAGACCTTACAGCCCATATTGATTGACATCATGCATGGTATCGCTAGCAATGATGTACCAATTACATCACCCCTTTGTTTACTAAGTCTTCAACACTTTAGTCTAATCAAGTTTTCTTTCTATTTATATTTAAACATATTTCTCTTTCATCATTTCATGAATAGCTAACGTGCTCAATTTCATTTTAAAATTATACAAAAGTTAGTACTTTACTACTTTATGCAATCATTGAACATATTTAAATCATACAAACTTAATCAACATTAATTAAATTAAATACCAAAAAAAATAATAATCCTAACAAAACTAACTTCAAGTCTCTCAGAAAACAGAAATTAACCGTTAAAAAACATCAAAGCCATAACGCACCGGCTTGTTTAAGCACCGGAACCAATTCACCGTTAATATGCGTCGCCATGACCTCATCCAATCCACCAAACATCCGTCCACCAATAAACACCGCAGGAAACTTCAACCCGTCGTTTCGGGCATCGATCATCTTCAGCTCCTTCACCACATCACTCTCCTCATCTTCCTCAAACTCAAACACACCCGGATTCACTCCGTGACCGTTTAACAACCGTTTCACCACGTGGGTCATGCAGCATCCGTGACGTGCTAACACGATGACGGGGTTTTCGGAGACGGCGTCTCGAACCGTGCAGTTTGTGGGTCCGTTGAGTTGTTTAGGGTTTAGGTTGATGGTGTGGTGGTGGTGGTTTAGTGGAAGTGACCAGGTTTTGTACGGAATTGCTTGTTGCATATTTAGAGAGAGAGAGAGAGAGAGAGAGAGAGAGTGTGTGTGTGTGTGTGTGTGTGTGTGTGTGTGTGGTGTTTAGGGATTATTATTTATAGAAGAAAAGAAAAGGGGATGCGGGTGTGTTTCCGGTGACTTGAAAGGGTCAGACGTCAAGGGCGTGGTTACGCGGTGCAACAGGTTTCAGCTGATGTAAACGTGACATGATACCCCTTTCACTTTAAATTATCCCAACTAATTATTATTATTATTATTATTATTATTATTATTATTATCTATAATATAATAAATTGGATGTGGCTACTCACTTTATTAGTGAGAAATAAGGGGTTCAAACCTTACTATCACTAATTTATATGAGAGATATGAGGGATTACCCTGGCTTGCTAGGGTTCGAGTCCTTATCTCACCCAGTTTTACCGGCTCCTAGCTGTCGTGCCGTTTGGCGGGCGTGGGGGTCGGGTTTTATCTGGGGAATCCCTCAATAGGTGGACCGCTGGGGGCTCCGTCCGTCCACTTAGTTTGTTGTTTAAAAAAAAAATTATCTATAACATATATAAACGAAACCCCTAAAATCCTATGTGTCGCGATGCGATTGTTCCCCCCCCCCCCCCATTTTCCAGATTGCTTGATTTTTAAATAAAGGCCTCTAGTTGATTTAACCCAAATTCATGGGTATGGGTCTTACCATAACCAGATAGCTCTTAAACGGATTATAACATCTCATTAAATTAAAAATTAATCTTACCAATTATTTGATATGAAAATCCTATAAAATAGGGATATATTAAAATTTAATATACAATTTAAAAAGAAAAAGATATTATTTATAATTAATAACCAATTTTATAGTAAAAAACATAAGCGAGTCATGGGTCACCAAATTCAGATGGCTTTTAAACGAGTTATAACATATCATTTATTTATGAAACCCTTTCATCATCAAATCCTAAGTATATTATTAACTTTCTTACAATAAAGAAAATTAAAATTCAAAAAATAAATATTAAAAAACGAAAAATGTAAAATAACCATTCTCTCAAGCGATCAGATTGCTTTATTTGTAAATGAAGGCTTCTCACGCATTTGACCCGAATAAAGGGACTAAAGTGAACATAGAGAAACTTAGATACTTATAAATGCAAAATATTATTAAAGACTAGGATCCGAATAATGTTCGCACAACGACAAGATGAAATAACCGAATACGATAAAAACCCGAAATGTTACAGTATCCCCTACTTTTAGGAATTTCATCCCGAAATTAGAGAATAGCTGTAGCGAACAGATGAGGATATTTCTCCTTCATTTGATCTTCACGCTCCCAAGTAAACTCAGCTCCTTGCTTCGATTCCCAACGCACCTTGACTAACGGTATTCGATTACGCTTAGTAACTTTATCCTTATGGTCCATGATCTCAACGGGTCTTTCAACGATATGCATAGTCTCATCAATACAAACTTCATCGAGAGGTATTTGAATTACCCTCGGCAAGACACTTCTTCAAATTCGAAACATGGATTACCGGATGAACATTTGAGAGTTCAGACGGAAGTTCTAGTCTATAAGCAACATGACCAACACACTCGAGAATTTCAAAAGGACCAACAAAACGAGGAGATAACTTTCCTTTCTTTCCAAATCTCACCACACCTTTCCACGGAGAAACTTTAAGTAGAAAACGATCACCGACGTTAAACTCAAGAGGTTTCCTACGCTTATCCGCATTACTCTTTTGACGACTACGAGCAACGAGTAAATTTTGGCGGATTTGAGCAATACGATCAGTTGTTTCTTGAATTAACTCCGAACCAGTAACTTGAGATTCTCCAACTTCATTCCAACAAATAGGAGAACGACATTTGCGACCATAAATAGCTTCGAAAGGTGCCATACCAATGATAGAGTGGAAACTGTTGTTGTACGAAAACTCAATAAGCGGTAGATGAATATCCCAGTTGCCCCCAAAATCGAGGACACAAGAGCGAAGCATGTCTTCTAGAGCGAAGCATGTCTTCTTGAATACTCTGAAGATTTTGGTTGATTGCATTACTTCTATCTTAAGTTATCTTGTCATTTCTGCTTATGCATTTTATCGACTCTTTAGTTATTTATGATATTGGATAATTTCAAGTTAAACTATTTTGCACGTTTTATCTCATGAATAAAGTTTCTATTTGTCAAGGTTAATTTATTATGATTTTGTACCCTTATCTTATTCTCTTATTCTTATTCATCGCAATTCACTATAGTGTCTATTTCAAGTAATTCATTTTCTTTCAATCTTCTAAATTCTACTTTTATAAGCAAAAGATATTTTAGAACTTACACAGTTTTATTAATCCAACTTGAACATTTATTAATTACTTAGAAGTTTAATTATTTTCAAAACGATGATGTTTTGGTTTTCCTTAATTTCAGGACCAAATTCCCTAAAGTAGGGGAGACTGTAATGTCACACCCCAACCTAAGGCGGAAATGGCGGTGCATGATCCGATTGCTCACAGCTCAAAGATACTATCATGAATATAAATGACAATATCTAATTAATTATTTTTTATTCAAAGAATATACACAATATCCAAGTGTAACAAACAATTTAAATGCATGAATGTAAGCTCAAATAATAATTATCTTATTTATATCCTAAGGTCTTGACTAAATATCCATACTTCAATTCAAGCAACCTGCATATGCGTAGAAAACAGAGTTTGTCAACATAAAGTTGAGTGAGAATATCACCAATTTTGCATGTCAATATAAATAAGCATAACGTAATAAATGCGGTAAATGAATCAAACCATAAACAAACCAAACGCGCTAGTGTGCCAATGAATCGTTGCCAAGCGAATCGGTCATTGATTACGATGACTAAAATTTGTCGGTTTACCTTTGCCACGCCAGTCGGGCTTCGATTACTAAGACGGTCGTATGATCATACCAATGAGCACCCAATACATGGTAATACATTGGACCTCTCCGACAATGATTGAATACACATAAGCAAGTGAATGAATATTAACACAAGTAAGCATATAACACGTATATTTGATTAAGTCACTTACAATTATACGTATGCATTTGTTTGAATATATATATATATATATATATATATATATATATATAGTATGAAATACGGATAGGTACGCATATGTCCCAAAACTTCCAGAAAAAGTGGTAAAATAGGGAAATGATAAACTCACCTAGATTAACGACAAACGAATATAAGTATGAATAAGCGAGTCGTCCACTACATGTCAAATGATATAACCAATTCAGAATATAAGATTTTAGGATATGATAATATAAGTAAAAAACAAACTCGTTGCCACTGGAATCAATCCAAACAGATGTTTATAATTCAAGTTATGTTTGTTTTAAGATTTAAGCGAGCTGGTACTGACCAGAATACGAACAGCGAGTCGGAAGTCAGGTTTTGGTCAGTAGCCTTAAAATTACGTTACGAGAATAAAAGTCTTTTGGACCAAACGTTGAATCCGACCAGAAGTATGAGAAAACGGATAGTCAAACTTGTTGACTGTTTTGCCCTTTAATGAGTTTTAAACGAATTGACCGGTCAACACCCTTCAACCACCGAAATTGATTGAAGGTTATTGACTAGGGAATGTATATGAATGATTTTACAGTTTACAACTTACCCGGAAAGTGAAAGAATCAACAGAAACGATGATTCAAAGGTCCATACGCATGCAAAGTCAAACGAACAAGCTTGTATCTTCAACGAATAAGCAAAAACCGAAGAGAATGATGAAGATCTGGAGATGTGAACACTGAGGAAGGTTTATTACGGTTTAGAAAAAAGTTTATGGCAGAGATTATAAGTGTTGTTTATATAGAAAACTCTAAAACGAACCATATTTAGTATGTTTACTCGTTTAGGAAACCGAATAAGAGTTTAATGACCAAATCGATGAAATAAACCAAAATATTTCGTGCTTGATCAGTAATCTAAGGGTATGGACTTGTATTTTAGTTAATATCCTTTTCTCGGACCTTAATTAACTCGATTTATGCCTAAAATAAGCGATTTGTATACCAAAAACGAGATAAGAAACAAGATCGAACAACAAAACTATGCAGGTGGTCCATAGAACTGGGCGGCGGCCCTAGGCCTCCACCTTCGTGCGGCGCTCCGGGTTATAAATGGGAGACGTTTCAATTTTGGCAATTTAGGTCTTTGTGGTTTGTTATTTGGACATTTATTGAATCTTTTATGTTGTAATTAAGGATTAAACAACATATGAAACATGAAGAGCTTAAAACGAACATATGAAACTTAGTTACTTATAAATATTTGATTTTTGATTAACCATAAAGATCTAAAATATTTCGGGTCGGGTTAAACGTATCGAATACGAGTTTAGAAAATCCGAAATGTTACATGTAACATCTCTGATTTTTCGAACTCGTATTCATTTACGTTTAACCCGACCAAGGAATATTTTTAGATCTTTATTATTAATCAAAATCAAATATTTATAAGTATTAAAGTTTCTCATGTTCATTTTATACCCCTTATACTTTCCATGTTCATTTCTTATTTAATCATAAATGTTCAATATTTAGCCAATTTTCAAACTACAAGAGCCTAACTTGTCAAAAAAAATGAAATTTCTCACCCCTAGGCCTGGGGTGCCGCGCGACAAGACTACCATGTTGTGGTCACGTGGAGCTATGAGCCACTGGTCAGTTTGTTATTCATTATTTGCTTGCTAGTTCGTTTTCAGCATGTTAATCGCTTACTTTTGGCATAAATCGAGTGAATTAAGGTCCAAGAAAAGGAATATAACTAAAATACATGTCCATGTTCAGGAACCCTTGATCAAACACGAAATCTTCGTTATTTCATTGATTCGATCATTAATTTCATATTTAGTTGCTTAACGAGTGAATTAACCATATTTGGTTCGTTTTAGTGTTCCCTGTATAAACATCTCATTCTAACCTGCCGCAAAATTTACCTAAACCCTAATAGAGCATCTCCAGCCGTCATCCTCCTCTGTCACTCATAATATTCTTCAGTTTTCACATTATTGTTGAAGATACGAGCATAAACGTTTTACTTTGCTTATTCCTCAACCTTTGACTCTTCGTTTTGGTTGATTCTTCCACTTGGTAAGTTGTAAACTGAGTAATTGTTCATATATATTCCCTAGTCAATAACCTTCAATTGATTTATGAGACTGAAGGGTGTTGACTGGTCAATTTCATTAAAACCCGTTAAAGGGCAAAACAGTTAAAAAGTTTGACTTTACGTTTTCTCATACTTCTGTTTAAAACCGATGTTCGGTCTAGAAGATTTTTATTCTCTTAACGAAATTTTAAGACTACTGCCCAAAACCCGACTTCCGAATCAGTGTTCGGATGCTGGTCAGTACCGACTCGCTTAAACTTTTAATTTAACATAACCAGAGTTCTAAACATCCATTTGAAATGATTCCAGTGACAACGAGTTCGTTTTTACTTATATTTTCATATCTCAAAGTTTTAGGTTCAGTTAGTTTGTTTCGTTCGACGCGTTAGCGAACAACTCGCTTAATTATTAACTCGTTTATCATTAACATTATACATTTGCCTTCGGTTTAAGGTGAGTTTGATTATTCCCCTCTATTTTACTGTTTTTAAAACGTTTTGGGGACCAATTCATACTCAGTCATACTTTTATACTTTTTGCTATTTGTACCTATGCGTACCTATTCATACTTTTTATCATATATATACACAAACTCGCAAACATAATCATTGTGTGTATATTCAATTAATATGTGTTTACCTTCTATTATGTTTCGGAGAGGTCCATCAGAAGTCTAGCATATCAGTATGATCATACGCCATCTTAGTAACTGAGCCTAATTCGCTTGACGATGGTAAACCGACAATCTCAGTCATTGTAACCAATGCACGTTCGCATGGCAACGGTTTAATGGCACACTAGCATGTCTATGGTTTGTATATGGTTTGATTGATTACTACCCACATATGTTTGTTTGCACATTTAACATTTATCATATATTATATACATATTATTCTTAGTGTCAAAATTGGTGATCATCTTACTCGACACGTGTTGTTGACAAACTCTATTATTTTCTACGCATATGCAGGTTGCTTTGAATTGAAGTTTGACGTGAAAAGAACATCTAGACAAGACCTTAGGATTTAGTGAAGATAATCATTATTTAAGTTTATCTTGGATTATATTTACTTATTTGAATTGCTTTGTAATATTTGTAAAATTGTGTGTACTCTTTGAAATAAAATAATTAAATAGATATTGTCATTTATATTCATGATAGTATCTTCGAGCTATGAACAATTGGCTCACGTCCCCGGTATTTCCGTCTTAGGTTGGGGTGTGACATGTGTTAACTAATCAACTTGTGTATCACTCCAATAGAAACACAAATTATTTAGTTTATATATTGAAAATCGTATGATCATAAAAACACAAATTATATAGTTTATATATTGAAAAAAATAGTTTTATGTAACCATCATCATCATACATCATTTCAAAACATACATCCAACCAACACCCTTAATCTATTTTCAATAGGGGTGGTGGGGGGGGGGGGGGTGGGGGTGGTTTAAAACCATAACTTGCAACCACCAATCACGGTGTGCCACCTCACCCCACCACTTTCCATCACTAGTGATGGAATTTGGTGGGAGTGGTGGTGTGATGGAATTTTTTTTTTATTTTTTTATTTTTTTTACAATAAATACTAAAACAAGGTTAAATTAAATAAAAAACAAAACAATATTAAATAAATATTACAAAGATAAATAAATTAAAAAACCGACAAAAAAAAACCTACGGCGCTTCCCAACCCCACTTCTTGCATAGCTCGCGTTTGCGTTGAAGTAGGATCGATCTAAAGAGTTCGTTAAGATGTTCGTGCGGTTGTACGATGAATGTTAAATCGGCGTTTTTTTGGTTTTCATTCAAATGGTTGATATACGCCTCGTCACGTTTTAATTTTGAAGCAAGAGCTAGTTGCTTTCGCTCCTTCGTCTCGACCATTTCTGCCAACTTAGCTGACTTGTATTCGTTGAAGTCCTCGGCCACCGTTTCCTTTCCTAATCTTGACGATTCCCCACTTTTCTTGCGATGCGGCCGTGTGGGTGTGGGTGTATCTTCGTCGGGATCGTCTCCGGGTTAATCGTTCAAGTTCATGTTCGGCGTGTTGCTTGACAAGCCGTCGGTAGACGTTGTGTAGTTCCCAGAATCGGAAGTTTTTGATCTTTTGGAAGAAGATCCTTTTTTCCTTGGAGGCGTCAGTCCGTCCATGTCGACCACGGGAACCGGTTCCCACTTCGGGTGGTGTCTCGCAATCTCCCACGCATCCAAGTGGGGAAAAGATTTATATCGGAAAATCTTGATATAATTGCTCAAGGCGTTCTTTATGATAGTCGCTTCGCTCGCTCCGCTTTGTGGAGCTTGGCTCTACAAAACATTTCGAAAAATATATATATATCAAAATTGTAAAAACAAAGTAATAAATTATAAAAAAAATTTAACTAATAAATTTAAAAAAATAATTACCAATTGGATGTAGCAAGCATTAAATTTTGACATTTTTCTATTCAAATCTCCCCACTTGGAAGTCATTTTATCCATGTTTCGATCGGTTGCACCGGGAAGTTTTTCGAAATGTGCAATAACACGTCTCCATAACAACTCTCGTTTTTGTTGGTTTTCGTGTTTTTTTGTTTCGGAGGCGTGTAAATAAGCCTTGGTCAAGGCGATCTCCTCCGCGGACGACCAAGGTCTACGGACGATGGCATCCTCCTCCGTGGGTTCATCTTCATCCACATCGTCGTCTTCATCACGAAAAGCACGTGCAAATTGATGTATAACATTATTATCCTCTAAAGGATCGACGGACGTTTGTAACGGTTGAGATTGAAACGTTTCAAAAGGATTATTTTGAAATATTTGGCTAGAAAAAGGTGGAATAAACGGTTGGTTTTGATACGGTGTCGATGAAAACGGTGAATTATATGTTTGAGATTGAAATGGTTGGTTTTGGAACGGTTGTGGTTGAAAAGGTTGTTGTTGGAATGGTTGGGTTGTGTCGGGTTCATCTTGTAATCGGAATCTCACCGGCTCGCCAAGATTTTGTCGAACCTTTGGTCGGGATTGGGTTTTCTTTGAACCCGAGCCACGTTTCTTTGAACCCTCCATTTGTGTGATGTTAGAATATTGTTTGTAGTAGAGGATTTGAGTTAGATTTGAGTTGGATTTGAAGATGGATTTGATTATATTTATATAGGTTAATTAAGTTTTTTTTTAATCTCCTCTCAACGGTCACCAACGGTCGGAATTCACCACGTGATGGCCATCACGGCCGGCCCCCATCACGCGTGATGGGAGGACCGGCGGCGGTGTTCCCGTGACCATCACACGTGATGGCCACGCTATAACGGACCACCCCCAGTGGCCTAATATGTATGGGAGGTGAGTTTGTTGACCAACTTATGTCTTCATTACTGCAAAATGTGATTTATGTGGTCTTTAGTAATTGCTTTTCAACAAAACTATTCAGTATTTTCATAAGTGGTAGTTATGCATATGCCTTTTGCCCTTTTGGGTTATTATGTGCAGATGACACCCATCGATCTTTTCAGTTGTGAAGGAAAACCACTAGCAACCCAAGGGGCTCCACTTGGTGGGATTGGGTAAGTTGTGAACAAATAAATAGTTTTCCTTTTGCATATTTAACATTCTTTTAAGAATTTCTTTTTACAGAAATGGCAGCATAAATAGAGGTTTTAGAGGAGAATTTAGCCAATTCCCAATCCTTCCGGGTACATGTGAGGCAACCTTAAATACATCATATATTACTTATATATATGCTTTTGCATTCCATAAAAATATTCATCTACGTGTATGCTTATACCTTATGTAGAACATTTCATAGTGAAACATTAGTAGCATGCAAGGTTTATATATTTTTTTGGCTGAGGTGCCAAACCTGGATACCTTATCGTAAGATTTGACCATAATCTAACCAACTTATTCAACCTCAGGATTAAAGTCTATTCACCCATTTAATACTACAAAAATACAGTTCTTTCAAGACTTCTTGAAGAAATTACAAAAATTGATCTCCTTCTGAGTTCTGACTATGAATAACTTAATGTAATTTACATTCAGCACCATTTGTAACGGTCTCCTCGGTCATACAAGTTGTGGTTGAAAATGCCACCTTCAGTAATACCTACTATTTTGAATATTATTCTTGCAAGTTTTCTTATGGTTCTATTAGAAACTAAAACCAAAATGAAACAAAAAAACTTAAGAAAATCAAACCCAAAACGAAATCAAAAAACAAATAAACTGAAACCAAACTGAAATTGAAATAAAAAAACAAATGGAACTTACAATCCGAATCCAAAAACCAGAAAAACTTCAACTGAACCAAAACCAACAACAAAAAAATTGCCCTGAAACGAAACCAAACACTAAAACAGCCAGAATAAAAAACTGAGCAAACTGAAACCGAAATGAAAAGAAACAAAATACCAAATTCAAAATCTGGAAAAAAAATGAAACTATCACGAATCAAAAAAACCAAAATAATAGAAACCCGTACCAAAATAATACCGAAACTGAAACCGAAGACCGAATAAACTGCACTTGAACAAACTAAAAAACCGAAAACAAACCGAAACCAAAAGCTGAATAAACTGAAACCGAAATGAAACTAAAAGATGAATAATTTGAAACTAAGCTGAAAAAAACCGAAATTAACAACTGAATAAACTAAAAACGAACTAATGCTAGAAACTCGAATGTAGAACAGAATAAAATAAAACCGAAATGAAGCTAAAAACCTGAATCCAAAATTTGAATAAGTTGAAACTAGACTTAAACAAAAAATTAAAGCCCAAACAGAAACAAAACCAACATGAAAAAAATAAAAAACGTACCGATATGAAATCAAAACCATAACAAAAAAAAACAAATAAATTTAAACTGAAGTGCAATGAAACTAAGAAACTGAACCGACACCAAAAACTTAAAAAAAACGAACCGAAATTAGAAACTGAATAACCTGAAACTGAACCGAAAATAAAAACCTGAATCCAAAAACCAAATAAAATGAAACCGAACTGAAACTAAAAACCTGAATCCAAATTTTAAGATGAATTATTACAACCAGAGTGAAATGAAACTAAAAAACGAAACCAAAAACCAAAGGAAGCCCCCGTAAACTTCCTTACAGACCCCACGGAAGGGAGATCCACTCTACGACCGGCAGATTTGCTCGTCTTTGGTTGGGCCGGGGGAAAACACGCTTGTGTTGACCTCACAGGGGTATCTCCCTTAGCTGGTTTGAGGGATAATGGGTTTGTAGCCGGGCAAGCAATAAAAAGGGCTGAAACGAAGAAGGTGGAGAAACATGCTAAAGCCTGCGAAGAGAACCAACATGTTTTTGTCCCTCTGGCTTTTGATACATTTGGCTCCTTGGCACCGGAAGCTATCCGTTTTCTAACCAGGGTCCAAAAGGTTGTGCATAGCAATGTGTCGACTCCAAAGGGGCAGGGGTATGTCTTTAGCAGGTTAGGGTTTGCAATTCAGAAAGGGGTGGCGGCGCAGCTTGTTGCCCGCCTACCTGCTATATTGATGTAATATCTATGTTTCATCAGTAGAAATAAAATCTTTATAATTTAAAAAAAAAAAAAAAAAAAAAAAAAAAAAAAAAAAACCAAATAAAATGACCACCAAACGGAAACGAATCTAAGAAAATGAACCGTAATAAAAAAGCTGAATAAACTGAATCCGAAACTAAAACTAAAATCCTAAATCCACAACCGAATAAACTGAAACTGGACTAAAACAAAACAAAAAAGATAAAACTGAAATGGAAACTAAACCAACAACAAAAACATCCAAATGAAACGAAACAAAAAACCATAACAACCAAAATCAAAATGGAAACCGATAGAAATAAGAAATCGGAAAAAAGGTTTTGAACTGAAACAAAACAAAATAACTTGAAAACAAACTTAAACGAAACTGAAAGACTGAAAGCAAACCCAACCCAAAAACCGAATAAACTGAAATTGGATGGAAACGAAACAAAAAGCCTGAATACAAAAACCAAAAATACTGAAATGAAATCTGCTATGTTGATATTATATTACTAGTGAGATTTGGTTGTATGGAAGGAAACCAGTTAGTTGGAACTCATATTTGTTTTAAATTAATATTAGTAAAAAAAAATCTAAATGAATATTTAAACGAACGTAAAAGAACTATTTATAAACGATTGTTGATGAAACTGACAATATTTTGTGGGAATTGACAATATCTAACTCAAAAGTGAAGCCGACAATATTTTTTGGGAAAGACGTTGCTTTAGTACTGGAACCTAATTTTGTTTGTCATCACTATTCAATCTTATATTTTGGGGTGGAAAATTGGTAAAATTGAACACAAAAGTCAACTTAACTCATGTTGATCTTTATGCTATGGTAATATAAGCTTCTAATTTGTTTCATAAATTAACACCATGTTTTTTACCCAATCTGACGTGTCCCGAGTTGACTCGTATTTGGTATGCATATTCAAATAACTCCAACAACCATTATATAATATATCAATTTAATATTTGTAAGTATATTTTTATTGTTTGGGCCTAAACCATATTTTTCTTTGTGATGATCAGGAGCATGGTGGTGGTCTCAAGGAAGCAGTGAATTCGTCAATTACTAAAGGAGGCGCGAACATGTTATCCTCTTTTAATATGCAAATTATGTTAATTTAGAAGTGAAAATAATAGCTAACACACCCATTTTTTAATCTTCTTTCTCAGTGGGCGTGAAACAAATTTTTCTTTCAAATTTCTCAAACCTTCCAAACTTTGCTTGAGTCAAAATTGGTCGGTTCAGATTGCCCCTGAAACACTTTTTTTTATTAAGTTGTGAGTTTTGTAACATCTACTTTTAATCCATTTCACCAATGACCTTTCTCCCCATATTTTTTTAACCATTTCACCTACTGTTGATGAAACATCCATCAGAAACTTGAGATTGCAAATGGGAAAACCATGTGTTGTCGTACTAGGTGTCAAAATGTAAAAGGAGTCTATGAAACCATCTCATACTAAGGTTTTAAAAACCCTTCAAGAGGAGTCTATGCAGTCAGAGTTTGCCCGTTAAGAAATTTATTTGATTGCTACATTTTGACTTGATGGTGTTACTGGTCTTTGCTTTGTATTTTATTGGTAAAGTTGGATTGCAATTTAGCTTGTGTTTGTTATACATAAAATGCCTTTAACGTTCCCCGCCACAACGCTTGGGCACTGATACTAGTATATATTTTTAGGTTTGTTTTGGCCCGTAACTCTTTATCAGTTAAAGAAATATCATCTTCAAGAAGTCATAATAATATTGGTAATTGCTTTTAATTTGTTACTCTTAAGTATTTCACAATATTAACTAGATTTGCTTATGCTGTAATCTTGATATGAATTGATCAACCAAAACTTTTCATTTTACAGGGCAAGAAAGATGTCTGGATAATTGGTTTTAAAATTTTGTTGACGGTTATATGCTAGTGGGGTTTTTGTTTTTTTTTTTCTAATTGCTATGGTTTGGGTGAATTATAAATGGCAGCATATTATACTTTTTTTTTTCTAATTGTTCAGTGTTAGAATAATTTTCTTATACATATTATTCTTTTGAATTAAAAACAATGATTTTCATAAATAAAAGAAGTTAGGTTTTTTTAATCAAAACTAATGCTTGTTTATATGATTGATGATGGCAGGGTAGATATCATGAGAAGCTGAAAGTATGACGAAATTGAAGTTCTCACCGAAAAGACGTATACATAGTCCTTTTTTTTTAACATTTGGAATATGTTTCGGATTGAATTTATTTTTGAAGTTATAATATTACGATTTCTACGTTTACAATTTTATTGAATTTTTATTTTATATTGTAAATATTATGATTTATATGGCAAAACTATGGGCTATTTAAAATAGTATATATATTTTAATAGAAACAAGCTTTATTAACACAAAATTCGTGTCACAAAAGTTTTTAGATTGTGGCAAAAAAAAAAGTACCACTAAAACTAGTATGAATATGTAGCTAGATTGCTTTTTTAAAGACACAAAAAAATGCCACAAAAGTTTTTTTATTAGTTTAAATATCGTGGCAAAAAAAAGTGCCACTAAAAGCCTAAAAACACTCTGTGCGGCATCCTAGAAAATCTTTATAGTTATCCTTTGAATTACTCGTACATATATCCTATGAATTTCATTTCACACCGGAAACTATTCTGGGAGAAGTTCGAATCTTTTCCGTTCGGATATTGATCGGTCTCGATTTGACATGGTTTACGCGTTATTGGTTCCCAGACGAGGTAATATCTCCATTAGCTAAACCCTTTCTTATTCTTACCTTGCCTTTGGACTCGTATTTGTTCGTACACAATCAACGAAGGCCTCCCCGACATATCTTGCAACGTCTTCAATAGCATGCTCTTACTTCGTCTTTCCCTTAATAAGTCATCAAATTTGGTGCTTTTTGATCCCCAGTTGCTATGGGAACAAAGGACGAAACACAACCGATTCCTCCATTTAAGTGGTTCTCGCTTCTCGTTGTTCATGTTACGAACTCCTCCCTGGGTAGTTCCCAATGTTTGGCACTTTCCATACTTGATGGGTGCAACATCAACAAATTCGCTCACGATCAAGTTACAACCTAAGATCTATGACCATATTATGTTAACTATTCGTATTTCGTTCGTTCCATCGGTATGCTCCCAGCTATCTGTAATTGTGATCTGTTTGCCAGAACCAAGGGGTCTTTATGTGGATACCTCCATGAATAATCGTCGTTTTTTGATGGTTTTTCCGCTTCTCACAGCTGCTCTTTGAATACCTCCGGATATCTGGTGCCAAATCGCCGCCCCTTTCCTGATTTTTCCGATAATAGAGTTGGCTATCTCTATGGCGTCGATTGTACAAGTTCATGAAGAGGGTTGAACAAGTGGAATGAAGGAGAACGGCTAGATCGACAAAAGAGAAAAGTAGCCCCCTAGAACCTGGCAAAGTCATTATCATTATCAAGGAATTCCCGAGCGATTCTCAATCAACATAGCGATTCCTTCCCGTAAAGATTCTAACACACAGAAGACTCCTTACCTTGGGAGCGGGACGAGTGATACATCCGGCAAGCGCCGGTAAAGAACACAAAGAAAGCAGGAGCTTGGGGATTGAGATAATCAATGACACTAAAAGGCTTTAGCGTCACCGTTTTTAATGACACTTATTTTGTGTGCCACACATTCTTACAGGGTCTTTAGTGACACTTTTTTTGTTTTTAGTAGCATTTTTTGGATGTCCGCTATATGGCATTTTTTGTAGTGAAAATTGACAGAGTGCTTTTGTTCCCCAATGAAATCCGATCGAAATGCCTGAAATAACTACCTGAATTGGTTATGAACTGAAAGAGAACAACGAGTTAGGGTTTATGGCTTGAATACGAACTTAGAAACAAACGATTCTGGAAAGCTTCTAAGATGCAATTGCCTTAGGGGTTAGGTTCGGGATTGTAAGAGGATGTTGGAAGTTCTTTTAATTGAATTATGGACAAGTATATATCGAGTTTAAGAGAGAGAGAGAGAGGTACGATTCTTGTTAATGTAAAAATTGATTTGATTTGATCATCTCGTTATTTCCATAAGAATAGGTGGCGTGAAGGTTAAGAATAAATCAATTAAACCAAATTTTCAGATTTTGTGGGTCAAAACGAAGCAAAATTAGAAGGGGGTGGGGGGGTCGGTAGTGACGACAGGGGAGGGGAGAATGGGAGGGAAAATGTTTGTTATTTTGCAATATGGTCCCTAGGGTTTTGTTGAGGATCGAGAATGGGTAAAACTATAGTTTAGGGATCTAAATTCGCATGTTTGATACTTTAAACGATCAAGAATTACATTAATATGAGCCAAACGCAGATACAATAAAGATAAAAACCGAATAACAACTCAATGTTTACATTAAATGAGAGGATCCGATTACAAATAGGAAATAAAACGAATACAAATATTAAACCGATTTTTTTGACGAATGTCACAACTTCATACTCCGGCATCCTAGATACTTCATTCGGTAGATATTATTATTATTATTATTATTATTATTATTATTGGTGTTGTTGCTGGCACCTTCTTGGTGTTGTTGAAGCCACCATGTTTTTAGCCTCAAGGACCCTGCAACAATGGATCCGCAACAGAGTGCAACCGCAAAGCCCATCAAAGTGACAGAGACAATAGCTAACAAGGGCTGAGTATCCAAATATTTAACCTACACATACGTCATTGAAATGATTGTCGAAGTAAATATGGAATGGTTAGTAGGGGTGTTTATGGTTCGACTTGAAACCGCCCAAAACGATCATCAGTTTGATTTCACGATCGGGGTTTTTATTCCATTAACTTTTAGTCAGTCTATTTAAAAAAATTTCAAACCGCAATGAACAATTTGGTTTGTGGTTTAGAAATTTTAATACGTATAAAACCGGACATGGGGTAGAGGTAAGGCTGTCTACATCTTACCCTCCTCAGACCCTACCATAGCTTTGCTATTGGTGGGATATACTGAGTACGATGATGATGATGATGATGATGATGATGATGATGATAAAACCGGACATGACTGTAAGATTTAAACGTATTTTTATTTTTTAAAATATTTTATATAACACTTATTTGAGTATATATATTTTGAGTTAGGTATAATATAAAAAAAATATTAGTTTACTGAACACAAGAATTTTAGTATTTATACAATCCCTCAATAAATTCAAACAGTGAGTCCAAACCGTTAGTAACAGTTCAGTTTGGTTCGATTTTGATTTCGGTGACTAGAAACCGCTACTCACGGTTTGGTTCACAATTTAACCTAAAAATGTCAAAACTAGACCGTTAACACCCTAACGGTTACAATATGTTTACCAGCTACATTTCGTTAGAACAACATTAATCTAAGGATTTTTTTTTCTTACCATTGGGAGAAGAATAAAAGTCGAAATGACCACAAAAGCGAACTGAAGTATAGCATATAGCCATACAAGTAATCCTCTCGCTGTAACAAAAATAAAATGTATATTTCAAGTCTTTAAACTACAAATTAGGGTGTTTGGAATTGCTTATTTTAGGCAACTTATAATTTTTTTAAAATTAAAAAGGTGTTGGGATTGTTTATTGTGTGAAGGGATAAGTTAATAAGCTACAATAGCATGACTTATAACTTATCCCAAAAATAATTATAAGGAGGTTAAAATAGGATTCCAAACATCCACTATTTGAAATTTAGTAAACCGATCTTGAGTGAGTCACAAATGACTCTAGTTATAACACCCTCCATGGATAGACACCGTGATATATATATATATATATATATATGACATGCATAGAATAAAAATTCATTTGATTTGAGAAAAACCTGTGAAAACCCTATATAATATTGTTTTTTTTACATATGTAATATATGTTTTTACATTTAATACAAAACATCTGAAAAAAGTTTGTTTCGTTTTTTTTTACATTTTTTTAACTTTTAAACATATTTTAAAGAGAGAGAAAATGTAATTTTATTTTTTTTATTTTTTATTAAGTTTAATTGTGAACAACAAGTTTCAAACTTTAATCAAAACATATAGTTGAGAATGAGTTTTTAGAGTTTTCTCAATAAGTGGGTTTGTATTTATCCTAACCTTATATACATACATATATATATATAGGGTAAGGTTAAAGTGAAAACTCATTTGAGTTGTGAAACCCACGAAAACCCTATTTAACATCGTTTTTTTTTTGTTACATGTAGTATATATTGTAACATTTAATACAAAACATCGAAACATTAAAAAAAATGTTTTGCTATTTTTTAACATTTTTTACTAATTTTTATATATGTTTTCAAGAGAGATAAAAAGTTATATTTATATTTACATTTTTTATTCACTTTAATTATGGACCACAAGATTTAAACATTAATTAAAAACATGTGGTTGAAAATGAGTTTCTAGAGTTTTCACATCTTAAGTGGGTTTTCATTTTATATATATATATATAGTTTCTAGTTTTATTATAAGTAAAAAACTTACCCATCAGAGCAGAGATCGCGGCCGACAAACACCCGACCATGAAAGCAAAGACGGTAGACACATCAACTGAGTCCTCAGCCATGTCCGGAACCTTAACAAGAATACAATTTATAAAAAAGCAAAATACTTTAGATCTAATAAAATATTTCAAAATGTTTTGCGAATGAAATTGGTTTAAAATTGAACCAAATCTCATATCCCAAAACACAAACACAAATTAAAAACTACAAGAACTTTTACTTACTAGAATTTTTTGAAAAAGATAATAATATGAAGAGAAGTGCCGGCAGGTGCCACACATGAAGAATACCCCTGACAAATGAAAATAGAAGTGTAGAAATTCAATTTTTTTTATTTTTTAAAAAGAAAAGTAAAATAAAACTTGCCCGTTTGCTGCCACTTCAACATGATGCTGGCCGACAGTTGTGTTTGTTCTTGAGAGTTATAGGAGGTCTAAGGGTATGTTATCTACAGTTTGACTGCAGACTTCACACCTATTATTCCCCTTAAGACTAAACCATTTGATGGCACATTGTTTATGCACCAAAGAAAGTTGGCCTCTACATGTACATGCCATTCTTATGGTTTTGTCGCCTTCACACAATTCATCAAGGCAAATCCTACATGTTGCCTCTTCATCTGATGAATGACCAGCTTCACAAACGAAAAATGAATTTAGGGTTTGGAGGATAAAGAGGGGGTAAACTGATAAATGTAATAATTTGGTGAATCAAACTTGAAATATGGAATCTCTTTAGATCTAAAATAAAGCAATAGGATTTGAGACAACTTAAGATTCTTAGGCTATTCGCTATGGTGGGGGGCATCAAAGCCCATCCACAGTGTCACGTCATCGACTCGTAGAAAACGGGGCATCGAAACCCGCCCCGCTATGGTTTAATGCCCCTTGGGCTATATATATATATATATATATATATATATATATATAGGGTAAGGTTAAAAACCCACTTGAGTTGTGAAAACCCGCGAAAACCCTATGTAACATCGTTTTTTTTGTTACATATAATATATGTTGTAACATTTAATACAAAACATCGAAACATCAAAAAAAATGTTTTGCTATTTTTTAACTATTAATATTTATATATGTTTTCAGAAGAGAGAAAAAGTTATATTTATATTTACATTTTTTATTCACTTTAATTGTGGACCACAAGATTTATTCATTAATTAAAAACATGTGGTTGAGAATGAGTTTCTAAAGTTTTCATAACTCAAGTGGGTTTTCATTTTATACTTAGCCTATATATATGTGTGTGTGTATGTGAGAGATGGAGAGAGAGAAAGCTTTCTAAGCGTCGGCCGTTCTCTCCACGCCCAACCCTTCCGCGTCCGCTTCAACTACGCCCCTCCACAGTGTTCCGTGCCCTCCGCTCCCCATCCACCGCGCCCATCACGGATGGTCTTATAGTGTTATACAATACACACTAGAGTGGGCTTAAATTCACAATCTTCTTTTATTTAAAAAAAGAGAAGACGTAAAAGATGCAGGTGGGGTGACAAATGTTATAACCCGACCCACCAACCGACCTGGGGTTTTGAAAGAGCGTCATCTAAAGCAAAACCACCTTATGATTATTATCACCATTCATCCGTCCGTCCATTTTCATCCTTGTTCTGGAATCTTTATCTTCTAATTCATTCATGATCGATCGATTGACTGAGGGTATGTTTTTAATGATTATTATTTTCTTTCCTTTCCTACTATTATATTATAATACTAGGTTAGAACCCGTGTGACACGCGGGGTGATCAAAAATATAATAAAATAAAAAAAAACATATGTATACATAATAAGATAGATAATGGGTTCATGTTATATAAACAATTATATTACTTTAAGTAAACATATAAATTATAATTTTCTAAATAATTCCTTGACTTTGGTTTACAGTCATCACAACAAATGTATTGGAAAATTTTAATGTATATCAACTAAATTTCAATAAAACTACTTACAATTATTTTGAACTAAACATGAACCCAAGCCGGTCATTTAAAATTACTTATAATAACTGTATAATAAGGGTGAAATAAAGTTGCATTATGATGTGCAAACTGGCAAGATATTTGGGAGGGGTTCTTCTTTTTGTTAGTACAAACTATTTTTCTTATCCTTCGGTTTTCCTTTAAGATAGTTAAACTTTAAAAAATATATATATAATATAAAATAATATAATAGTGATAGTAACATGGCTAGTTAAAAAAATGAAACTTACAATTTGTGGTCAATCTTTGTTGTGTTATTTGTTGTGTAGAGACTACATTCTCATTGGTGATACTTGTAAAAAAATAAAAAATGATAATTTTTACTAAATAAATAAATAACTATTATGTAATCAATAATAAGAATAAGAGTTTAGAGAAATATACAATAAGCAATATATTAGATAGAGATATTCGTAAGGTAGTATTGATAAATGTAGAACAAATCATCTCCTTAAATATAATAAAAAGCCCATAGTTCTTCGAAACAATCAACTAAGAATAAAAGTAATTCAAATATTGCATATTCGAAGATATTTACTAGTTAATCTATTAAACATTGAATCTTGTACTATATCAACTTGCTTTTTGGATATTTTAATGTGTGTTTTTAAAGATAATATGTCTTTATTTAAATAATACTTATCGATAAATCCGATTGAGGATGTTAACCCGATTGATTTGTGAAGGTGAAACAATTGAATATGTGAATCTGATTATAAATGTTTGATAGTTACATTGAATACTGATGAATTTCAATGTAATAGGTGGATAGTGATTGCTAGGGTTAAAACATATGAATTGAGATAAAAAAAAATCTGAATATGATAGGCATCACAAGTTTGATTTTGAAATTGAATTAAAGTAATTAAAAATATTTAAGAAATGCCATGTGATTTGATAAAAAATAAAATAAAAGGAGAATTTGGTGGAAAACCCACTTGACATGTACCACTTTGAATGCTCCTTGTTAATTTAAAATAAAAAGAAAGATATTAAGTTTTGAATTTAAAATAATTAAAAAATAATAGGAATTGACATGTGGCATTTTAAAGACTCCTTGTTATATAAAAATAGAAAATTTTTTGAAAATCCACTCTTTTATTAGATAGGTAGATTAACAAATCTAATCTAATCTAATCTAATTTAATCTCTCTGTCTAAAGCAAATTACAAACCCTAACAGAATGAATCATTAACATCCACGGCAATCATTCATCTCATCATCAATTCAATTCAAGAAGCTAGGTATCATACTATCATAGTAATTTTATTTCTAACAACTAACATTAAATAAAACTAAAAAAACCCTAAACATTAACATACAAGAGAGAGAAATACATGCGTGACTGATTGATATTTGTGCTTAATAATATGTCACCAATATACATTATTCAAGTTGTTTATGTATTTGTCCCGTTGCTTGCTTTAACTAGGTGTATGCCCTGTCATTTGGGAACTTAACTTAGGGTTTATCATATATAGTTTGTTGTGTAAAAATTGTAAAGTGGAACCCCAAACTAACAGTTATTCCATTCTGTGATGATCATTAATTGTGAGCCAATTTATAGCCAGGGAGGCCCGGCCCATAGGATGGGCAACGGCCCAAGGCCTAACATCTTTTAGGACCCATAATTATTTTTGTGCATTTATTATATAAAAAACAAACAAACCATCAAATGATAATAAATGTCAGTTGGATCATCAGGTTGGACCTATTTCTATCAAAAGGAGTGCTCATGTTCGATTCTTGTAATAGGTTTTTTTTTTTTTTTTTCATTTTATGTTCTATAGGAAGCGCATGACATTAAAATTGGTTCTAATCTTATTTGATTTTATTCTTGCTTGCTAATTTATTTAATATGCCAATGTGTCTTATGTTCATTTTTTATATTTAAAGACCAAAATGACTACGATTTAAAATAAAAAAAAATGTTAGAAGAAACTCACGATTTGTTTAAGTATATACAAATTTGACCATTGTTACAATAACTTCATTTTGTTAATTGTTCTCATAATTATCGTTATAATATTGACCTTTTTATACAAGTTATGGATTTTTTTTATTATAAGAGCCCATTTTTTCACTTGCCCCGAGCCCTCGAGGTTTTAAGAATTTTCGGGGACGGCCATGGTTATTCAGTTGAATTTGTTGAGACAAAGTCGGACATGGTTATTCAGTTGAATTTGGCTGTGGATGAATTGTTACTTAACACGAGTATTTTTTGAGCTCCAGGTCATGTTTGACCTTTTTCTGGTCAAACATGACACAAGAAAAACATGTCTTCTACAGCTGTGGATGACTGGCAGCCCTGTATCTTTAAGACCTTCTCAACGGTTAGATTTATACAATGTTAGGATCTGTTGGCATGGATGCTATCAATAGAGGATGCAGAGGGTATTGTCTTTTTTATTATTTTTTATTTTTTTGATGAGTTTCCACTGTATCCATATTGTTATTGCCCAGGTGATGTTCTAATGCCTAATATAGAATGGACTATAGTTTTCTTTTGTTGTTTTGTAACTCAAACCAACCGGTT
Source organism: Bidens hawaiensis (assembly GCF_021521415.1). Lineage (NCBI taxonomy): Eukaryota > Viridiplantae > Streptophyta > Magnoliopsida > Asterales > Asteraceae > Bidens > Bidens hawaiensis. The sequence continues at coordinate 124,700 of NW_027492956.1, read as the reverse complement.
TGGTAACCGAACCGGTTTGGTTTTTGCGTTTTCAAAACTGGTTTTAGAAACGAACCGGCTCGGTTTCTGGTTAACCGGTTCCGAACCAGCTTTTCTGTACACCTCTATTCATGCATTGATTGGTCGACTGTCTTTACATAATGGTTTCGATTCCGAATGCAAAATTTTCCATTTTTAGTTGATATTCTCTATCCCTTTTAATCGTATTTTTATATATTGTGATTGTGAGTTGTTGTTTTGTAAACTTACCATGATCCCTTGATGCGGAGGCATTCGGGTGTAACGTCTCCAATTCTACCTCCAATACCACATGATCTTCTTGACCTTGAATACAAATAACAAAACAAATTTAAAGATTAGTGAATAAAGAACACACAATTATATAAGTGTTGGCAAAATAAATAAATAAATAATCTGGAAATAAATTAATAATAAACTCAATTAATATCAAATAATCTCTCTAACAATCAACTATGAAATATTAATTATTGACACAAAACAATCCGCTAGAATATGCATTGGCTCTCGCACATATATAGGCACAAATACATCTCAACAGTGGCTCTTCCCGCAAACGTACGAGAGAGTCCTGATCACCTTCCAATTACACACCTATTCATCAGATGCGGATTCGGAAATTTTTGTTACGGGGGCATAAAACGGACCGGGTAAAAAAAATGGGTCGGGTCAAAGGGAACATGGTCGACCGACCATTCTTTAAGCCCGGAGTGAAATGAACTTTCGGAGCTCATGAGAGAGTAAATTGTTTACACACCCAAAGATCTTGAGTGACCGACCCGACAGAACATCTCAGAAGGTAAGGAAATACTTCATGCTCGTTCCAACACTCCTTACAATATTATTACATTTTTAAATAAATATAAAAGTAAAGTAATAAATCTATAAAATTATAAAGGAAAATTGGTTTTTATTGGTCCCAACTATTTCAATTTTGTCGGCGCTGGTCCCAACTTTTATTTTGGCTGGTAACGGTCCCAACTTTCACATACGTTTCTTCCACCAGTCCGCGACTAACGGAGTAGTAACTCCGTTATCTTTTTGCTGATGTGTCCATCCGAGTTGTCAAAAAAACGTTACGTGGTAGCCATCTGAGTTGTCAATGACCGGAGAATCAGAAACCCTACCGGACTCCATGACCTCCCACCAATCGCCGCCATCAAACTCAAACTCACCTCCCCACACCACCGTCCCACCGCCACCCCTACCACCACCGTCCAACGCCGCATCGGCCACCGTCACGTCCACCATTTCCTGCCGCCGTCACACCGCATCGGCCACCGTTACATTCACCATCTTCGGCCGGGTGGCTGGCCACCATCATCTTTGTGCATCACCACCATCATGGTTGCGGAGTTTTGGATCTTCTTGAGCCGTCTCCCCCATATTCGTTATTCATCTCAGTTCGTATCCAATCGCTTTGTCCCATTTTTCCGGCGACCCACCCCCGTGTTCCGATTCAAGAATCCGATTCGTATATGATAAATTGGGGGGTTTGACGCGTTGGTGGTGAAGAGTTAAGATCTTGGAGGATGGCTAGCGATGTTGATATGAAAATCCCCAATTAGGGGTTTGACGCGTTGGTGGGTTTGAGTTTGATGGCGGCGATGGGTGGGAGGTCAGAGTCTGGTAGGGGCTTCTGATTATGCGGTCTTTGACAACTCAGATGGCTGGCGGCGATGGGTGGGAGGTCAGAGTCCGGTAGGGGCTTCTGATTATGCGGTCTTTGACAACTCAGATGGCTGTCACGGTGGCTGCCACGTAACGTTTTTTTGACCACTCAGATGAACACATCAGCAAAAACATAACGGAGTTAGTACTCTGTTAGTCGCGGACTGGTGGAAGAAACGTATGTAAAAGTTGGGACCGTTGCCAACCAAAATGAAAGTTGGGATCAACACCGACAAAAATGAAATTGTTAGGACCAATAAAAACCAATTTTCCAATTATAAATAATACAATTAAATCAAAACAACGTTAACTGTAATGACAAAATGCTAAAAAAATGTTATTCATATACTAGATATAAATAAAAGTAACAAGAAGTCTTGTGCCTCTGATTCTTGTCGTGTATGGTTTTGCTTTGGTTAGTATTACTTTTACTATTTATCATTATTATTATTATTATTATTATTATTATTATTATTATTATTATTAATGTACAAAAATATCCTGCTACTGTAGCAATAGGTTTCTAATTATGTATAGATAATAATATGATAATTTAACTACACAGTAAAATATAATACTATATTTATATCTAGTATATTAATATATATTAACATAACACTATATTAAAAATATAAAACTATATTAAAAACTAAATTTCACTTAAAAGGCTATCTCGTTTTTTACATGGCACACTAGAACTTCTTTTGATTAAAATATTTAGTTTTTACATATGTCAATTTTTTTTGTTTTAATATTGGGCCTAGTTTAGATAATAAAAGGCCAAATATTATCCTTTTAATGCTAACAAGGTTTTGTACCCGCGCGTCACAGCACACGGGCGTGTTCGTGTTTTCACATGGTGGTGTATATAGGGTGAGTAAAACTTAATAGTATACACGGGTGATGTTGACGTATTGAAACACTAAGAAAGATTAAAAAAAAAGAGTAAAATTTACAGCCTCAATTTACCACAAAGCTCCATCATGGGAAAGCCTTGGAATGAATGAACTTCAAAAGGTTAGTGATGGTTGAAAACAACCAAAAGTCCTTCCTCCTTACTAACTAAAAACTTCACAAAATAAGTTACAGATTTGACCAAAAAAGTAAATATTAATTTGACCAATGCACAACTTGCAGCTTCAAATCTATAATCAACACGCTAAACTACAAATCATGTCTATACAACAACAACTTCAGCAATTTAATCATGTGGAAAAAATATGACAATAAATTCCTAATCATGTTATCTGTTAATTAAAGGTCCCCTTAAAATTTTGACATTCAATTGAAACCCTAATTGTAGAAAACAACTACCTGACGTGAATGTACGAACGTGGACTAATTTGAAGGCTCTTCACAAAACACAAACTACGATAAAAGATTAGAACAGGGAAGTAATAACTCCCAACACTAATAAGGAAAATCGGAGAAAAATGGTCCGGCGAGCAAACATCGGTCACGGTTGGGTAAAAATAACATGTCGTTAACCTACGACAGAGGCAAAACGAAAGTCCAACAGAACAACCATACCTGGTTGCAAGAAGATCAGAGAAAGGTGGAATAGTAGAAAGACGAATTCACTGTTACTTGTGGAACAAATCACAGAGGTAGAAAACGTGTTAAAAAAATAGATGAAGGTGTAAAACAAATGCAATGGAGACTTGTGCAACAGGCTAAAACCCTCGGACATTGACGAATAGTTATTATGTGAGTGGATGAAATAATGGTTTTTAATATATATATATATATATATATATATATATATATATATATATATATATAAAATATGCTCTCTTCTTCTCTTTTAACAAAGAACAGACACGGCCGGCTGGCCGGATGAGCTGCCGAAGAAAACCTCACAGTGTTCTTCACACTTCTGCCCTTCTTACTTAAACGCCTGGTGCTAACCGACGGTGGGCACTCAATGATTCTTGACTCATCATACACTAATTTATACCCGCAAACACAGCACTCCCGTAGGCGGACGGTGGGCCTCCTTAAGCCCTAAATCCCCCCCGCTATTCATTAAACCTAAGTAGGTGAAAGCTAGCTAGGAAGCTCACCTTTTAAAGTTAAACAGTTTAATTAGTTGGTTAGCCATTCTTTTAACTTCCGAGTCTGCCACCCCAACTCCGCAAAGAAAAAAAACATTGTACAGACACATACAAACGGTGACAGTATATTAATCAAACACAAACCTTGGATATGGTGATCCATTAAGAATAGATATCTAACTGTGAGAGAGAGAGAGAGAGTGTGTGTCTGTGTGTGTAGAAGTGATGAAGAGTACTAGCTAAAAACAAGAGGGGGGTGGGGGGTGGTTAAAGAAACATGACGTGTATAAGAAAGTTTTTACAATCTGCCTTAAAAATGTTGTTTTAGAATTTGAATGTAAAAGACAAAAGAAAACCATATGCCCTTCATCCACATCAAAATATCATTAATAACACTAAAACCAAAAAGTTAACCTTTTATGAGTAATCTGAAATATATTAATAGTAACTTATGCATTACTTTAATAATTTCACTTGATAACAAATAAAACAATATACGAAAGATTGGTGTATAGTAAGCAAAACCACCTTACGATTATTATCGTCGCCTGTCCGTTTTCATCCTTCTACTGGAATAACATACAAGAGAAGAAGCATACATGCGTGATTGATTGATTGATTTTAATGCTTAATAATAAGTCATTGGTATATATAAATATAATTCAACTTAGGATTTTATGTATTTATTATATGAATCTAGGTCTATGCCCTATTCTTTGTGGTTTCTGAACTTAATTTAGGGTTTAACCTCTGAATACTTAAAAACATTCTAATGTTGATTCAATTATTAAGTTATTTTAATCTTTCATTTTTCAGTTTGTGAATAACAGTGTTAAGATTTGTTACTGTGGTTGTATACAATATCAATCATATCCAATGCTTTTGTACACCAGTTGAAATTTGTGACTCAAACTTTTGTGGCTCCTCAATACTGTAACCATAAATCCTAGTACCCTACCTAGCTAATTCAAACCGATCTCTCTTTTTCAAATGGAAATTTAGATTACAACGTTTCTAATTATGTCCTGATTGAAATTACACCTTTTGACGGTCTTATCATTCTTGTCCTGATTGAAATTATTGGTTTTGTGGCATGGGCATTTTGGACAAAATGGTCTAAGCTCGGTCATTTTGTTATCCAAAAATCTGTTGCGCGTCAAAATTATCACAGTTTGAAAAAAAAAATTGACTCTAATATCAATTTTAGACTTGAAATGCAATTCTTTCTCTCATTAGACTAGACAAATAAGGCGTATGAGTTATGCACATATTGTAAGTTTGCTTAAAATGGCAAACGCTAGTTGTGTTGCACATTATTCAAATTCATATGCAAAAATGGCGATCAATTTAGCGTGTGGACATCATCCTCTCCCTCTCTGATTTCATTTTTAATTTCCAAACATTTCATCTATCGATTTTGTCCTAAATTGCACATAGTATAGAGAAATGGCTACAGGAGGTAACCAACCTATTAACGTGCTAATTGTTTTCCAAAGTTCTTTGAATAAAAGCCAATTTACAATATTTTTTTTACTGATTCTTTTTTCCTTCAATAATTAATTATTATAAAAGAATCCAATTACAATAAGAAAGAGACGATTAAAGTTTACACAAACCAATACATAATTACATATTTTCTTAAACTGTCCTTGCTGTCAAAATTGGATAAATAAAAACACTCTTAAAAGCATTTGCCAATTTGTCTAAAACAGATTCATTAAGTTACTTATGCATCGACATTAGTTTATGTCCATTAGGTTCGCAAAAAGTTTTGATAAAATTTGATATTTAATTTTTTTTTGAACGACTAATTTGGATCACTCACGGATCACTGGAGTATTATCGTGTCACGAGTGGTATCACGTGATCATATCCACCACCAAGCCACAAATTCAGAAAGAAACTCAATATTTGAAAAAAACGCATCTTTTGAGATTCGAATCCAGGACCTTATGATCGCTAAGTCTTATTCCACCACCAAAATACCGTTGGACTAGAAGTGCTTTTAACAAATAGTTTACACAAATCACAAATATTTATGGCCATTTAAGGCATTTATTTTAAAATTTTGGTACAAAACAATTAAATTATTGGGGAGCTTTTAGTAAAACCCGACAAGAACCGAGTGTTAACTGACATGGACCAAGAACCAAGAAAGCAAAAAAAAAAAAAAACAAGAACTGAATGTCGAACCTATATGGCATATGCAGCAACCTTAAGTATCGATTTTTACAACTCCGGTAATAGAGGTATACAACAAACCGGAATTTGAAACCGGACTCAATTTTATACCAAGGCGTTTAATACCTGTACCCGACCTTACCCGTAGGGTATGGATAGGGTATGCATTTCAATACCAAAACCCGTACCCGAACCGGATCCGATTTGTACCCGGTAATACCCGAAAACCAGAACCGGTTCCATACCCGGAACCGGTTTTTCCAATACTCTAAAATTGGTTTTTCAAATACCCGATTTATACTTGAAATTAGCCACAAAAAAATACCTGAAAAATACCCTAAAAAGTGAAACCCCTTAAAAAAATTCAATCGATACTCGAAAATACCAGTAAAAAACCCGAAATAACCTAAAAATAGGGTGTTTTCAATACCCAGAAATAGGACATTCAAATACCTAGTTTTAGAATACCCGGTTCTATACAAGACCTGAACCCGATATATAGGGTATGGTTTTTAATGTCAATACCGGGACCCAAAGCCGACCCGGGTATTGCTAATATCCGATTTTCCAATACCCGATCATACCCGAACCCGGTTCCATGCCCAAAATCAGGTATTTGAAAAACCCAATTTGTGCACCTCTACCGAGTAATACTCAGTTCCAATTGGTAATGTTTAACGATATATATGGAGCTGGATTTCTAATTTACAAACAAGACATAAGTATATTATACGGGTAAAGTTAAAATACAAAGGCCAACAAAAATGAGAATTGTGAGAAAGAATCTAATCAATTGATCTTAGATTTAAATGATGGAGATTATTTAAAAATAAAAATCAATGATAAGGGCATGAATGTGACTTTCTCTCTCCACATGCAATACACATACCAATTCCTTCATCATTTTAAAACGTTCATAACTTTTCATGCAACATTATTTTTTTAAAAAAATTTCACCATAATAACAAACGTTTTTTATATGAGTATGACTTTGTTATATAAAAATTAAAAAAAATAAGTGGGTTTTTTATATTGTGTTATTGGTTGTTCATTATGATTTTTAATTGGGGTTTTCTATGCATTGTGTTATAGATTTTGGTTTTTGCGTTGTTGAATATCGTGACTGATAATCAGAAAGAAACGCAGAGACAGTTCGAGTTGAGAGACAAGTCAGCAGAAGCGATGTCAAAGCAGATCGGTCAGCTCGCAGCAGACGTGTCGAAATTTCAGAAGAACGCGGGTCAGCTACCAAGCGATACCACAGTAAACCCGCAACATGCCAGCTCAAGCTCGAAGAAGAGTAACAGTGTGCACATCAACGTGGTAAGTCTTGTACCTCATTTAAGAAATTACCTGTGTTGAAGTTGAGTCACCACCGCAGTTTGTTAAGGCGGTGGTGAATGATGTTAATGATGAGAATGAATGTGTTGGTCAAAAGGAAACAATTTCTCAAAATGAATTGAAATCGAACTCTAATGAATCAACTTTTTGTGAAAATTGCATTTGTGAAAATGTTTAAATGCCAAATTGACCAACACGGATGATGAGGAGGTGGAGGATAATACCACTTCAAGTAAACTCCAAGACCCGGGAGTGCCATTTTTATCAATTCAAATTGGTGATTTTAAAACTGATCGGGAACTTCTAGATCTTGGAGCTTGTGTTAGTGTCATGCCCGGCAATTTATATGATCAGTATGAGTTTGGCACGTTAAAAAGTGTAAACACCACCGTGGTGTTGGCGAATCAAACTCATACACAAGCCCGGGGCATGGTCACTAATGTAATGGTTCAAGTGGATGAATTTAGTTACCCAGTTAACTTCCTTGTACTTGATTATGCTAAGAGTAATATTAAACAATCTGAAGTCATACTGGGTAGGACATTCCTTGCAACAGCACATGCGGTAATTGATTGTGCTGAGGGATTTTTGGGCATTAAGTGCGGGAACCGTGTTAAGCGGTTGTTATTGTTTGAAAATGCTACTAACCCTCTTGTTGACAAGTGTGTACCATCATGCACAAATCATACAAGAGAGGGATGTTTTGTAACTGACATGAACGAGCAGAAAATTAGCATGAAGAGAAAAGGATGGAATGAGAGAGTCATTAAGATGAAAGATGGTGAGAAACCGACAGCAAGGAAGGGAATGAGAGAAAAGGAATTGATGAGTTCCATGGTGACCTCATCGGCTTATAAAAATACTTGAGGCATTCGAGGCATTGTCGAGCTGTAGACACACAATTTAGCTCTGACCGGGAGGCAACCCGGGGTTTGTAAGTGTGTTCCATTTTATTTTCTTTTCGTTGTGTCGTTGTTTGACTTTGGTCTCGAGTTCTGTGCAGCATATCTCAAGTGTGGGGAGGCTTTTGATGCGTGTGCGTCTTGGAGGTTCGGTAAGTAATTAGTTAATTTCACGGCTTTCCAGGTAAGTATTGCAAATTCCGACTTCGGAAGCATGTTCAGGGTGTTGTCGGGATGTCGAAAAGTGACTGGGTCGGAAAATGCCCGACCCCAATTCGGCAAAAACTTTTTGTTCACTGGGGACATCGCGCTACGCAATGGCCATGGACAGCTCACCATCGCGCTACGCGATGGTGGCTAGGACTTCCCAGACATCTGACGTCATCACGTAGCGCGATGACGCCAAGACCAACCCCATCGCGCTACGCGATGGGGTCCAAACCCTAATTTGAATTAATTGGGTCGCGTAGCGAGACATGTGCTTACCTGACCCATCGCGCTACGCAATGGGTCCACGGATCTCTTAAAAAAACGAAAAAAAAAATATTTAAAATAAATAAGTAATAATAATATAATAATATTTATATATAACAGCCCTCCCACCTTGTTTGCTGTATTTAATATGTATATTTGTATATTTGTTTGCGTTTCTTTTGGAACTTTGTGGGTGTGTTCACTATAAACCCTCACGAGACCTCACTCGTCCACCCGGGCTACCGGGGGGTTTAAAGGGCTTGCTGCATACGCTAAATGCAACCATGATTCCTACGAAAGTGAGTTAGGTCTTTTATTATTTTTAATTAATTAACAAAATTTTTTATGAAATTGACTAACTCGGCTCGGTAATGATTTTTATAATATAATAATAATATTAACTCTCGAAAGACCTAAGTCTTATACTTGTGAGTGGTTACTTATACATGTCTCGAGATTTGTGCAGATTTGGTTACACAGAATTGGTCAGTGGTGGAGACGTTTGTCACGAGTGTGTTGAGAGTTGTGGGCCGAGTTAGCATTGCATTGTCATTATTATCAGGTGATTTCGGTTTCATAAACTATTTTGTAGTTGTATTTTTTATTTTTTTAGTTTAGTTGGTAGAAATGTAATTGTATATTTTGCTTTAGTTCATTACATTTGTTCCCCGAGTTTTTAAGTGGTCAAACTGTCAGTTCAACCCCGTCCCCAAATGATTATTAATTGTTTTATTATTTTAACATTAAGGACAATGTCAACCTCAAGTGTAGGGATGGGGGAAAATTGAAAATTTTTAGCCCAATAGTACCTCGAAGAGTATTCAGAAACTTAAGTTGTTAACTGTCACTTATTGCTATTAATGCCAAGTTAAAGGTTTTTGGTCATGGTTAGTTTTTCAGCTTCTCGATAGTTTTCTCGACAAATGTTTTTAAAATGAGAAGTTGAAAATGGAATCATTTAGGGGACGGGTATACATGTTTCATATCAGTAGCCCATATTTCCAGACATATTGTGAGATTGGCCCCTATACTTAATACACATATTATATAATAGATATAAAACATGTCTTACCATTTGTTGAGGGAAACAGGTATGTTTTACAGAATTAGAACTTGCTTGTCACATGCTTTTCGAGATCTTAATACCACCACCTGTATAGAGATTAGGACTTTAGAAAACCTATTCCATACATATTTTCCTCACTAAATAAATTCTTTACCCGACATTATCCCCTAGGAGCCCGTTTGGACAATATTCCTTTTTCGTTTGTTAAACTGAACATTACATACCATTTTAGCCTTGGCCTTTATTTTATTTTTACCCGTGTGATGAAATCCAGTTCGTTATCGAGTTGTACTTAGTCAAACGAGTTGTAAAGTTGTTAAGTTCTAAGTTGTAATTATCAGTCATTTCAGTTAGTATTGATGCAAAAACAAAAATATGAAAAATCAGGAAAAAGACAAATAGAAGTTTCAGTTAGTATTTCAGTTGTAAATAGCAGTTGATTATGTAATTAGTTCGTTTGTATTCGTGAGTCTGTATATTGGTTTGTTTAACTGAGTTTCATCCACCTGAGTCACTAAATAAGCCTAATCCGCACCCAAACCTAAGCCTCAGCAAAACCCTAGTCCGAGTCTTTTTGCAACCGGTGGTTAATGGGTGGAGATAAGACTGACCTGCAAGCATATTAAGTTGTAACTCATATTAGGTATATTAAGGGCAAAGACATATACTGGCACATCTTTTGTCAGTCCAGATATTAAACCGAAAGGAGTGTTGATAGTGTGAGGGGTATGAACATGTATGCTCTAATCGGAAACAAAGTACACTTGTCTGGGCGATTCTATAGTTTTATGGTAACATTAACTTTATTTGTGGGTTGTCAATCTAAAAAGTGTCAGTCTGTGAAACTGGGTATGACCTTAAACCATGCTAGTATTAATGGTGATAATCGGTTGACCTATGATGGCGATTAATGTTTACTTTAGAGTTTTGCTTGAGGGCAAGCAAAAGATAAGTGTTGGGATGTGATGTTCGGTTTATTTGTACATATTTATGTGTGTTAACTTACCCGTTTTACTCGTTTAGTTTAGGAACTATGGTACTTCATACATGTTTATTGTGTTTCAGGTCACAGGTACTTAACGCGCTTAAATTGGATCTGTACGAGCATGGAATGAAGACCCGGGATGTCCAGCACGCTTACCGAGGCACTCATGTGGACTTGCTGACTGAAGTGACCCATCGCGTAGCGCGATGGGTGTGGGAGGCAGGGCATTGCGCTACGCAATGCCCTTGATTTAATGATGTTTTGACTTTTGGTCCATCGCGTAGTGCGATAGACTAGAGGAGGGGACGATCGTGCTACGCGATGGTCCGCACAGACGGGAAAGTTAGGGTTTGCATGTTATATTAGTTTTGACGACCGTAGACGCCATTCTGGACCTTCCAGGCGATTTCTAGAGCATAAGAGAAAGTCCCGATCATCCCCAATCATCTCTAAGTGTCCTACATGGCCTACCAGATCATAACCGAGGCCCGAGAGATGCCGATGCGCGGCTAGTTCCTTCGAGTCATACCCGGGATGTATACTTTGTAATCTTTCAGTTTATTTCTCATGTACTAGAACAACTAATTGTAATTGTTTTGATGTTAATCTATGAGTATTGATGTTTAGTATGTTCGTACAATTAGTCAGTTTAGGTTTATTTCGATCAGAACGATTAGTTTGTCGATTGCTATAACAATTGCTCATAGGATTGTTTGACCTGTTAATTACAATAAAGCATATGTTTGCCCTTATTTGAGTCACACTGGCAGGGACCGTTTGATAACCAGTGTTGTGTGTTAGCGAGCATGGATGCCTAAGGTTTAACCGGTTAGTCAGTCTGTAGTTGACACGAGATAATTACTCTGTTAGGTTGCATGAGATTGCTGTTAGTTACTTACTTGAATTCCCGAGTGTGATTTGCTTTGTTTATTGATTGAATCTTTGAATAATTATTTGCTTGTTATTAAAACCCAATCAATTGCTAGTGTGATCAGCACTGTTGACAGTTACTTCATAATTCTAGAAACTAGTTGCACATTACACTGACCACATACTCCTGGTGGATACGATACCTGACTTACCCTAGCTACTTAGGTTAATTAGGTTTTTGCATGACTCAAACGACGGTCATCAGTGTTACCAATTGATACTCATATTAAAGATAATAATAAAAACAAAGATTACGTCATTGTGTCTTTTTGTTTGTCATTGTGTCTTTGTTCTCATCATTTGTCTTTCTACTTATCATTGTGTTTTAGTTATTGTGTATTACGTTCATGTCATTGCGTAATATGTAGTTTCCATTGTGTTTTACGTTTTAGGTCATTGTGTTATATGTATTCACCATTGTGTTTTACGTTTCAGGTCATTGTGTTATATGTATTAATCATTGTGTTTTACGCTTCATGTAATTGTGTAATATGTATTCATCATTGTGTTTTATGTATTTTATAATTTGTTGTTATTTTATCATTATATTTACGTATTATTATTACAAAACCGTATTATTAGCATTTAAAAAAACACAATGATGATTTGAAAGACAAAGACAATGATGAAACACAATGACAAAAAAAACACAATGACAAACAGAAAGATACAATAAAGAAAAAACACAATGACGAAAAGACACAAACACACAATGACGTAATTTTTTTTTAAAATTTTTATATAACAAAGTCATACTCATATTAAAGATAAAAAACGCTTGTTATTATGGTGAATTTTTTTAAAAAAATAATGTTGCATGAAAAAGTTATGGACGTTTTAAAATAATGGGGGAATTGGCATTTGCCTTGCATGTGGAGAGAGAAAATATGTACTATTACTTTTATACCTTTTTACCTTTGTTTCTCCACTAGACATTTTTGTTGGCCTTTGTAAAATAACTTTGACTTTTTTGTTGGCCTTTGTAAAATATGTACTATTACTTTTTACCTTTTTACCTTTTATACAAGTTTTAAAACTATGGCTTCCCACACAAGGCCGTCTCCGAGGATTTGAATACCTCGACCGAATCGAAATAAAAAGGCCCAAAGCCTTAACGAGTAAAGAAAAATATATAAGCTAATTTTTTAAGCGAGGGTTAATGTTATAACAATAAACATTGAAAAATGTATTATTAAAAAAAATACCGTAATAACTAACGATTAACCAATAATTTGTGAAACTCTCCTAACATTGGGAAAAAAAATAGCTTGGTCCTTGGTGGCAAGCTTGGTCAACCGCGGAGGAGCCTTGTGGTTAACAACGAACCAACAGTGGTGGTCGGCTAGGTTGGTCGTTGTTCAGCATTCGTAAAGAAGGAAGGAACAAAAGAGAAATTTCAATCGACCGCCTTTTCTTTTATTTTGCATCTGGTTTTTATTTAATTTTTGTAGTTTTTAGTTTTAGTTTGGGCTCAATAATTTAAACTTGATTAAATAGATTATGGATAAAAAAGAATTTTAGGCCCAATAATTATAAGATGGTAAAGACCAATTCATATTATCTAAGTTTTGTATTTTTAAATGCATATATAAAAATATAGATACAAAAAGTTTTGGCCCCTAAAAATTGCGTTCCCCGGCCGACGGTCCGACCGGCGCCACCCTCTAGCCGGTCATATTCCCACACTTCTCATTTTTCTTGGCCTTTGTAAAATAACTCAACTCATATTATATAACCCTCTTTTTTATTAAGTTAACTTTTTCTTGAACGATTGAAATTGCTATATGATCCGTTTTTCATCAAATCAGTTTACTTTTAATTATGTACATGATTATGTATTGTGTAGTTTTAGAGGTTGTTAACTTGTTGAGTTGTTGCATATGCGCAGTAACCAGATATAAGTATATTATCTCACCTTATTAATAGCGTATACACTTTAAATTAGTTAAATTTGTATTTTGCTTTTCTAGAAAATGCATGATTATATAAAAATATAATTCATGGAATTGTATGGGAAGTAGTTTCTAGGTGTTGTTTTGGTTCCTTTAACCTTAGAGAGCTTGACTCGAGCTCTAATCGTTTTAGGTCTATTTCTTAAACTCGAGTTTCGCTTAGAATTTATTTTTCAAATTTGAGCTTGGGTTGGACTTAGAGTTAGACTCGGGCTCGTTTATTAAACAATCTTATTTTTAAGCTCGAGCCTAGATTTGTTTAAGCTTGCCACAATTCAGGCTTTTAGCCGGCTGATCTCAAGTAGCCATAAGAATCCTAAACAAGAGCTTTGGTCAACATATCTATTTGACAAACATGCAATTGTGACTCATAAAAGTTTTAACATCTTCATAAACACGATTTAAGAAGCCCCCCATTAATAAAATCAAAAAATCCATATTGAGTTTGATATTTCTTCTTCATGATTGAATCCAAAGTGATTTCGTTTCGTGTGTTGCATTCCCACACTTATTGCACGTCAAGAGTTGTTGGCTTTCGTGCACAGGTTTTAACGAAGTTAGTTAATGCAATGGAAATAAGTAAACGTACGAACCAATCCAAACCAAACTAACTTGGATCAGTGCCAATGGTTGTGGTCTCTCTCTATCTCTCTCAATCCTTTCATATCCTTTTACTAATTAACTTCTGTGTAGTGAACTAGTGATGGTATAGTCTGCGAATCTGGAGCTAGATTATGTCTGAGTCCTTACATCATTGTTGAAGTTCTACCTTTGTTGCATATTTGAGGTCTAATTATGTTGTAATTGAATCATTTTGTTCTGTATTAATGAAGTATAAGTTCTTATTTCTTTTGAGTTAATTATAGATTATTTAACATGTTTATGTTATCAGAAGTGGTTGTGCTTTATGATATAGTTCAATAAAAAAAAAACCTATATAGTTCAATGAAAAAAAAAACCTTTTGATGGAATTGATGTGAATGTAATTTGCTTTCTAACTTATGATTTTAGAGAGAGAAAAAAAAACTTTACCTTATGTGATTATATGGCAATTAATGATGGAGTAATAATTATGTGTCATGTTGACACGTTTGTGGTAACTCAAAGCAAGTAGTAATACAAGTATGGTGGGTGATAGTTGACACGTATGAGTTATTTAGCAATCAATGATATATAAAAAATATTGTGGTATGTATGATATATATAAAACTAAGCGATAGAGTTGATAATAAATAGTCACGAGGTTGAATGTGTAAACAATTTGTATGATTGGAAATACTTAAACAAAGAATCTACATGGAATATGTTATATGTAGCTTGTCTTTATACTCGTCCAAGTCATAGTTTGAGACAATTGTAAACTCCACGTTGCCTAATTGATAGTTACTGTTTTGACCCGCTAAGCTAATATTAATTGAGGTTATGGTTATTAACGGTGGGCTACGCAACATAATGAAGTGGTATAATTAGAAATGCGTGAAATATTGTATCTCATGTATTTATGATGGTTAGAAACAGGTATGGGAAGCACAAGATCATGACGGGAGTGTAAAGTTGAGAAATGGGGTTATGAAGGTTTGGCTGTATTTTACGGTGAAACCAGATTCATATACACTGTATACTACTGTTTACGGTGGAATTGAATTATGGTCAGACCTATAATTAACCATGACTATGTATACTCAAGTCATACTTTCATTTAGTGTTACAATGATGGTATTCCAAGTGAACCCAGGAGTCCAAATTGATGATGATATAGCGGGTTTCGTATTTCAGTTGTTTTAGTTAGTTTTGTGAATGTATATCTCGTGTTTTCAGATTAAAGTATTCAAACATTTAACTAAATGAACCATTGGATAGACGATTTGTGTGAACTATACTTCTCGAGGGGCCAAAATACATGCCAATACTTTTTAAAAACCTAAATGAAGCTTTGTATAATTATAGGTTAAACCGTAGTTTACAAAGTACAAACACCAATCACACACACAAATTTGGTGGGACAAATCCCTTTTTAGTAAAAGGGTTAGGCTAAACCATAGGGAGCTTGTTCTTTCTTTGGGATATCTGTTTTACTAGCATTAATGGCATAATATCCACACGTCATTACATGATACGGCCCATAGTAAATATTAGTGGTGTCATTGTCGACCTCAAATTCTTACAGCTGTATTGGCATTTTATAGTTTTGTTACTTTTATAACGTTTGTTAATTATTTTTTAAATAAATCTAAACAAATATTAATAACAATTATTTGGCTAATTTTTTTTAAATATAATTCTATAATATCTAAATCTTTATAATCAGCAATACTTTTCTAGACGTAGATTTACCAACTAGTGTACCAATGTTTATAGTGGCTCCACAGTGTTGTAACGGAAGGAATCACATACACTCCTAAGTGCACCATGACATAATGGTTAGCATTTGTATGTACAACTAGTGTACCAATGTTTCGTCAAATGTCGACATCACTAACTATTATTTGATTAAAAGTGTGATAATATGTGCGACTTCAAGAGTGAGATGTTAAATGAATTTATGTAAACTTTTAGAAACATTTTTGGCAGAATCTTGTATTACAGCATATAATAAGAAATACCTCTTCTGGAATCTATTCAAAACATCAATACTAGCAATAAGGGTGCTAATGCCTCTGATAAAGACGTCACCTTATTTTTGGTCAGTTGCTTGTTGAGAGAGTGTGTGTGTTTGTATATGTTTTTAGTATGGCGTGAAGGATTTTTATAATTTAATAGGGAAACAGGTAGTTGCACCATAAGGCTGTGTGTTATGGTGGGGGCTTCAAAGCCCCTCCACAGTGTCACGTGGGCACTGAGGACATCGAAGCCCCAGGACATAATGCCCCTCTATGGTGAGGGGGCTTCGAAGCCCAACATTTTTCTTTTTTTGGTAAAACAAAAAAAACCAATACAATAATATATAATACAATAATACTAAAATACAAAATAAATTGAATAAAAAAACATATAAAAAAATTAAAGCTATTTTTAGTCGCTGTCCTCGCCGTCACCTTGCTTATTACTCCAAAGATGTTCAACCAAATCCGATCGAAGGCTGAAATTCGTTTCCCTTTTTCGTGTTTTTAATAGATTAGCAAGTTTCTCATCTTCGTTTAGTGTACAGATCGGCTCTGGCTCATCGTTGTACTCGCCTTGGCAAACTGCTCTACCCAAGTCCTCCAATATCATATTATGCAAGATAATGCAAGTGTACAGTATATTTCTTAACTTATCCATTTGTAGAAAACGAGCCGGTTGTCTAATGATAGACCAACGTTTTTTTAATACACCGAATGCCCTTTCGATGTCTTTTCTTGCCGACTCGTGTTTTTTCTTGAAATACTGACGTTTTTCGTCAATCGGGCACGTAAAGCTATGAACCAACGTGGCCCACTCCGGATAAATACCGTCGACTAGATAATATCCGTATTCGTAGTTGACATCATTCGTGGAAAATGAGATGTCGGGCGAGACTCCGTCTGTGAGGCGGTCAAAAATAGGGGACCATTAATCACAGCTATATCATTGTTTGCACCGGGCGTCCCAAAAAATGCATGTCATATCCAAAGATCAAATGATGCAGCCGCCTCAAGAATAACTGTTGGGCCATCATGATCACCCCGATGATATTGACCTTGCCAAGCAACAGGACATGCTTCTCATTCCCAATGCATGCAATCGAGGCTACCAAGCATCCCGGGAAAACCGTGTCTTTGATGATGCACCTTGTATATTTTTTGTACGTCGCTTTGAGTCGGCTTCCTCAAATATTTTTTATGATATAGTTATGGAATACCTAAGTTTAACAAATTTTATGAAATTCATGCTTAAAATGTTACGGTTTTGAAATAAATAATTAGAATATTAATACTCACATTCGCAGAATGTGTGAAGCGCTTGACGAGCAACTGTCGCCTACATCTGTAAGTACTCTTCCATGGCGTCGCTCGCAGTCTCGTACGCTAGTTGACGAATTGCCACCGTGCATTTTTGCATTGTTGAATATCCCGGTTTACCTCTCGTGTCCGCCTGTTGTTGGAAGAATGCATAAACGCTTTCTAAATCATCAAGTATTCGTAAAAATAGTTGGCGACTCATTCGAAAACGGCGCCGAAATCGTTCCAAATCAAAAGTCGCATCCGACGAAAAATAATCTTTCATCAACCGGTCATGCGCACCTACGCGATCCCGTTGAAGATGAGGCCGTCTTTCTAGTGGTCGTGAGCTTTCGTAATTCTGGACTACGAGTCGGGTAGCCTCTACAACGGCACTAAATATCGCTTCATCCTCTGAATCCGAATTGGAAATATCGTCAATATCGGGCTGGAAGTCGAGTATGAAAGATGAGTCGGAAGACATATTTGAGGAGAAAGTGTTATAAAGTTTAAATAGGAGAATGTGATGTTTGTAGAGGTTGGGTGATTGGTATATATAGGATTTGATTCATTTCAGAATTGTTTATTAGAGCGAGAAGAGATTATAACCAATCACATGATTTCTTTTTTAAATTTTTATTATTTAAATAAAAGGGTATGTTAGTAAAATATAAAATGCTTTGTTTTGTAACTCATACTCATTAATGGTTTAATTAATGTTAAGTTACTAACATTTAATAATTTGTTATTATTATTATAATTATTATTATTATTATTACTTATTTCATCTAAAATTTGAACAATTAAAATCCATTTTATCTAAAATCATTTTATTCTAACACATGACTAATTAATTTTTTTTATTTGATATCTAATGTGAAGTTTTTTTTTTTATTTATTTTAATCAATTAATGTAGTGTAGGATTATCTTATGTAATGTAGATAAAGTTACATAATCTAGTGTATGCACACTTTCAAATTTTGTATAGTCATAACTAATGTAGTGTAGACATATCATATATAGTCTTGAAAAAACTAATGTAATGTATGCTTACTTTCAAATGTTGTGTAGCCATAAGTGTAGCCATAACTAATGTTGTGTAGATATATCAAATGTAGTGTAGGCAAAACTAATATAGGCTAGACACACTTTCAAGTGTTATATAGTCATAACTAATGTGGTGTAGAAATATCATATGTAGTGTAGGCAAAACTGATGTAGCGTAGGCTCACTTTCAAATGTAGTGTAGGCACACTTTCAAGTGTCGTATAGTCATAACTACTGTAGTGTAGATATATATAGTGTTGTGTAGGCAAAACTAATGTAGTGTAGTGTAGGCACACTTTCAAATGTTATGTAGTCATAACTAATGTATTTTGGACATATTTAATGTAGTGTAGGAACACTTTCAAATGATGTGTTGTCATAACTAATGATGTGTAGAAATATATAATATAGTGTAGGTAAAACTAATGTCGTGTAGTCACTTGAGACAAGTTGGAGTATGTTTTTATGTATCATTTATATGTATTAAACTAGTATTAATCATCTTATGAGCATTAATTATGTCAGAAAAAATAACCGACGAATTCATTAATGCCTGGTTTAATTAGACCAACACCATAAAAGACATGCATGCCCTTTTTAATTAAAAATATTTCATAAATATGTGTCTTTATTTACGATAATGTCATTTCTATTGTTGACCATTGATTAAACACAATCAATGGTCTAGGTTCATTTCTCGCACCTTCTCGCTATAATATCACTTCTCGCATGATCCATCCCCTATTATTTAATTTTTTTTAAACGGTAATAATGCCGTTGGTGGTGGCCCCCACCTCAACCCCCCCCCCCCCCCAATCACGCCCATCGTCCGCTCCACCCTCACCCCCTCTGCGCCCCATCTCACCGCGCCCCTCGGCGGTGTTTTCCCCCCACCGCGCCTGTCTCCCCCTCCCTTCCGCGTCCATAGCGCATAGTCTAAGCAATCGATCTATAAATATGTAAAAATGCGAATGTGACATCAATGACCTTTTCCGTTTTAAGTTATCAATAGTACGTATTTAACAATACTTTTGTCGTGTTTTAAACAACAAAAAAAACGTTACATTGGATAGCTGACAAATATGGCTCAACATACTAAAGTCTATAAAATATGAGATTTTTTATTTAAAATTGATAATTTTCATATGGTAATCAGCTTTTTTTGTGTATATTCATTCATATGACCAAAGAAGTTACAAGAATAAATACAAGGAAAAAAGACCTAAGCATGGAAAATACAATATGAAACAACATCAATTACGGGATGACAATATTTAAATAATATGTCAATGATCATTTCCTTCATTAGAAAGACTCTTTTAAATTTTGTATACGAACATAATATCTACTGTAATATGGTTGAATATCCACACTCAAAATAAGGATAACTATCAGCTATAAACAATCCTTTAACTAGTTTGTTGAAATGTATGTATATTTCAATTTCAATAAGCAAATAATAATGGATAAATAATGAGGGTTGTTACAATGTTGTAAAACTTCCGAGTAGGCGGCCGAGTACTCCCCGATTACTTCCCGCCTCTGCCGAGTACTCCGTAGGTATTTTCCGAGTAATCCCCAACTACTCCCGAGTACACGCAACTCCCCAGTCAACCGTCTAGGACCGCCTAACGACTTTTACAACCTTGGGTTGTTAATAATAATATTAGTTCTAATGTAATTGTGTTTGCTTTGTATGTTGGATTGAGACGACATGAAATTGGGCTAGACTGACATAAGTTGGTGATGGGCTAGAAGTTGGTGTTGCGCTGGAGCTATTTTTAGGGACTGATGGGGCGCCGATGAAGATTGTTCAAGGCCTAAGTCTCATTTGCATCTATAAACGAAGAAGAGCAAGAAGGTTTTGGCAGACGTGCACATCTCAGTCGTTTTGTTCCTCTCTTTAGTTCTCCGTCTAAATGACTGTCTCCAAATTAGTGTTTTATCATTGTGTCTAGTTTGATAGAGAGTAATGGTTCTTCAGATTGTCTCGTCTCGTATTATTATTTATTTTTGTTTTAGTTCCAAGCGATCTATTTGAAAAATTGTGATTGATTAAATAGATATGATTTAGGGAAATCACCCAAGAAACTAAGTGTTAATGGTATCCAAATGCCTGATTGATATGATTCTCAAAGCAATCCCTATATATAAGAAGAGATACAAAAAACGCAATAACTCAAATTATGGTAGAGATAGACTATTATAATAAGAACATAAATATATATGCCGTCACTCTAATAGAAACATTGGGTAAAAATAACAAGATAATCGAAAGTGCTAGTACAACTAAAAACAAATGACTAATTGTGGTTCAGTTGATATAACTGGGTTACCGTGCACAGCCGAACTAGATAGATATGATTTTCCATATAATTTTAACATTGAGATCAAGAGTGTGACAATATTACAATTCCATTGGACCATTATACTTGTCTTTCTTTTTTTCCTTTTTTTTTCTTTTCTTCTTTTTTATTTTATTTTATTTTTAATAATGATTAATGGACGGGGGCCTAAATTTCCTTGTGGGCTGGGCCGATAACTATGATTTATTAAGGGTATGTTTGGTTGGAGGTAATGAAATGAAGGGGGAATGGAATGGACAAGGGAGTGAAATGGATCATTACCATTCTTATGTCTTGTTTAGTTAACCTATAAGAATGAAATCAATTATTAATTATTATTGTTTGGTATACAAAAAAATATAGAAATGAAATAGAAATAATAAAAACACTCATATCTCAAAATACTTTTTAACCCAAAAAAAAAAGAAAAAAGAAAAAAAAACCTACAATGGCGACGGTGATAGCTCCGGCGACGAAAATGGTGGTGGCGATGGCGATGGCGATGGTGGCGGCGGTGTCGGCGGAGTTGGTGGTGGTGCCAATGGTAGTGGTGGTGGTGGTGGTGGTGGTTGTTAGGTGGTAGTGTTATTGAGAAAGTAAGGTGAATGAGGAATTGAATGAAAAAAAAGAAGGGGGGTGGGAAGAAATGGTTTTGATGGAATGAGATTCCATGTGTAATGGATGATTCCACTCCATTAAGCAACCAAACACCACTTTTTTCATTCCCACGTAATGAATCATTCCATTCCTACTATCATTCCTACATACCAAACGCTACCCAAGTGATCATCAGTGTTTATACATTAGCTTGGAGAAATCATTATTATCTATTATCTATATACAAGTAAATGTGAAAGTCGGTGCCACAACACTTTTTTGGATTATTTTATTCTTTTTTTTTTTTCTTGCAAAATATGACTGTGTTTTGGGACAAGACTTTTTTTGATTATTTTATTGTTTTTTTTTTCGTCTTGCAAAATATGTTTGTTTTTTTGGTTCTTAAGTTATGCTTATACCCAACGAACGTAACAAATACTAGCCATATTTGTGTCTGTTTGTCGTGTAACGCTTGGATTTTACTAACGTTCATGTTTCAAAGCTCAAGTTTTACCAACGCCCAGGCTTCACCGACAACACCCTTAATAACACTCAGGTTTTATCAACGTCCAGGTTTTACCATATGAGTAAACGCCGCTTTTTATATCTTTTTATCACAATATAGATATAAATGGTAGTTAAATTGCGATACATATGTCAATTCAAACACAACTTTTTATCCAACATGCTGACTAACCCACCCAAAACCTGATTATATCCATGTTAGGTTAGTGTTATGTTTTGGTCGTAACATGAATTGCAATTGAAAGCCAATTAGTCATTTGAAAGTTAGAAACCCATTTCCCAACCTTCTTTAAAATTTTGTATACGAAGTTACGAACATAATATCTATTACTATAATATGGTTGAATATCCACACTCATTTTTATTTTGCTTCCCGAAGCATAATCTCAAAATTAAGCATAACTATCAGCTATCCAAAAATCCTTTAACCAATTTGTTGAAACGTGTGTATATTTCAGTTCAATAAGCAAATACTATTGGAAAAGTAGCGGATAACGTGTGTCAAGTCCCTCGAATTTAGCATCATCTTCATCATCCTCGATATATCGTATCGCTCTTTTTTTTTAAGTTCCAAGCAGTCCATTTAAATAAGTGTGGTTCATTCAATAGATATGATTTGAGGAAAAGTGTTAATGGCAGTGTTTTAAAAACCGATTCAAACCGACCGGTTGAACCGGTTAAACCGGATTTCACACAACAGGTCGGTATTTTTAGCCCGGTATTTTTGGCCGGTTTGCTATAACATGCGGTTTTTTCTAAAATACCGGTTTTTACCGGCAAACCGGTTTTATGTCCAAGAAATTTTTGATATTTGCAGCCCACATTTTATCATAATTACTTTTAACCCAACAATTAATATTCAAACGTGTAAAATTTAAGACTGTTTTTTTAAAATTATGTGCTTTTGTATTATTTTTCTAATATAGATTAACTTTTGGATAATTTTTTGTTATGAAATCATTTACTTTTGGGTTATTTTTGGAGTTAAAGTTGTATTTTAGGAAATTATAAGGTAAACTATTCAACCGGTTGAACCTCCCGGTATAAACCGGTTCGACCGGTTGTACCATTTTTTAGCCTAATCCGGTACGAGTAAAAAATCGATTTTTAAAACATTGGTTAATGGTATTCAAATGCCTGGTTGATAAGCAATCCTTATATATAGGAAGAAATACAAAGAATACAATAATTCTAATTATGGAAGAGAGAATAACAAGAACATAAATAATATGTCGTCACTCTAATAGAAACATTGGGTAAAATAACAAGACAATCGAAAGTGCTAATACAACTAAAAACAAATGAATAATTGTGGTTCAGTTGATATGACTGGGTTACGTGCACAACCAAACTAGATAGATTTGATTTTCCATATAATTTTAATATTGAGATCAAGAGTGTGACAATATTACAATTCCATTGGACCAAAACTTGTCTTTCTTTTTTTCCTTTTTTTTCTTTTCTTTTTTCTTTTTTTTTTAATAATGATTAATGGACGGGGGCCTAATTTCCTTGTGGGCTGGGCCGATACTATGGCTTTATCTATTAAGTGCTCATCACAAATCAGGTTTTTCAAATATGCGGGTTCGGGTCGGGCACTAACCGGTTAATTTTCTAACCGTTTCTTTAGAAATAACCGGTTAGGCCGGTTAATCGGGTCGGGTACTAACCGGTTTTGATAAAATTAAAAAAAATTGGTTAACCGGTCAGGTACTAAACGATTAAAAACCAGTTTTTAATAAAAAAATCGGCTAACCGGTTCGGTTAACCGGTTTTGAAATCAATAATATAAACCGGCTGCTAACCGGTAGTTAGAATCGGTTAGTAACCTGTTAGGATTGAACCGGTTAGACTTTCGGTTAGAAACCGGTTAACCGGTTTCTGTGTGCACCTCTAATCATCGGTGTTTCTACTTTATACCTTAGCTTAGGCTAGGGAACATCATTTTTTATATTTTAGAGAAGACATCTTCGATTAAATCGGCACATGCTTAAGTTAACCAGTGATAGATTTATCCTTAGCGTGAACGCCTCAAGTTTATTCACTAAAGCTCACTTTGTGACATAAGCGAAACATCGGCAAAACTGATCATTGAATTGTCAACTTTCGTAAGTTAAACACCAAATCTAAATTAGAGAGTGTAAGATGCAATATATATATTTGGATCACTGTAACATCTATGAATTTTTCTTGTTTGAAAACGGTAGTTTTGGTACTCGTATTTATTTCATCGTCTACATTGATTAGTGTTGGCATATATGTTATTTATTGAATAACATTATCTTTGTATGCGTAACTATTTGATCTTATGTTCATTTCATCATAAATTGCTTAATCTTTAATATGGCACGTTGAACCGGAAAGCTTAGATTTAAATTAATTTTAAATTAATCATGTAATTTAAAAATTGAACATTCTAGAACCTTCTATCTTAACATTGTTTCTCAAGTTTTACCTTATCTTTTCTTTTAATTTGAAAAAAAAAATGATAAAAGTGTCGTGCACTTTATATATGCACACATATATTTTATTTTTTTTATTGTATTCATTATTATTATAATAATTATTATTATTATTATTATTATTATTATTATTATTATTATTATTATTATCATTAAAGTTATCTTTAATCTTTAAACAAGTTTTCTCTCTATCTAAATCGTATTCAAACCTCGACTTTTGGCCTATAAATAGAACCTCCCTTTCTCATTATTTTTTACACCAAATCTCATTCTCTCTGTTCTCTCTAGCATAATCAAGTAAGTTTTACATGTTTTCTTTGTTGTTCTTCATATGGTTTTGATCTTGTTCTTAGGAATTTCTTTTAGTTTGTACTTATGTTCTTGTGTTTTCTTTTGAATCTTCATAGTTGGTCATATACTCTCACCATGATCATCATAAAGTGTTAATAAAACTCTTACTTTTTGCTTCCAAAGATTATGATGATCATGTTATTCCAAGAAACTACAATTATTTTCTCAAGATCTTGGATTAAAGTATAATTTATTCCATAAACAACTATGAATATTCTTATGATCTTCAAAAAAACTCATGTTATCATAATTAAAACTATAATATTTACATATTAAACACTATACTTTCCTAAATGTCAATAAACACCCAAATTATATGATATAACACTTTTAACCTCGTACTTTCTTATTTATCAAAACCGCTGTAAAATATTTTGAGTTAGTATACAAATAGAGTGTAAATCGGGTCTGTATGTATTTGACAAGCAAACGGTTAAGTCAAAGGCAAGAGTGACGTAAATAATCCCATTGGACCCGTAACTCTTACCTGGGAATCAACTTGCTGGAGGTCATGCTCTTGGTTTAGAACATTCTAGTATTCGACACTCTAATTAACTTAAAAATCAAAACTTAATCTAGGGCGTCCCATGACCGGTTCAACAAACTCTTGCTCATGTTCGTGTTCATCCATCAAGCAATGTGAGTTCATAGCCCCTTTTACATGCTTTTAAACGTTTTATACTATGGGGTGGAAATTAACTTATTTATTCTATGTTTTATAAATTCTATTTGATTCAAGCTTTATTCATAATATTCATTGTGTGCGATTATTGCAAGTGTATACTTAATTGCATGTACAATTATTAACTTGTTAAGTCTGTAGTAGTATGATAATAGATCTATTGACCCGACCCGCCCACTCAGGCCTCGGGTAGAAGCCTGTGTGTTCACAATCCGATGATCGTTAAACATTAAACATAATAGTCTAATCATGAATTAGACGATTCGCTAAATGTGTCAAATGTTTGGTTGTAATCACAAAAGTATACAAGTAACTTAACACATATGGAATGTTTTCAGCATTAAACTTATTTTTAAAACCTATGTTCTCACCAACTATTTATTAGTTGATACTCTCGCACGTTTTTCAGGTGATGGAAATTAAGTTATGAAGATTCTTGAAGTTTCATATAAGGGATGAGTCAGACTTAGAAATTCAATAAATAAATTGCTATGTCATGTTTTCTATTTAGATTATGTTTGGTTTAAACAATATGTTGGTTTATTTTAATATGTTTTGTTACATTTAATATCATGTGCATGATTTCAATATACGCATGCCCCGGCGTTTCCGTCTTTGGCCGGGGGGTGACAATTACAAAAGGTTGAATTAATACCTTTAATTAGAAAAAAATGATTCATAAAGAAAAAGTTTACACAATTTCTTTATGTTATTCGCTTTGCCTAAATATACTCCTAAGTGCAAATATTGTTAATTTCATAGCATACATAAAAATATGGTTGCCACATTTTAGTCTAGGCAACACTAGTATTAATATGCTTTAATAATTAACAACTAAAATTAATACGCATATTAAAAAAAAAGCTCCATGCTAAAGAGTTTTACTTTTCTAATTAGTAAACTTAAACACAGTGGCGCCGTGGCGGATCTACCCTCGAAACAAAGGTAACGCTCAATTTTTTTTTTCATATTTCATACAATGTTAACGAAACATATATATAAATAAGCAATATATATGACATTTCTTGTTTAGTGCTACACTCCAACCAATCATATTTATCAAACCATTTGGCACTAAAACGTCTCCGGCCGCTAGAATATTTGGTCCATTTAAAGTCATGACCTCGTGGTTGAAAAGTCTTTTTAACAAGATATGATCTTCTTATGTCATCTATTTGATTAGGATGATAACTAGCAATAGGTGGTCTATCAGCGGGATGCGAAGAAAGATCATCCAAATTGATTTTTGAACGTATTGAAGGACTTGAAGCTGAAAGAATATTTGAACTTGGACTGATATCTTCATTTTCTTGCAAATCATCAGCCATATTTAAACTTGAGGTTGGAATTTTAAACTTGTTGATAAACTTATGTCATTGTTTTTTTTTTTTGTCGTTCAAAAAGATTGCTAATAAGAGGTTGTTTTCAAAATTCCCTAAACAAAATTTGAACAAAAAACCTAATATCAATTTCAATTTACACATAAAACTAAAAGCTAAATCCCTAAATACAAGAAATCTTACCGGGAAGATGGAGAGGCCGGAGGTGGAGTGGCTGAGTGAGGTCGGGACTCGGGAGGTGGCTGGTGATGGCTAGAGGTGGAGGTAGGTGGCGGTAGCCGTGGTGTCGTGGTGACTGGTGGTGTGTTGTGGGCCGTGAGCAAAGTATCTGTGTTCACAATATATCAATATCCAATATCCAATATCCAGTCTTTTTTTATTGTTAACTTAAAGAGATTATTTGGGTTATTAGGTTTTTTGGTTTGGACATTATAATTTAAGTGGCCTTTTGTTGGGTTTAAGTATTAAATTAGTTGGGCTTAAAATACATAGGGGTAACGTTATTTTTTTTTCAGTGATAACGAAACACGAAAACCAATAAAAATATTTTTTTTTACACTACTGTCAAAACATTGAGGAGTAGCCTCCGCTAGGCTACCCCTCCTCCTAAGATATGTCTGCCACTACTTAAACATAAGATTACAGTTTTTGAAGTAATTAACTGGAATCGGTTAGATGGATTTTTATACATAATGAAAAAAATTATATAATACCCTAAAAGCTAAATTCGTGGTGATTAGAGATGCAAGTTGCAACCAGTTTACCGAACATATGTAAGATGTGTTAATACGGTTAATTTCAATAGGTTATTATCAGTTAAACGGTTAGTAACCGAACTGAACCTACTGCATAGGTTAGGGATTTTCCTCATGCTTCATGTCTATTTTGGGCTATCTTTTTGTCTGCTTTTAGCTAGTGTAGATCAAACACTTACCTATATGGTGTAGGGGCTAGAGCATGCTATATGTTGACTTTGTGATCGTTACACCATTTGGTCATTGTAACAGAATGTTGATAAGCTAGAAGCTACTGAGCGTAGCTTCTGAGCTTCTTTGCTGCTCTTGTGAAGGTGTTTTTGCAAGTCGCTTATTAGGATACTTTTATACCATTTTGGCTTTATTATTAGGACATGCTTCTTTGTTTCCCATATTGTTGACTATGTGATTATGTAAGAAGCCAATGTGTTTCTTGCTTCCGAGGTTAAAGCTTCGGAGCTACAAGCTTACTTGTAAAGCTATTAAAGCTGCAATTGTCATATGACAACTAAGATGAACAGTAACCTATGTACTTTTGCTAACTTCACATCTTACTTTTGTTAAAACGCATGTATAGGCTAGATCTAGTCATGCCATACATCTTATTCAAATATTTTTTATTACTTAGATGGGGAAAAAAAATAATAGTTGGTTATTCACTTTTCTTGGAAAAATAGATTTTTGATGCCAGTATTGACACTTGTTAATTATAGGAGGTTTCTTTTGAAAATGTTTACAAGTGTTTGGTTTCGTTTTAAGTTGAAGGGATCATTTCAACCTCCTCAAACAAAAATGACAAAACTGGTAAGGAAATTAATAGATTATAGTTCAACTTACTACTTAGCATGAAATATCTAAGTCGATCTCCAGCTACATATAAAGTAGTAGCGAATTCTTAAAAAAGCAAAAATAAATAAATAAATATATAAAAGAATTAAAAAATTTTAAAAAGATTTAGTCGTTTTCTAGTTTTCTTGTTTGAGCTATTGGCTCAAACTGGAAGGGCCCAAACTGGAAAAGCCCAAAAGAGGCCTATTATTTTATTGGATTATATCGGTTACGTCGTAACGGTATGTTGACACGAGTTATTATTGGGCTATTTGCCAGATTAAGAGGTAGCATTTAAATTATTCTACATAGCTTAACCATTAAAAACCGATCAAACAACCCCTAATTTTGTTAAGAGGTCGGAGAAATGAAGTATCTAATTGTAAAATAACTTAACTTAGATAAAATACATCATTATGTATCTTTATTTTTCCAAGATTTTACTACTTCAAGCAAAGGTTGTATTTCCGAAAATTGATTTTAAATACATTAGTAAAAGAATGTTAATGGAATTTGAAAGTTAAAGAAGATATTATGTATGGGAATTCATCAGTATACAATGTTAAAGTTCATAAGTTGTTGGATATAAAAATGTAATTTTAGGAAAACCACGCTCATATGATGTATAGTATAGAGTTGTCACAAAACGTAGTATTCAGTCAATATTAAAATCTAATAAGATTGAAATTGATAAACAAGAACAAACGATTACAAAACTAACCAAAACAGAATTATACAGAATAGCACACTACTCTTC
Source organism: Bidens hawaiensis (assembly GCF_021521415.1). Taxonomy (NCBI): domain Eukaryota; kingdom Viridiplantae; phylum Streptophyta; class Magnoliopsida; order Asterales; family Asteraceae; genus Bidens; species Bidens hawaiensis. The sequence continues at coordinate 95,537 of NW_027492956.1, read as the reverse complement.
ATTGAATTGATTGCTAATGAACACCAGCAAGAAGAATAAGATTGATTTGTATTATCAATTCACATTGACCTATGATGATGTTCGCGTACGGTCAATGACGGATCAAGGATTCTTATAGAGAAGCGATGACTCCATTTAGATGTGTAGACGACCGTTGAAGTAGCTGACCGTTGAAGCGTTATCCCAAAAATGAAGCAAGAGAATTCGGTGTGCACATATTGAACATCAATAGTGTTGAAGAAGCCTTATAAATCCAGGTGCAATCCAAAGTTCATGAGAGCTCAAAGAATGTAAGAAGCCCAAAGCATCCAAGTTTTTTATGCAAAACAAAAAAAAGAACAAGCCCAATACGAAAAAAAAACATAAAACATGGATTATAAAATTGAGTAGAAAATATGAAATATATTTAACAAGTTGCATGACTTGCATCTTTTTAAAATGGTTGCGCATGACTAGGCGTTCGAGTCCCTCTAGCAAAGAGCGTGTGCCAGAATCAAGCTTTCATTAGTTTCAGTTTTTTACATTTTGAGGGCCACGAACCTAGCTCAAGTTGTGTTTTACCTTATCATATTGATTAGCAAAGTATTTATGGGTTGCAAAAATTTTCTTATTTCTCATAGTTAGAATATATGGATTTTACCATGAATAAATCCTTTGATTAACCATTTTATATGAAGTTATGAATATTTTGATAGAATGATGTCATCATCCTTTGTCTTCCTAAAAGGACGGACACAATGAATGCTCAAAAGGGAACATTTGTAAGACGTAGTCATTAAATGATGATTCAGGGTAGGATTAAGCAGTTAATTTACACCACTAAAGTGAGTCTAGTGAAGCAAAAGTATTTTAAGTGGCAAAAAGTTTCTTTTCCCCGAATAAGAGTTACAATAATTTCAATAATAAATGGCATGAATTCACAATACACAAGTTCACATTATATATATACACACATACAATTAGCAATTAGTAACTTTATGTTGCATTATGAGTTGTACTTTGTGCTGTGTTATATATATATACACACACACACACTAGGCGGGTGCCCGCGCAATGCGGCGGGAGTCTGAACACAAACCTTGTGAATCACGTAACAATTAAGATTGTTCATGCTTCGGTTTAAAACCTTTAAACCTTTTAAACCGGTCATCAGTTTGGTTTCACGGTCGTTTTTGTTTTACTTTCACTCGGCAGGTTGGTTTAAAGATTTTCAAACCGTAGCGAACGGTTTTGTACGCGGCTTATGCTGAAAACCGGCCAAATGAAACCAAACAAAACTTTAATGTTATATGCATTTTAATCTCTTTTGCTATTTAGTATTTGACAAGTTTTGTTATATATATATCATGGTGGGAAGTTAGTTTAAGATTAAAATTAAAAACATAATATGGTTAAAGATGAGGGGACAAACTTGTAAGTTAAGTAAATTGTGTTTAAAAGATAAGTTTACCCATTTTTACACATGCACTTTATGCATTAGCATTTATAAAACTCTTAGAATAAGATAATGTTATTAGGATGCACAAATTGTAAGGATAGACACCATTATAGTCTATTATTATTGATTATGCGAATTATGTTATATGGTGTCTAATTTCACTAATAAACCTGTTACCGTAAGATAACTAATTCCGGATCCAATTCAATTATATCTATCAGATTATGCGAATTGTTATTATGGTATAAACTATAAAGCCCAAAGCACACTATGCAAATAATGTGTTATAAGTTGAATATTGCAAATTATCTCATGCAATTTTATACATCCCAACAAGCACATATAAATTACTATCAACTGATCTACATTTTGATGACATGTAATTGATCTAGTATCACGCACTTTTATATATCAAAAAAATGGTCAAAATAACATTTTTGTTCATTATTACACTTACATATCAAAATTGGTATCCATCTTACAATTACAGTATTTACTACCATCAATAACAAAATCCAAGATTTTGTTTTAATATAACAAAATCCATGTTTCAGATGGATAATCTAAGAAATCCAACATTAGCTAACGAAGCAGCTAAATTTATTCACATAAAGTTCATGCTAAAATTAAAAACTAACCTTTTAAGTTCATTATAGCTTTTAACAAAACAAAACCTAGTATCAAACACAAACAAATTCTTTAAACTTTCCAACATGTTTTGGTATCTTTCTCTGAAAGAACAAAAAGATTTATAAGATTTCACATATAATAGCATTACTTGAAGACAATTTTAGATTTTGTATATATAGATTTTTAATAAACAAATTACATCAATAGGAAACAACTTTGATGACAAAAGCCTAGTGCCACGGCACCTTCATTGGCAAGAGATTTCCAAATCCTTTAAAAATTAACGCAGACATGTGTAAAAACTTGATTGTTAAATCAATTATAGTAGTTATGCTATAATATAACAAAATAAGCACCAAATTCAACCCAATCGACAATTTCTTAGGGTAAACAATATTCTGAAGATGTGCTTTATTAATGAAGTAAATAGAACAAATCATATTAAATTCAAGGAAAAAGAAAAATGTTTACAAAATCAGGTAAGTCGTAAACAGAAACAATAATCTAGTTCTTCAAAGTATATTACCCTTAATCATAGTGTAATACAGTTGAAGGCCATAACGGAACCACCTAAATACAAAAAGTTTCATTTTTGGTACGTGCTGAAACGGGTCGGGCCATGGCAAGTTGGATTGATCAACACTTTTTGGTGCCACTTGTATTATTAATATACAATATTTTAACTATGAATACAAAAACAATATTATTATGATGACAAACTAAATATTTGAATAATCAATTTATGACGTATGTATTAAATGTTATAAATAAACTTTGGGAACCCATTTGGCTAATTTTGGTTCTTATAATCAGATGCTAGGCCCAAACTAGGGCTGTTCACGAGTCGAGCCCGAGTCGAGCCAGGGTGTTTTCGAGCTCGGGCTCGAAATTAAATGGGGCAACTTAGTTAGGTTCTAGCTTGATTTTGAAGTTAAACGAGCTTAAGATCGAGCCAACAAGCCGAGCCATGACTCGATCCGAACCAGAGTCGATTTTGGCTCGGTTACAAAAATGATCCAAATCAGCACAGGACGTGTCAACTAAACTTTTTAAAGCTAGTTTTAATCGAGCTTTTTTGGAGCGAGCCACAAGCCCGAGCTTCGAGCCTCGAGCTTTTTGAACAGCCCTAGCCCAAACTGGTTTAGCTTGAAACCAGGGTAGTTAGGTCAAAGAAAGTTAAACCTAGTTTTTGCCATCACCGGTTAGGGTTGAAACCAGTTTTTAAAGGAGAAATAACCAGGTTCAAACCTGTTTGGTTTAGGTTTGACCGCGTTAAACCCTATTCGGTTTTGGTGTGACCAGGTTAAAACTTGAAACCAGTTCAGTTCGCTTTTGCAGCCTTGTAAGCTTCTTATGGGCTCCAACTCAATAGACGACATATACTCCATTCAATTTAAAAAAACAAAGCAACACCAACATTTAAGTAACTTCAATTAATAAAAACATAATTTAATAGTCGGGTTTTCAGTTGGTACCATGTATGTAAGTCTTCCAGCCTCGATTGCAGAAACTCGACTGCAGAAACACCTCCAGAGTTCCAGCATGACAGTCTCGCCCAAGAATCTATTAAAAAATATTCATTAGTTACGAAAAACAAATATCCAAAAATCCATCTTGCATCTTTAAAAACTGGTTTCGGGATAGACTAGGGGTAGCTAGTATATCAGATAAAATAAGAGATAGCAGATTGAGATGGTTTGGACATGTAAAAAGAAGACAACAAACGGCTCCCGTGAGATCAGTGGAAACTATATTTGTAGAGGGGAGCAGGGGTAGAGGTAGACCCAAATTGACTTGAGATGAGAGGATTAGATATGATTTGTTAGATTTCCACCTCTCTGAGGACATGGTTCAGGATAGGACTTCCTGGAGACGTAGAATTAAGGTTAAGGACCAGCATAAGGAGGGGTTATCTCTCGTTATAACTTTTTATTATCCTATTTAGTGTTTTCATTTCCTATTTAGGGTTATTATCTTTATCATAATAGTTATTATTATTATTATTATTATTATTATTTAGTCTATCTACTATAAATGTTGATTAAATGCCACCACTAGTATATTGTTTCTAGTATATAGTATTAATATACTACTATTTTTTTTTCTTTTATATATATTATCTATTTATTTTTTGAGTCGGGGGTCTCACTGGAAGCAACCTCTCTATCCTTAGGGATAGAGGTAAGGTTTGTCTACATCTCACCCTCCCCAGACCCTACTTTAGTTATTTGTGGAATATGCTAGGTATGATTGTTGTTGTTGTATCTTTCCTTATCGCAGCTCTCTACTTTAAATTAGTTATGCTAATGATCCACAAGAGATCGAGCGTAGCTCGTCTCATGATTAATAGTTTTAATGCTTGGGCTCGACTTGTTTAACTTACAAGAGCTTAAGCTCGAGCTTAGCTCATAACGAGCTTTACTTATAAAACACAAGCTCCGCTCTTGATTTGTTTTCAATCTCGAGCTTTACTTATTTATAATTTATTAATTTATATCATTTTTATTTTTATTTCAATAACATTCTACTCATAAACTTTATATAAAGCATAATATATATTACTTTAATTTAGCATGATCAAATAGTTTTGTAAAATTTTCATAAACTTATTTCAAAAAGCCTTGTAACTACTCACCATAGGATGACATTGGCAATGGAGCTTGTTTCCATTTCGTGATTCCAAATGGCCAAGAACAATGTACATCCAACCTGAGATACATGAAGATAATGTAGTCAATTAAGCTTAAGGTGCAAGCATATAATTGCACATTTGCAAAAAAACTCAGATTTTAACAAACTAAAATCTAAAATCAATTAAAAAAATGCCCACCATAGAAATGTTCTTTAGAGAAGTCAAACAATCAGAATGGTGAAGTCCATAGCTGATGCATCAACAGAGCAACTGCGAGCGATCTTAGCCTTGCTCGTTTGATATGTCAACAACTTCAAACACACAGCATTAACAGGTCTTCAGTATAACTCCTTAAATAATCATAACTCTGGAGAGAAATTGTACATTTTGTATCCTTCCAAATATGCTTTCGTTAATAGTACCATGTCCCCTAAAGATGCTAATGTGGCAGTTGACACCATTTGCCGCTTGCTTATATTCTTAACCGCCTACATAACATATACAGTTTGAACACACATATTATATATCTTAGACTATTGTTAAGACCCGAACGGAAGACTAACCTTGCTTTGAAATGGTGCCAATAGCACTCTCGGTCGCCTAGACCGCACATACTCCAATGTAGAAACTGAGATCATATGTTAGTGGCATTCAACCTGCAAAAGGTTATTTAAAGTCTTTAATTCATTTGACATTAATTAATCTAATAAATATAAACAAAGGCTACCAAATAACAAACCACACTTGTAATCCTTCCACTCCTCGCTTTGCAGTGCATGTATGTTGTCCTTACCAGGAGTCTTGCAACCAAATACAATTAATATAAAATGTCATCCCGTAAATAGAGTTTTAAATATAATAAGTAAATATTATATAAAACACTTTCACTCACTAATGAACTTTACAGTTGAGGCCACCTATTAAACTGTCACCTGGGACAGCGACCAGCACCACAAATCATAAAAAAGAATTATGAATAAATATTTAAAGAAATCAAGAAATTACCTAGACATTCACAATCGATCAAAGTTTTGCGATGAAAGTTATATAATTGTAAAAAAAAAACATACAATAATAAGATTGTGAAAACACATAATTGGTAAGTAGTTTCCAATCCATTAATAAGAGTTATTTTCAAGCCGAAATAAACAAAAGCAGGTCATATGCCCACACAAAAATCATGTAAAGCTTTGTAAGAACAAAAGAACCTAATCGATAGTCACCAAACCATAAGCTGCAGCTGAAATACAAGATACAATTTCGTATGAAATAATTTTATTGGGTGCCTAATCGAGAGGTAAGAGGCTTGAACACGCTAATCTAAATCACCTACCAACATCAATTTGCCCTCTGGCTCCGGTTGGAATTTCTTACTGGCGACATAGACTCGGTATAACCAAAATCAATCCAACTGATTGTGGATATGGAATCATCAATTGTGGATATCCTAAGTGAAAAACAACATTTTAGAAAGCGAACAACAAACCAAGAAGAAGAAATCAAACCAGGAATCTTGATTTCTTTAATTCAAACATATGTTTCTTGAATTAGATGAGAGAGAGAGAGAGATTTATGATATTTGAATTTCAAAACCTGCTCCGTGTGATGATTTTAGGGTTATTCTCAATTTTGAATCGACAGACGGGATACGCTGGGCGGGATATGTAGGTTTTGAGAACATGTGCATTACTATGTTGTATATTGTGCATAAAGAGTACTAAAACTCTTAATTTTAAGAGTTTTGTTAAATTACTATTTTGTCCTTCCTATATGTATTATAATATATAGTATAGATATAGGATTAGGATCATGTAGAAATTGTTTGAGAATTGAAAACTATTAGAACCATTTTTGATCAAAAAAATCATAAAACACAAAAATAAAAAAGTAAAAAAACCAAAGTTATTATTTATCATCCTAGTTTCTAAAAAAAAATCTCGGTTTAACTAAATTTTACATATATGTAACATATATACATATATGTACACATATATTTTTTTCCTATACACACATGTATAATTTAAGGTAAATGGCAATGTACATATGTGTACATTACGTAACTAGAGATTAAATGAAAGTATACATATGTGTATAGATATCATATGAATTAAAAAGAAAAAAAATTCGGTTTTTTTTTAAATTTCGGTTTAGCTAAATTATACATCTATGTGCACATATGTTTTTTTTCCTATACACATATGCATAATTACACATATGCATAATTTAAGGTAAATGATAATATACATATGTGTACATTACGTAACTAGAGATTAAATGAAAGTCTACATATGTGTATAGGTTAAAAAAAATAGGTTTTTTGAATGAAACCGGAATGAAATATAAGAATTTTGCTTTTTTTTAATTTTTTAGAATTTTTGTTTTTTTTTGTTTTATAATTATTTTTTTAGAGGTTTTTTTAGTGGCCCAAAAATGGTTCTCAAAGTTCTCAATTTGTCAATGGTTCTTTTAGGATCCTTACCCTATATATATATATATATATATATATATATATATATATATATATATATATATATATATATAGTTAGTAACTTTATGTTGCATTATGAGTTGTACTTTGTGCTGTGAATTTTGTACTTGCTTATAAACTTAGACCATTTGCTATAACCTTTGTAACCCCAAAACCGATTGCTCTAATCTCTGTACACTCTCCTCCTCCACCACCACCACGGCCTCAGCTCCGATCACATTGTCGACTCTTTTTCAGTTCTTTTCTTCCTCTTTCCGGTGACTTGCCTCCAAATGGCCGTCTATATTCAGGTTAGCTTCCATCATACGGTTTTCGATCTTCTCTTATTGTTTGTGGTATTCATTTAGTTTTGTGTGTCAATTGAAGTGAACCATCACATTTGCTACTGGAAGGCGAAATTCAAGATGTCTTAGGTACAATAATTTTTGTGATTAGCTATTAGGGTTTTTCATATTTGTGCCAAATTATCTATTTCGTTTGCATTAATTGGACTTGGTGCCTGATTTGTTTATAATGGGGTGATTCATCGTGTTTATTGTGATTACTTTGTTTGTTATTGAATCGGTTCGTTGTTAGATTACCTTATCAACGAATTCATTGATATCACATTCAAAGATCCTTCCACGGGACTTACAATTGGTATCAGAGCCTATAGACATGTTCTAGGCTTCGTTTAAGGTGATATCAAAGATTCTACCGGTGATTTTCGGTTGTTTTTGGTTGAAGAATTCTGGAATTTGAAGAAAGATTGTTCTTCGTGTTCTTCGGGTTGTTTAGACTTTTCTGGAAAGGATTTGGGTTGATCTTCGAGTTAAATTCAAATCCCTTCATTCTCGGGATTTGACTATATCTTCAAAGATTACCATATCTAGAGTTTTGATAGTTTTTGGCCAAATTTTGAAGGTTCTCGGGCAGAATTTATCGTTTTCGCTGATCTTATTGGGTTCTCGGGAAGTTTTGATCTTTCTCAGTGGAGTTATTGGGTTCTCGGAAAGATTTGATTGTTTTCAGCCAGTTTTGTATGTTCTCGGTCAACTTTCAGTGTTATCGGGCATTTTTTATCATTCTCGGTCAGTTTTTAGTGTTCTCAGGCATTTTTAATCGTTCTCAGTCAATTTTCAGTGTTCTTGGGCACTTTTGATCGTTCTCGGTAAATTTTCAGTGTTCTCGGTTTAATTATCAGAATGCTAGCGACACTCGTATAACGGATTATTAAAAAAATAATAACATATTTATTCATTTGTTGGCAAAATCCAGCTATTGGTGCCCGGGCGTTGATAAAACCCGAGCTTTACTACGACGAGTTGTAAGGGCCCGATCCCGGTAACCCTACATTCGGTGTTGGATTTACTCATAAACTCAGTTTGATACAGCGGAAGCATAATCAATTTGGAGCGGAAACTAAAAATTTTTACATAACAACCTTATCCTCTAACTAATTTTCAATATGGATAGCCTCGTATGCGCCTCAAGTTTGCCACGTCAGCAATAATACCTGCATGCATACTAAAAGTCAGCTACACGCTGAGTGAGTTCTAACGTTTCTTTCTTTTAATTAAATTTTGAATTATAATTAAATCACATTCTTTATTTATACGCGTCGTAACATTCGTCTATAACTAGTCCTGTACATACTTGCTCATAATTGAGCCTCCTATTCTTACTCATAATTGAACCATATCAAATTAAAGGGATTTGTCATCCTAACTTGCTGCATGTGCATGAGGCCCGAAAGCTCTATGCACGAACATGCAATCATTCATTCACATCAATACACATATTATTATTTACGCCGGTAGTTGATAGGACTAGTCCCCTACCTTCCTTCTGTTCTATCCTCTAACTTTTACTCGTACAAATGGTATCCGTAGCTGGACCATACATTCACACAACGTATATATATGCATTTAACATTATCATGCCATGCAATCGTACTACCGTTACACACATAACTAATAACTACTGTACTTAGTATCCCTAACTGGACCACCTATTCATTATATCCATAACTGGACCATTCATTCATTGTATCCATAACTGGACCACCTATTCATTGTATCCATAACTGGACCATTCATTCATTGTATCTATAACTGGACCACCTATTCGTTGTATCCATAAGTGGACCATCTATTCATTGTATCCATAACTGGACCACCTCACCCTAGTATCCATAACTGAATCATGTTATACATATTATTCTAATCAATCAAATCGTTGTATCTATAATTAGACCACATTGCTATCACAACACGTGCCCGAACACAGTATAGGCTTTTAGTCCTTCATTGTGTTCGTGCATGTGCTTTTCCGTCCATACACTCTACGCAAGTATTAGTAGGGCTTGCTCCCTAACTCTTTCTATTCTATAAACTACCATTCAAACATTTAAATACATATTAATGAATTAATACGTAATCACGTCCTTATAAGATAGATATAATTAATTACAAATACATATATCTATTAACATACGAGTATTCATACAGCCCCAGAAACGTTTAAAGGAAAAAGGGGGCTAGAACTCACCTATAGATCGATTCCTTTCCGAATTAATAGTAATTCCCTTCTTCAATAGAGCTCGACTAACTGTTAATAATGTACACGCATTAATCCTCTATAATTTCTTATCATTCATTTCTAAAGTTAACGGGGTTAACTTTTAAATTAACTGAGTCGACATATAACCTTCTTAAACCGATCTTATTTATTTAATATACTTGGCCTTATCTTATTAATGAACCGTCTTTATTAGTTTGCATTCTTAAGGATCTTTACTATTATCATATATATATATATATATATATATATATATATATATATCTTTCTTTATTATTAGTTTACGTTCTCAACACGTCTAAGAGTTAACATTTCTTTAAACTTGTTCGGGTTCACGTTGGGTTTATATTTGATTCATGCTCGGTTACGTTCTCATTCATAATTTTTATAAGCTAGCTATTTATATTAACGAACTCATATTACTTAAGTATTCTTAACCATTCGGGTTCGCGTCGTTTCATATGCTTAAACTTTCCTAACGAGTCAGGTCTCGGGTTCGAGTTTCATTCAAGTCCTTACATCACTACCATCCTTTCATTATTATTATTATTATTATTATTATTATTATTATTATTATTATATAATCCACCAACAACCCCCACTAACCCTAACCCCTCATCTCTTTCTTCCTTCCTTTCTTTCTTCCTTTCTTTCCCGTCGCATAGGGAGCTTCGCTTGGAGTGTTTCACTTGGGCTTTCGCATAACTAGTGTTGGGGATTTCAAAATAGCAACCTGGATTATTTAGAGAGTCGTGTGATAACTTTCAGATTAAAAGTTATTTTGGTGGTTCTCTAAAATACTTTAATCGGATAAAACTCTAACTTGAGACAAGAATTTCGTATGGAATTTGTGAGGAAGATGAACCAGAGAAAAAAAATCGTCAATCCAAATATGAACGATATATTAACCTAGGGCAGTTTCCAGGCAGTTTCAAAGTTAGATAACTGCTTTAAGCAGTTGTCTATTCAAAATTCAAAATTCGTTAATAAATAAACTCCAAATTAAACATATGATTATGTTTGACATAATCATAAAATTCATTTTTCTAATGAAATTTTAATGAAGCAATATTAACGAAAATAAAATTTTTCCAAGCTGACCTGGCAGCTTAACCCCATCCAGGGGCGCTGCCCCCGGACCCCGTTCGTTAGGGGCTTCGCCCCTAACATAATAGTAAACTAAAGAAAGCGTGCACTCCGCACATCCCAGAACTTGCTTAATGTTTACTATGATTAAATTGATCAAGTAGTTAATCCAATTACACTAAAATACTAACAAACCGGTTTCGCTTGACCAGTTTCGCTCGAGGGTTTCCAACAAATCGCGCGAGATTAGTTCAAGTCGCATAGGAATTTCACAGATGGTTTCGCTTGGCTATTTCGCACGGGGTTCGCTTAAATCGCCGAACATGGTCGGTTGCAGCTGGGTTTCGGATACGAGATTCACCACCCCCTTTTTTTGTTCAAATTTGGTTTAGTGGGTTGCACCTTGGGTTTCGTGCCTATCCACTGTTCACCGGAGACTCGCCGGAATTTCGTTTTCTTTATACTATTATTTGTATTGTTTAATTTTCCTTTTTGGCCAAACTCCCTTGCTGTCGTTATTATTACTAGATTGGTTGAAGCTCTTACATTGGGTTCCCTTATGTCGGTTTCATGGCTCGTTTTGTTACAAACTTTCATATATCGTTTATTCATTTGTTATTAATCTTAATAAGACATTGAAATAAAAACAAACATAATATTTACCTTAGATCTTGAATATTTGGATGGGTGAAATTGGATATTAAGATTGTTGATGTACAGGAAAATTTTGTGTGTGTATGGGTGTGGGTGACAATGATTGGAGAATGATGAGGGCAAGGATAATATTTAGGGTTTAGGGGTTTAAATAGGCAAAACCCAAAGGCTTTTAGGCCCAAAAATATGTTTAGGTCCATAACCATAATAATCTTATCCCTTCTCTTAAAATATTTATTTAATTTAATTCAACGTCACGCGAAACGATAGCTAAATTAAACTCGAAATGCTTTATTTATTTATTATCGAAACGAGGACGTTACACGAGTCAACGTGAATTCAGTCGGTGTCAGTTATGGACGTTACAGTATAAGCAACGTTGATAGAACCCCTAGCGTTATCGGTTTCGATCGTTAAGGTGGGAACTCAACGGAAATTTGACTGATGTAGTTCATGTTCGTTTACAGTACTGGAACTAAAAAAAACTTGTTAGGTTACGTTCGTCACGATACCAGAAGTAAAGCAAAAATATATAAAATTTGAGGTTGACCAATGGGGTGACGTTGGCCAGTAAACCGGGTGTTGGTCAAACCCGACCGCTGTCGATCTCGAGTGATGAATCTACGTGAATTCAGTAAATTAAAACAAAAATATAACCAAAAAAATAGCGTTTAGTTGAATGCGTCCTTTACGGTACCAAAACTTAAAACATTAAAAAATAAAAAAAAATGGCCAAGGCTGGACAGCTGCTTGGCCAATATGGTCAAGCGACACCAAACTTCAACTTCACTTACATTAGATAATTGATTACGTGAAACTTTGTATTTAATTTTCATTAAAAGTTTTTATTGTGAATTGGTACGTAATAATTAAGTAGTAAATTAGCTTATAAAAACATAACTGTCGCGAAACAAGTGCTCTCCCACTAGTAATAAAATATAGATAAGAATTTTAATTGTAACATTTTGAATTTTCTAAACTCGTATTCGTTTGCATTTAACCCAACCAGGAATATTTTGGGATATTTATTGTAAATTAAAAATCAAATTTTTATAAGTAATTAAATTTATAATATTCACTTTAGGCCCGTTATCCTTTATATATTGTTTATTTTCTATTTATTTCTTAAAATGTTCAAATATTGACCAAATAACAAATACAAGGACTAAACATGTACAAAATGAAATTCCCTCTCATTTTGGCCGGAGCACCACGTAATGGGGTGGCGTAGGCCCACTGCGCGGCGCTATGGTGCCTCTGCACAGATCGTTTAAGTTATTTCGTTTCCTAGTTAGTTATTAGCATGTAAATCGCTTACTTTTGGCATAAATCGAGTGAATTAATGTCCAAGAAAACTAATATAACTAAAATACATGTCAACATACTTAACCCCTTGATCAAGAATGAAACCTCTGGCTTATTTCATTGATTTGGTCATTAATATCGTATCTAGTTACTTAAACGAGTAAATCTTCCTTAAATGGTTCGTTTTTGTAATCTCTGTATAAAAACATCATAATTCTCCTGCCACAAACTTCCTCATACCCTGACTCACTAATGCCAGCCATCTCCTACCTCTGATCATCATCAAATCCTTCGGTTTTTGCTTATTCGTTGAAGATACAATGCTTGCTCGTTTGACTTTGCTTAAGTGGGGACCTTTGACTATTCGTTTCTGTTGATCCTTTCACTTTCTAGGTAAGTTGTAAACATAGAAATCGTTCATACATATTCCCTAGTCAATAACCTTCAATCAATTTCGGTGATTGAAGGGTGTTGACTGGTCAAATCATTTACAACTCGTTAAAAGACAAAATAGTCAACTTGTTTGACTTAACGTTTTCTCATACTTCTGGTCGGATTCAACATTCGGTACAGAAGAATTTTATTCTCGCAACGAATATTTAAGGCTACTGACCTAAACCAACTTCCAACTTGTTGTTCGGATTCTGGTCAGTACCAGCTCGCTTAAATCTTAAATATAACATAACTTGAGTTCTAAACGTCTGTTTGGATTGGTTCTAGCGACCACGAGTTCGTTTTTACTTGTGTTATCATATATCAAAGATTCAGATTCTGATTGTTTATATCGTTAGACGTGTAGTGGACGACTCGCTTATTTGTTAGCTCGTTTAATCGCATTTATTAATCGCTTGTCATTAATCTAAGGTGAGTTTGATCATTCCCCTTTTTATCAACTGTTTTCAAACATTTTGGGAACATGTGCGTACTTATTATATTTTTATATCATATATATATATACACATACACAAACTCGCAAACATAATCATTGTGTGTATATCAATTAAATGCTATTTGCAAATTGCTACATGTTTAATTGTTAACTTTATCGCATTCGGATAGATCCAACGTACTCCCATGTATAGGGTGCTCATTAGTATGATCATACGACCGTCTTAGTAACCAAAGACCGATTTGCTTGGCGAAGGTAAACCGACAATTTTAGTCATCGTAATCAATGCCTGATTCGCTTGGCAACGATTCATTGGCATACTAGCAAGACTATGGTTGTGTATATGGTTTGTTAAGCTTTGATTGATTATTACCACATAGGATGGTTTGCGTATATAACATTTTTCATTTATCTATCATATATATATTGTTGTTGTGTCAAAATCTGGTGATCATCTCACTCAACATGCGTTGTTGACAAACTCTTTTATTTTCTACGCATATGCAGGTTGCTTGTAGTGAAGATTAAAGTTGGACACTTAGATAAGACCTTAGGATTTAACAAAGAAAATCATTGCTTAAGTTTGTTTGGAAATCATATTTATCTATTTGGGATATTTTGTCATATTTGAATATTGTGTGTATTATTTGAATAAAATAATTAATTAGATATTGTCGTTTATATGTATGATAGTATCTTCGAGCTGTGAGCAATCAGATAATGCCCAGACATTTTCGCCTTAGATTGGGGTGTGACATTAATGTAGATTAACTAAATGCCTACCCATATATGGTTACTTAAAATACAATAATATCAAATAACTATGAACGTTTGCAAACATTTATTTTATTTAATAACTAGCGTACTACCCGGTGCGTTTCGCTGGGGCAGGTCGGTAAAACCTGACGGTAGTAAAACTCAAACGCTGTTGGTCCATGTTTTGAGACGACAAGTCTACTCAAATTTGGTTAGTTTCAGTTACGTGCGTTATGGTATGGGAACTAAAACAAAAAAATAAGACAAAAATAATATAAAAACTAAGGTGGACCAATAGGGTGGCGTCGGTCACCAAACCTGGGCGTTGAGGTGGTGAGTCTATGCATGATAGTATATAAAATATTTCATTGATCTTAAGATAAACCTATATAAAATATAAATGGTAATATAAGTGGAGCTTCATTATAGGTTATATCATGTGCCATACGCTAGCAATGAATACAAAACATGCTAACCCCATTTTTTCATAAGCTTCCAGTTAGATGGAAAAGTATCATTATAACCAGATACCCAAAATCCATCCGGTCGTACCGACCAATAACATTGTTGATAATCACCACGTTGATAATGATGACATTGTTTTCGAATATCTTTATCAAGCAAATCCAAAGACTGGAATTTCCAACCCCACCAGAAGTAGCCGTAGAAAAGAGTGCGGCCAAAAATTTGCTCACAAAATGACCAAGTATAGACACCATTGAACGGAATTGTATGATTACCAAGATCATCATCTCCTTATTTGACATGACCAACCATACTATGTGGAATATTATTTGTAACAAAAATATCCCATTTGCTAATAAAGCAGAAAGAAGTCGCAGAGACAGTCAAAGACGATAAAATGAGAAGGGTGAAGAGGCTATGCATTGCTAGAGATGGAGAAACCAACTTAGTTTCACAGCATAAACTTGTTTACATTTATAACAATCTCATATGTGTGTGTATATATATATGTGTGTGTAATACAATATAATACATTGTAAGGTAAAGTAATAAATACAATTTAATTACTATACAATACGTTACGATACGCTAATCAATGCTTATATTTAAAAATGGCAAATTTATAATTGGTAATATCGTAACTTAAATGGTTTTTAATAGCAAGATGGTGACTTGTTGAGTGGTCAGAGAGATTTGGTGTTTCATGTGACTAGATATAATTTAGTTTCAGCGGCACCAGAGGGTGATAGGGTGATGACGGGAGACTAAACGAGTAGGTGGCATTCACTAGTTGGATCCTTGAACTGAATGGTTTTTTTCTCATCGCACTGTTGGCCTTCGGGTGAGTATTCACAGGCGTTGGCATTAGTTGAGGCTTTTCCACTAACTGAATCCCGATGTGGTGAATTTAGGCAGTAGCCAATATGAAGGTTTTCGTTAGGCGTTAAAAAATATAGAAAAATGGTAGTTTGTTAGAGCATTCACATCCATTTCCTATCTTCAAATCCAAAATTATATTAAAGCACACAATATTTTATCTCCCCTATTCAATTAAATAATACTTTTTAAACTTTTATCATTAAATTTTCTCTCTCCTTCTCTCACAACCACATTAAAAAAATATTAAAAAATTTATAGGGTGTTACAGAAACTTTTCAAACATACAAAAATCAATGCATTTTCTCTCTCCTCCACTTATAACACCTAAACCAATTCCTAAATTATAAAAACCTCCATCACATAATTTGATGGACGGATTAAGAATGCTCTTAGAATCATTAGATGGTAGTTGAGAACGATATTTATCTAATGATTAAATCCTTCATTTTGCTCAAGATCATTTGTGTTGTTTGTGGATATGTTTTTAACGTTTTTCTTATATCTAATTAATGCCTAATTATAGGTTAGAATAATTTGTATGGGTATAAAAACAAAATTGTTACTATACAATACGTTAAAAACTATTCAATTAACACAAAAATATAATATTTGATTCACCCTTGATGTTCTGACATCCCAACAGGTTCGTTAATCACAAACCTGTCGATTTTTATTAGAATTGAATTTGTTTAACTTTCAAATTAGCACAACTAATTATCTGTTTATCATTTAATTACGAAAATTTATACACTTACTGATTAATATATGTAGATTTTTATAAAAATATTTCTGGAAATATTTGCTGATTTATTAATTTATAAAAATTCATTTTATATGTTATTTTTAACCGGTAAATCGTCCGTTTATACCAAACGAATTCCAAAAAATCCGATAAATTTTTTGAGTGATCCAAATGAGCTCCAAATTACCCTGTAAAATTTCCAGAAAGTAACATTTTTGCCAAATTACCTTTTTGAGCCAAAAACGACTGTTAAAGCTCGAAATAACGCGAATCCAGAAACTATAGCTATGATTCTTCAGTTAAACCCAAAATTTATATGTGATAATTTGGTGTATTACATGAGTTCTCAACAAAATTTCATAATTTTTCAAGAAGTTTAACTATTTTTCCCAAATAGTCGCTAATAAACGTTAATAAATTCGCCAAATATTCTCGAATTGTTGAAAAATTACCAAATTTGGAAAGGGACTCAATCATATGGTCCCTGAAGTCCCTACAAAGTGTCACATGCTAAAAACAAGCACGTCACTATCTAATCCTAAACAACCCCTAAACAAGTGTTTCGGTAATACATTTGCATTTTCGATCGTTTCAACCCTTTTTCTCTCACTTTTTCGGGTTCTTGGTCTTCTAGCTAGAGTAACTACAGGTCCTATATCACAAAACCAGGCATGTATCATCAATAATACAGCCTTGAAACATAGGGTTTCGGTTAGGGTTTCAAACTGAAGTTTTGAAAAGTAAAAAACGCTATTTAAACCTCCTAATCCGTGTTTATGGCCAAAAAAGCTGTTGATTCTGATTTCTAACCATGTGTAGGATTAAAACATATTTTTGGATCATTTTTAGGGGTTTTTGCATGGTTAGATGTAATTTTTGGTAATCAAAGATTAATTTTCATGTAAATATCATGAGTAAACCTAGTTTAAATGATCAAAAATGGTTGTTTACCTTTAGGGTTTGGCTGGAATTGTTAAAGAAGCAAGCTAGCAGGTGTACAAGGTCTGGATAATTGTGAAATGGGTATAAAAATATCTCAAAGTTTAACTTATATGTGAAAAAAAGTTAAAAGGGAGGGGGTTTCCCATGCCTTGCGGCCGCCCCCTATGTGGGTGGGGTCCCTTGGGCCCCACTTTTGTCAATTTGTCTCGTTTTGCATGCCCAAACATGAAATCCTGAGTCCGAATTTATTTTGGGTTTGGTTTTTGGCAAGAAAAATATATCGGATTCGACAAACACTGCGAAAACGAGTATTTTTCGGCCAAATTTTTGTAAAATCAGAAATACTGTTTGGTTGTAAAAATCAAAAATATTTTCATGGTCACTTAAACATATCAAGTAAGTGTTTTATAGGTCTTTTTCGGCTTAACGGATGATACAATGCTTGTTTTGGAACTAACTTTCGCGTTTAAAGTCATAACACGTAGTTAAACGAGTATCTTTTCGTTTAACTGATTTGCTATTGTACTAAGGCAATAATATCAATATGTTAGCTTATAATATATGTATATCACTTATAGATGCCCCCGGGATATCCGGGTCATAACCAGACTCGCTATGTTATTTGTTTGCTCGCTACGTAATAACCGGTTAGTCATTTATTCGATACGTAAATATTAAGGTGTACCCGGTTTTGTCTCAATTGTCACACTTGGGCTGGCTTCCAAGCCTAAACAAGCCTATTTATTTTTTGACGAAGACTTTCTTTTTTATGTTTAAGCCACCGCACTCTTCAATTTGGAGAGCCCTATAGCCTCACTTTGAGTAGACTATGTTGTCTTAACAGGGCCCACACTGACTTCAAAGTTTGGCTTGAGCATTACCCCAGGAAACCATATTCCGGCTGCCACTTGACATTCTTTGTGCCGCTACAAGGGCAGATATCTCTGACGTAACATACGGTGGGATGAAAACCCGGGTGGGCTCGGGATCCAAACTGGTAACCTCGCAAGGCCTAACTCAAATCTTTTATTGCTAATATCCACCCAAATTGACACAAGTAGGAATCGAACTTGAGTTTTATTGAAAAACTCAAACTTTCATACCACTAGATCACAAGTGGGAGATATAGGTGTATTATTTATATAAATTTTGTATGATATGTTAGATATAAATGTAGATATCTATTATTCTGTATTAAACTATTAATATACAGTGTTATGCATCACTAAAGAAGGTGGAATCATCGGAGATATCGAATGTCCACACTAAACCATAAAAAAAAGTTCTATATTCATATAACTAGTAAAACTGTAAAAAAATACAGACTTGGGGGACTTGACGTCGCATGATACCTTATAATGCACCAAGGAGTAGGCAATCCTTCCCAAAAGGAATGAAAACGGTTATGACAGATGTGACAATTCCGCAATTCCTAAAGCTTTCACAGAATCAGGCTAGTGTTCCAAGACCATAATAGACACGACAATGAGGGGATGTGCCCGGCTAGGGAGAGTATTGTGTGAAGTGTATTGTCGTCTACGCAAAAGGGGGTTTGTTCAAGGACATCACGTCTACTAACCGCTAGGAGACTAAGTATACTTCACAAAGGAGGGTTCAAAGCTAATACCTACCTATCCTGCAATACTCAATATTCGAGGATGCATTGGGATGTGGCGTGTTTTAATTAATCTCCATTCATGTGGGGGATTGTTGGAAAAATATAAATTGGTGAATGAAATTAATATATTAAATTATTAATATTAAACTCTTCATATGTTGAAATTATTGAGTAGAGTTTCTTTATAACACTTGATTAGTTTTATTAGAGTATTAAGTCTCTAATTAAAGTGAGACTCCTCACTCACCTACAGCTCTTGTATCTTTACTAGACTTGGTGTCTCATTTGAAGAAAAAAGGGAAAAGAAGTATACAAATATATATATACAAGAGAGGTATTTGGAGCATGAAAAATACTTGAAGACGTATTTGTTAGGAACCCATAGAGATGATACTTTTCTACTCTATTACATCAACATATTATTCTCCAAAATTTTTTTCTTTTCAAGAACACCAATATACCTAGTGCAGTCTCGAGTGCGAGTGCCATCTCCGACAATACACACACTGTTCCGGTTGTTGTACCCTGTGAGATGGATGACACTTTAGTAGAGACCTGAAATCTGTTTTAAGGGAAGCATATTGAATACGTGCCTCAACCACGCTCAATATATATTGTTCGTTCATCTTTTGTTGCAGTCAATGGAGTTAGCCACATGAAAGAAAAACTAAGATGAATGTGAAGATACTCAACGAGTGGAAGACTCAAGTCAAGAAGTTTCCGTTAAAGTTCTCACCCAAGACATCGATATAAATCTTTATATTAATATAAATTGTACTTTATTTTATTTCCTTTTTGGTTTTATACACGGTATTGTACTACGGTATTTCTCTTGTATAACAAGAGTATCGTTATAATTATTTTATTTTATTATTTCTAAATAATATTGCAGATGGTATGAAGATCAGATCTGAAAGATCTCGCTTTAATCGGTAAGTTCTCGCCTTTCCTTAAAGTTTTCGCTTGCGTACGTTGCTTTAGTTATCACTGATCTTGAGTTTATAACTTGAGTAGTTGGTCATGGGGTGTACGTTACTGAAAAAGTTGTCGCTTGCTTTAGTTATCATCTTATTGAGAAATGAATATTTAATTAGGTGTTAAATAATTCTAGGTCAAAACTAATTATAATATACAAGAGAAGAAGCATGTGATTGATTTTTGTGCGCAAGTTGCTTATGCATAATTTAAGTTGTCTTATGTTTGTATATGTTTATGCCCTGTTCCTTGTAATTTGGTACCTTAGAGTTTACCGAGTAAATGTGCCACGGAAAATCTTTGGAAGTGCCCTCTTGAGTGCAAAGCTTTCTTTCTTTTCGATTGATCGAACTTGCTTGCTTACTTGGTGGCTTAATTTTGTGCTGTGTTTGATGAATCTTAATTTTGTGCTCTAGGCTTCTTTACCAATATAGACCATATATTACCCATTGATATAGGTAAACATACTTTGATTGATGTTGTGCATAATACCAGTTGCTTATATATAATTCAAGTTGTTTTTATGTTTGTATATGTATTTGTCCCTGTTCCTTGTGATTTGGGACAAGAGTTTGCTGAGTAAATGGTTGTTGTATCACAGAAACCTTTGGAAGCGTTCTCTTGAATGCAAAGTTTCCTTATTTTCGATCGATTGAATATGCTTGCTTACTTGAAATCTGGTTTTTTGTGCTCTAGGCTTCTTTACCAGTATAGATCCATATATTACTGATGATAATGAGCTTCTTAAATGGATCGAAATGCCCAATATCCAAAACAAACTGAATTACAATGGTTCTCTACGAGATACAGAAACACCACCCGGGAGCTTCGTTGGGCAGAATTTCTAACTAGAATTCCTGATACAGGCACACCACGAGAATTAGAATTAGCCTTCCAAGACCACCTTCTAACCTCCCAAGAAATTAGAATAGCAATGGAAATAATATCTCTTAAGTATAGAGAATAATAAATATTAGGAAATCAAGTCTGAATTTCATTTCCTTTTTTCGTGTACATATTTGTAAAAGAAAGAAAACTAAGAAAGCCACTACCACCTCACAGTTTCCTACACTTGTGGAATCTCAAAACAATTTTTTTATGACAACTTCAAATGAAACAAAATAACTAAAGGAAAGTTCTGAAATAAACTAAAGAACATGCCATGAAATAAAACGTGGGGTCTTTTAACTTAACTTGAGGAAGTCAAGTATTTGGATACTCCAGTTGGGCCTGTTGGAGGAATCTGCCAAACAATTGAATAACCGAAAGCAATAATAAAATTAAACCTGTGTCGTGTGTAATCACAATGCCTTAAAAGCGATTTGAGCACTACTGGGGTACAAATAGATGTTGCCAATCGCTCTCCAAGGTTAGCACAGAGATGAATTGAAGTATTCTTGTGTACTCAAGAAGAAATCAATGATGAAGATTGGATGAACGTATGATCAGAGAGTTGTTGGGGATAATGGTTAATCTAATTAGGGTTAATATAAAAAAGAAAAAATTGTTTTTCTTTTATTAACCACCGTGAGTATTAATATATATTAATTTTATATTTAATAATATTAAACATATGTTGACTTATTTTATTCTTTTTATTCCAACAATCCCCCACAAAAAGATTGTCACAACAATTCAAAATATTCTGATCATATATTGAGTTTGTTTTGTACATAAGTGTTAATATATTACGATTTGAATTAACACGTAGTGGTGTGAGGCAACATTAGAATTTCATTAAGTGAATAATTCTTAAACTTAATGAATTCAGATGAGACCCCCACATCACGTATCAAACCCGGTGTTCTATTCAATCTTCGCGGTACTACAACAAATTATGTGGCCATTTACAAACCTTGGAATTCATGAGTGATCTAAAGCGATAGCCCATATCTCTTATAGAAAGCGGCCTCACCTTCACACTCATATAGGTGATTTCAATTAAAAGTCTACCTCATACATAGACTAACCCACACTTTGGTTATGAAATCATTAAGCACATAAGAATGTTCAACCTCTACACATTTTCGGTGAATTCATCAAGTTCGTCTCAAAGAACCACCTCATTAGGCTATGAATTCATTAAAAGATAATTCTCAACCTTTATTTAAAACACTACCTTTCGCCATAGGGATGAGAATGTAGTGTAAATTAGGATTCATATGGTTTCGTTTGACCACTGTGGGTGCCCACCATACGATCCTCACTATTGGGCTTAAGCCCCATCCCCCCTCGACGTTGATAAGACCAAACCTTTAGTCAATGCAAAGCCATGACACCGTCTTTCATGGAAACCTTTAGTTAATGGATCAGCCAAATTTCTTTCAGATCTCACAAATTCCAAAGCCATGACACCGTCTTTCAACATATGTTTTACCAAACCATGCCTTAGGCGTATGTGTCTTTTCTTGCCATTATACACATCATTCTTGGCGACACTTATAGCAGCCTGTGAATCACAATGAATAGGAATAGGAGTTACCTCCCTTCCTCATTGTGGAATATCACCTAATAAACTTCTCAACCATTCTGCTTCTTGCCCTGCTAACTCAAGAGCAATAAATTCAGACTCCATAGTGGAGCGTGCAATACATGTTTGTTTAGAAGACTTCCATGAAATTGCACCACCTCCTAACATAAACACATACCCACTAGTAGAACTTACTTCATCATTATCAGAGACCCAATTAGCATCACAATATCTTTCTAACACGACAGGAAATTATTATAATGCAAACTTAAGTCTATAGTACCCTTAAGATACCTTAATAATCGATGAACCGCATCCCAATGTTCCTTACTAGGATTATGTGTATAACGACTGAGTCTACTAACTGTATAAGCTATGCCTGGTCGAGTGTGGTTCATTAAAAACATAACACTTCCTATGATCCTTGCATATTCAAGTTGTGATACACCTTCACTTTTATTCTTTTTAGGTGTACACTAGGATCATAAGGAGTTCTTACGGGTTTTACATCAAAATAACCAAACTTTTTAAGTACTTGTTCAATATAGTGTGATTGATTTAAAGAAATACCATATTGATTTCTTTTTATTTTAATTCTTAGAATTACATCAGCCTCACCCATGTCTTTCATCTCAAATTTAGATGATAAAAAAGATTTGGTTTTACTGACATCATTTACATTAGCACCAAAAATCAACATATCATCCACATATAAACATATAATGACATATCCTAATTTAAATTGTTTAGAGTATACGCACGAATCAGAATTATTCACCAAATAACCATCCATTTTTAAGGTATTATCTAATTTTTCATACCATTTCTTAGGTTCTTGTTTCAACCCGTATAAAGATTTTTTAAGTTTACATACTTTATTCTCTTGACCTGAAATAATAAATCCCTCAGGTTGTAACATATAGATCTCCTCATCTAAATCCCCATTTAAAAATGTTGTTTTAACATCCATTTGATGAACAACTAGATCATGTATAGATGCTAAAGCAATAAGTGACCTAATAGTTGTGATCTTAGTTACCGGAGAATATGTGTCAAAATAATCAATTCCTTCTTTTTGAGTAAACCCTCTAATTACAAGTCTAGCCTTGTATTTATCAATAGTTCAATCAGGTCTTAGTTTTTTCTTAAAAATCCATTTACTAGTAATGGGCTTAGTCCCTTTAGGCAATTCAGTTAATTCCCAAGTATTATTAAATAATATAGAATCTAATTCACTTTTAATTGCCTTTTTCCACAAACTAGCATCAACGGAAGTTACAGCTTCTTGATAAGTTTTAGGATCATTTTCTATCAAGTATACAGAAACAAATTCCTCATTAAGCATATCAATCTGAAAGTTTTCAGTTAAAAAAGTTGTAACAAAATCTGGTCCATAACTAGTCTGAGTTCTACATCTCTTACTCCTTCTAGGCTCAATATTATCAATAATCTCATTAATAGAACTAGAAGATGGTTTATTAGCAGACAATATAGCATTAGATAACACAATATCTTTACATCTTTTCAAGGGAAATTCATTTTCAAAAAATTCAGCATCTCTAGATTCAATAATTGTTCTATCACTTAATAACATGAATCTATATGCAGCACTATTTTGAGCATAACCAACAATACCGAATCTATAGTTTTAGATCCAATATTGGTTCTTTTAAAATCAGGCAATCCAACTTTAGCCAAACACCCCCACACTTTAATAAACTTTAAATTAGGAGCATAGCCTTTCCATAGTTCATATGGTGTTTTATCTTATCCTTTATGTGAAACTCTATTAATTACATGACAAGCAGATAAAACAGCTTCCCCCCACATGTTATCAGATAACCCCGAACTTAGAAGCATAACATTCATTATATTTTAAGGGTTCTGTCTTTTCGTTCGGCTATGCCATTCTATTCAGGAACATAAGGTGCACTAAACTCATGCATAATACCATTTTGTTCACAAAAATTCTTTAAAAGTGTTAGTAATATATTCACCACCTCTATAAGATCTTAACCTTTTGATTTTTCTACCATGTTGGTTTTCAACTTCAGATTTATAAATCATAAACGTTTTGTCGGCCTCATCTTTAGACCTTAAGAGATAAACTTTAGTATATCTTGAATAATCATCAATAAAAGTCATATAATAATGCTTACTTCCTTTACTAGTTGTATTTTTAAAATCAGCTAAATCTGAATGAACAAGTTCTAGCAAATCAGTACTCCCACTGGTTACCTTTTTAAAAGATTTTTTAGCATGTTTGGCTTCTACACATACATGACACTTAACCTTTTCACGCATATTACTAACATGAATCGTGCCCGCATTTTTAAGTCTTTTAATAAACGAAAATCCAACATGACCTAATCTAGCATGCCACATATCAGGAGACTCAACAATATAAGCAGAACTAGATGCATTATCAGAAACATTAACAGTGTTCATCACAAATAATCCACCACTAAGATAGGCCTTCCCAACAAAGTTTCCATTCTTTGAAATAATAATTTTATCATATTCTATTACTTGTTTTAGGCCAACTTTGTTGAGAATTACCCCAGATACTATATTCCTACGAAGAGAAGGAACATATAAAATATCAGATAAAGCTAAAGTTTTTCCAGAAGTAAGTTTTAGAAGAACCTTCCCTTTGCCGTGAACTCCAGCCGTGTCCCTTGTTCCCATGTAAACCAGTTCACCATTAACCACTTCTTGAAAATCAGACATTAAACTCCTGTTGTTGCAATAGTGCCTTGAAGCCCCAGAGTCTAAGATCCATTCAGTTTTGCTTTCCACCATATTCAGTTCAATCACAGCAGCAATTATTTCTTTATTTTCAGCAACATTTAGTTGAGCACCTTGATCTTTCCTTTCATGACATTGATAAGCTTTGTGACCAGTTTTCCCACATACATAGCATTGAGACGGTTTTTTCTTGAATTTTCCATCAGTTTTTGAAATACCAAGCTTCCCTTTTCCCATAATTTTTAAAGTTGTTATTTTTCTTGTCTTTCCCCTTATATTTATTACCCTTTTCAGTTCTTGAGGACTCAATAAGATTAGCATTAGAAGCATTTAAAGAAATGTTGGAAAGCTTATCTTTGAGTCGGTTAGCCTCTTCAGTTCGCATATTGTAACACCCCGACCAAAGGCGGATTATACATCGGGGCGCCACATATTGTTTCATTACTCGTGACACTATTGGTGTCAATATTTATTAATACACATTTTATCGCGCACGCGCAGCGGGGAAAATAAAGAACATAAATCAAACATAAATCAATATATTATAAATTATAACATTCAAACATCATTAACTTGTCCTGATACATTTTAATTCTAGGTCCAAAAGTAAAAACGTCCTACGTGTCCACAAGCTCCAAAACAGCTACTGCAAACCTGAACATGTGTTAAAATAAACGTCAAACACTTGCGTGTTGGTGAG
Organism: Bidens hawaiensis; assembly: GCF_021521415.1. Classification (NCBI taxonomy): domain Eukaryota; kingdom Viridiplantae; phylum Streptophyta; class Magnoliopsida; order Asterales; family Asteraceae; genus Bidens; species Bidens hawaiensis. Next base: position 69,561 of record NW_027492956.1, on the reverse strand, counting down.
AAATCAAGTTTAATACAATACATAGATAACAATAAATCTGCGCGCAACATGTGTATGTCTGGTTTTCAACAAGGGTGTAATCTGATCGGGACCAACTCTAAGAGACAAGACTGCCAGTGCTCACAATTGAGCTCACAAACAAGACTAACTGTGCATGTGTAAACAAAAGAGAAAATCATAAACGAATGTTCTCCCGTGTTCATCTAATGGTACCATGAAAACTGCGGAATAGACCGTCCATACGGTTAATGATCCACACATACAAATAAACAGCCAAGTCTACGTCCTCAACACATGGGATACTGCGCGACTAAAGTTCATAAACAGTTTAAGACTCAAGTTTTGTATGAACACATGAACATCCCAAAGCATTTAAAATAAAAAGGGATTAGATACGAGATAACTCACTTGATAAACGATGCGGTGAAAGATATGCAAGAATCAACTCTTAAACAAGCAAAGTTAACCTATAATTAAGATTATTGTTTTAACGATCTGTTTTAAGTCTTGATAATAAGTTAGCATAATTAATAAGTAAATTATTATATAATATATATATATTACCGGAAAAGCAGGGCAGAACAGGGAGGAAGACGGAGGCAGAGAGGAAGACGGCAGAGAGAGCAAGGAGCAAGAGAACAGGAGAGATTAAGTGTTTGTGAGATCCGGTATCATCCTGGTAAGGCTAATGTGGTAGCCGATGCGCTCAGCCGAAAACCCTGCCAACTTAGCTTTGTAGATTGGTATCAGAGCTCGTTGACTTAGGATAGGTGGTTAGACGTAACGGCCTAGAATACCTAAGAGTCCCTTCTCGCGCATGAGAGAAATCTCATGTTTGCGCGCTTATTGTTAATTACTCGTTATTTATGAATATGCTCGCACTTGCGCAGTATATGATTTTATGTTCTATTTCGCGATATTTCGATTTTGGTTGAATTTCGATTTTTATTGATTTTACTTACATATTCGTTTGTGGGATTTGAAAATCCGAAAAGTCATGGTGATACATGAATAGTTGATTTTCAATTTCCATTTACGATTATGTTCTGAGGTTGGAGACTTGAAAAGTCATGGTGATACATGAATTGTCAACCTCCAATACTCATTTTCTTGTATATTTTATATTGAAGATTGGAAAGTCATGGTGATACATGAATCGTCAATCTCCAATACTCGTTTACTCGTATATTTTAAATTGGGAATTCGGAAAGTCATGGTGATGCATGAATTGTCGATTTCTGATTCGAATTTGTTACCTTTATTAAGTCTGCATATTGGGTCATTTATTTTACTTTAACTTTTGATAGCATCTAACTCCGTGAAACCAAGCTTTATAAAGTTATACTTTGCGATAAAACCAAGATATTAACTAAAATTAAAACTTTTATAGAATGCCTCCGCTATCTCGCCGATTTCAGAGGAGAGAAGCCTCGCGCATGCGTAGACAGCAACGTTCCCAGGAAATGGCCGCCGCAATAGCCCAAGCTTTGAGCCAAAACAATACCAACACCTCGAGTTATAACATTAAGACATTTAATGCGGGTAACCCTCCAAAGTTCACAGGTCTCGAAGGAGCCACCGTGATGCTCCAGTGGCTCGAGAAGATAGAAAACACTTTCCTTCACACCCAATGCCCCTCAGACAGACGAACCCTATATGCTTCCAGTGTCCTGGAATCCAGAGCGCTTACATGGTGGAATGGAGTAGCCCATGCGCGTGGCGCAGAGGCTGCTTCTAGCATGACATGGGAGGAATTCAAGGAAATTCTTACGCGAGAATTCTGCCCTCCCAACGAAGTTAAGCGCCTGGAGGAAGAATTCTGGAACTTGAAGCAATACAGCGGTGAAGCGCGCGAGTACGCGACGCGCTTCCACGAGCTAAGCTTACTGGTCCCTCACCTTGTTACCCCTTCACGCCGAGCAATCGAGAAATTCCTTGGGGGTCTCCCCATGGAAATTCAAGATTCTGTATGGGCCAGAAACCCAATTACCCTCTCTGACGCCATTGAGTTGGCCGCTGTGCTCAGCGACAACCATGTCAGAGCAGGAACTCTGTTCCTGCGGGGAACTGAGAAGACCAAACCCACCAAAACTGCCCCTGAACCCGCAGAAACCAAACCTGAACCCTCAAACCATAACCAGAAACGTAGGCGCAGACAAGCTTACGCGCTTACCAACCCGCCCATAGTCCAGCAACCCGCTTACCAGCCTCTAGCATACGCCCCTCAACCTCTGTCGGCCTACCCAGCACCTCCTGTAGTCCATAACTATGCCTTAACCAATCCAGCACTCCCTGCCCCGCCAACTAAGAAACCTTACACAGGAAACCATCCATTTTGCCCAACCTGTAGATTTCACCACCCAACCCAAACCCCGTGTCGACTTTGTAACCGATGTGGCCGTACTGGTCACACTGCTGAGAACTGTAGAGTCCTTCTCGCCAATCCAATTGCGCCAACACCACCAGTCTACCCGCAGAATCCACAACCAACCTACAAAAACCCACGACCCAGGTCGTGCTATAACTGCGGTGATCCCAGTCATTTCCGGAACGCGTGCCCGAGACTACAAGTGCAAATCACACAAGCGAATCCGGTGAACCAGATTTCGAACCAAGTGACGCGTGGACGAGCTTTTAACATAACCGCGCACCAAGCGCAAGCGAATAATGACGTAGTTAATGGTACATTTTTGCTTAACGGATTTTATGCTTCTATACTTTTTGATACTGGCGCCGATCGAAGTTTTATCTCTCGCGCCTTCGAGCAGAAGCTTGCGCGACCGCGCAACGATTTAAAAGAAGATTTTTCAGTTGAATTGGCTAATGGTGAAATTATTTTAATTAACTCAGTGATTAAAGATTGTACGCTTAATCTTAACGAAAACGATTTTCTAATCGACCTCATCCCCATGCCTCTTGGAAGCTTTGATGTTATTATTGGTATGGACTGGCTTTCGAAGAATCGCGCCGAAGTTATTTGCGCCAAGAAATTGATTCGCATACCTCGAGAGAATGGTGATCTTCACATCTACGGCGAAAAACCCTCCAGTGGTCTTAAACTTATGTCTTGCGCCGAAGCCCAAAGACTCATGCGGAAGAAGTGTATTGCATTTCTAGCCCATGTGGTTAAGCCTGCTGAAGAGAAGAAGCTTCGCGATATCCCTGTTGTGCGTGATTTCCCTGAAGTTTTTCCTGATGATCTTCCTGGTATCCCTCCCGCTCGTGAAGTCGAGTTCCGTATTGATCTTGTCCCTGGTGCTTCCCCCGTGGCTAAATCTCCTTATCGTCTTGCACCCGCTGAGATGCAAGAATTGGCCAGCCAACTTCAAGAGTTGACTGCTAAAGGATTTATTCGCCCTAGCTCTTCGCCCTGGGGTGCTCCGGTGTTGTTCGTTAAAAAGAAAGATGGATCGTTTCGCATGTGTATTGATTACCGCGAGTTGAACAAACTCACCATTAAAAACCGGTATCCCTTACCGCGTATTGACGACCTCTTTGATCAACTCCAAGGTGCCTCTTGTTTCTCGAAGATTGATCTCCGCTCTGGCTATCACCAGTTGCGCATCCGCGATGAAGATGTTCCGAAGACTGCTTTTCGAACTCGTTATGGCCATTTTGAATTCTTGGTCATGTCCTTCGGTCTAACCAACGCACCCGCCGTTTTCATGGATCTAATGAATCGGGTGTGTAGGCCTTTCTTGGATAAATTCGTGATCGTGTTTATCGATGATGTTCTGGTGTATTCTAAGACCAAGGCCGAGCATGAGCAACATCTTCGGTTGGTGTTGCAGAAGCTTCGAACCGAGCAGCTCTATGCTAAGCTTTCCAAGTGTGAATTCTGGTCTGATGAAGTACAGTTTCTTGGTCATGTTGTAAACAAGATGGGTATTCATGTTGACCCATCCAAGATTGAAGCAATCAAGAACTGGATCACGCCATCCTCTCCTTCTGAGATCCGTTCCTTTCTAGGCTTAGCTGGTTATTACCGGCGCTTTATTTCGAACTTCTCGAAGATCGCTTTGCCTTTAACAGCTCTGACGCACAAAGGTAAACCGTATATTTGGGGCTCGAAGCAAGAAGAAGCCTTTCTGACGCTCAAGCGTTTGTTGTGTAAAGCTCCTGTTCTTGCGCTACCTGAGGGTAATGATGATTTTGTCGTGTATTGCGATGCATCCAACCAAGGTCTTGGTTGTGTTCTTATGCAACGAGGCAAGGTTATCGCTTACGCATCGAGGCAACTTAAGGTTCATGAAAAGAATTATACAACTCACGACCTCGAACTTGGTGCAGTTGTTTTTGCCTTGAAGATCTGGAGACACTACCTTTATGGTACTAAGTGTATCCTCTACACTGACCATAAAAGCCTTCAGCACATCTTTGATCAGAAGGAACTTAACATGAGGCAACGGCGATGGAACGAACTCATCAGCGATTACGATTGTGAGATCCGGTATCATCCTGGTAAGGCTAATGTGGTAGCCGATGCGCTCAGCCGAAAACCCTGCCAACTTAACTGTATTTTGCCGCGCACGCATCTTCACTTTGCGCCGATTCAAAGCAACCTTGAATCGCGTATTCGTGACGCGCAGCGCGCATCCATCAGTAACGGTAACCTTCGCGCCGAGTTAGCGTGTGGCGCGGAAGCGCACTTTGTCCCTAATCTGAGTGGAATTCTCTGCTATCTTAATCGCATCTGGATTCCCTTTGATGAGAATCTTCGCGCTGATATCCTGAGTGAAGCGCACAAATCTCGGTATTCTATTCATCCTGGCGCTGATAAGATGTACAAGGATTTGCGCATAACTTATTGGTGGCCCGGTATGAAAAAGGATATTGCTGTGTTCGTAGCTAAATGCCTGACTTGTTCTAAAGTGAAAGCTGAACACCAACGCCCATCTGGTTTGCTCGAACAACCAGAAATTCCTACGTGGAAATGGGAAGGTATAGCGATGGACTTTATTACCAAGTTACCTTTGACAGCAAGCAAACATGATAGCATTTGGGTAATAGTGGATCGATTGACTAAATCTGCTCACTTTCTGCCCATTCGTGAAAACTACCGTGTTGAGCATCTCGCGCAGCTTTATGTCAAGGAAATCGTCTGCCGCCATGGTACTCCTTTGAGCATCATATCCGATCGCGATGGCCGTTTTATATCTCGCTTTTGGAAATCTCTCCAATCTGCGCTAGGAACTCGCTTGGACATGAGTACGGCATATCATCCTCAGACTGACGGTCAGTCTGAGCGAACTATTCAAACTCTTGAGGATATGCTCCGATCTTGTGTTCTTGATTTTGGAGGTAATTGGGATTCGCACCTGCCTTTGATTGAATTCTCTTATAATAACAGCTATCATTCCAGTATCGGTATGGCCCCATTTGAAGCACTTTACGGTCGTAAGTGCCGCTCCCCGATTTGTTGGAGCGAAGTGGGTGAAGCTCAAATCACAGGACCCGAACTTGTTCAAGAGACAACCGATAAAATCGCCAAGATCCGTGATCATCTGCTGACTGCCCGAAGCCGACAGAAGAGTTACGCAGATCGTAGGCGAAAGCCTCTCGAATTTCAAGTTGGTGATCTTGTTCTCCTCAAAGTGTCGCCTTGGAAAGGTGTTGTCCGCTTTGGGAAGAAGGGTAAGCTTGCTCCTCGATATGTTGGACCATTCAAGATTCTCGCGCGCGTAGGAAAAGTTGCCTACAGACTAGACCTGCCGCCCGCGCTCAGTAATGTGCATCCAACGTTCCATGTATCCAATCTCAAGAAGTGTTTAGCTGACGAGAACCTTCACATTCCACTTGATGAAGTTCAAGTCGATGAAACTATGCATTTTGTTGAGAAGCCTGTTGAGATTATGGATCGCGAGGTAAAGCAAACCAAGCGCAGTCGTATCCCTATCGTGAATATTCGTTGGGAGTCCAAGCGCGGAGCCGAGTTTACATGGGAAAGGGAAGATCAAATGAAGATCAAGTACCCGCACCTGTTCTCTGCGCAACCTACTTCGAGATAAATTTCGGGACGAAATTTCTTAAAGTAGGGGAGACTGTGACATCTGCCCGATCCGACCCGACCCAGGTACCCGTTTCTCTGACCCGATCCCTTTCTTTTATGATTTAATATTTATTTATACTTATATTTTACTTTTAATAATAATATATATATATTTTCCTTCCCGCCTCTCTCTCTCTTTCTTTCCGCCGTCCCATCCCTCTTCTCTCTTTCCGCCTTCTGTTCCCTCTTGTCGCTGTCCCGCCCTTAAGCCTTGTTTCCTCTTTTTCTTCTAACTCTTTGCTTGTCCTTTGGTTCCTCCCGCCTAAGGATGTCTGCAGCTCCACGCGCCAGACTCCTTACATGGAAGCCTGCGTGAAGACATCTTGTTCCTGCGATGCGTGAAGAGAACTCTTCTCGCAGCGCGCTAAGAATGCATGTTCTTCCCGCAATGCGCTAAGAATGTATGTTCTTCCCGCGATGCGCTTAGAATTCTAGTTCACACAGCACGCTAAGGATGTGATTCTTCCCGCAGTGCGCTAAGGATTGTTGTGCCAGCCTTCGCGCTCGCGCACTCAGCCTTCCCGCGCTTAACCCTTGTATCTTCTGTTTAAGTCTAGCCGTTTGCTTTTGTGTTGTCTTATCTTTTGAGCCGTTGACCTAACCCATCTAATGTCTGAATAGTTACTTTCGGCGCAGCATGCGCACCAACCCCATTGGTTGACAGATAAAGTGACTGACATAATCTTTTGAGATCTGCTTTTGCCATGCTTGACCAGTACCTTTATCTGATCCGCCCATGCTTTTTACTGTTCCCTGTCAGCTTTATCTTGCCCCCTGCAGCTGCCATATCTTTTGATATCTTTACTTTTCAGAACTTTTTACCGTTGATATCTTTTCTTTTACTTTTTGAGATCTTTTCCCCTTTTTCTAGGGTTTGTGTCTCCTAGGGTTTTCCTATATATAATAATAATATTTTCATAACACATCACACACAAACACTTAATCTCTCCTGTTCTCTTGCTCCTTGCTCTCTCTGCCGTCTTCCTCTCTGCCTCCGTCTTCCTCCCTGTTCTGCCCTGCTTTTCCGGTAATATATATATATTATATAATAATTTACTTATTAATTATGCTAACTTATTATCAAGACTTAAAACAGATCGTTAAAACAATAATCTTAATTATAGGTTAACTTTGCTTGTTTAAGAGTTGATTCTTGCATATCTTTCACCGCATCGTTTATCAAGTGAGTTATCTCGTATCTAATCCCTTTTTATTTTAAATGCTTTGGGATGTTCATGTGTTCATACAAAACTTGAGTCTTAAACTGTTTATGAACTTTAGTTGCGCAGTATCCCATGTGTTGAGGACGTAGACTTGGCTGTTTATTTGTATGTGTGGATCATTAACCGTATGGACGGTCTATTCCGCAGTTTTCATGGTACCATTAGATGAACACGGGAGAACATTCGTTTATGATTTTCTCTTTTGTTTACACATGCACAGTTAGTCTTGTTTGTGAGCTCAATTGTGAGCACTGGCAGTCTTGTCTCTTAGAGTTGGTCCCGATCAGATTACACCCTTGTTGAAAACCAGACATACACATGTTGCGCGCAGATTTATTGTTATCTATGTATTGTATTAAACTTGATTTCTCACCAACACGCAAGTGTTTGACGTTTATTTTAACACATGTTCAGGTTTGCAGTAGCTGTTTTGGAGCTTGTGGACACGTAGGACGTTTTTACTTTTGGACCTAGAATTAAAATGTATCAGGACAAGTTAATGATGTTTGAATGTTATAATTTATAATATATTGATTTATGTTTGATTTATGTTCTTTATTTTCCCCGCTGCGCGTGCGCGATAAAATGTGTATTAATAAATATTGACACCAATAGTGTCACGAGTAATGAAACAATATGTGGCGCCCCGATGTATAATCCGCCTTTGGTCGGGGTGTTACACATATGACCAATTAGTTCTTTCAAAGACATGTCTTTTTTCTTGTGTTTGAGATAATTTCTGTAATCACTCCAAGATAGAGGAAATTTCTCTAACAGAACATTTGCTTGTAAGACTTCACACATCTTCATTCCTTCAGATAAAATAGCAGCCACAAGATTTCCATAATCGTGCACTTGATCCATTATTGACCGATCATCAGTAATTTGGAACCACAACCAATTCCCTACCACATATTTTTTTCTTCCCGCATCATCAGACCCGTATCTTTTATTCAATGTATCCTAAATATCCTTTGTAGATTTGTATTCAATAAACAAGTTAAATAAATTGTTGGTCATATGATTTAATAAATGACCATGAACAGCCTTGTTATCCTTCTCATATTTTTTAACAGTTTCTGTTGAAGGCATAGATGAAGAAGAAGCAATAATCTGAATAGGGGCTGATTGAACATAGTATTTGGATGGGTCTTCAAGTAAAACATAATCTATATCCAAATGCTCAAAAAAGATTAACATCTTTTGAGAGCAACGACGGTAATTGGTTCCGTCTAATGGTTCGAGTTTCGACATATCAGGAATAATTTTTGACAGATTCATAATCTCTAATTGGGTTATTTGAAACAAAATCGCTTTTAAATTGTTGGAGGAATCTGCCAAACAATTGAATAACCGAAAGCAATAATAAAATTGAACCTGTGTCGTGTGTAATCACACTGCCTTAAAAGCGATTTGAGCACTACCAGGATACAAATAGATATTGCCAATCGCTCTCCAAGGTTAGCATAGAGATGAATTAAAGTATTCTTGTGTACTCAAGAAGAAATCAATGATGAAAATTGGATGAACGTATGATCAGAGAGTTGTTGGGTATAATGGTTAATCTAATTAGGGTTAATATAAAAAAGAAAAAATTGTTTTTCTTTTATTAACCACCGTGAGTATTAATATATATTAATTTTATATTTAATAATATTAAACATATGTTGACTTATTTTATTCTTTTTATTCCAACAGGGCCAAGTTAATCCATTTTTGAGTCCGGCTTATGGGTGGTGGATCAAGGGTCTGATTCGGTGTCTTCCTATCATCCTCTCCATCTTCGAGAAAGTTTGACCTCAAACTTGGAAGGGGTGTTCGCCATGGTCAAAATACATTAAGGGTGGCTGAAACCCCGAATTACCTAGAAGGCCAATCTTATGAGCGTTGTCATTCACCTTAGCAAGAACCTTAAACGGACCATCGCAACGAGGACTTCACTTAAAACGACGTTTAGATGGAAATCATTCCTTTCGAAGATGCAGCCATACAAGATCACGCGGTTTAAAAAGAACGTGCTTCCTGCCTTCCTCCCCTTGTCAAGCTTGTATTTAAGGAGTTCGTTAGTCTTGGTGATTTTGTCATGAATACGTTGTTGGGTAGACTTGATATCGGCTGCCAAATCACTAGCTTCTTAAGTCTCGATCAAAAATTAAACACAAGCTAAATGAATAACTCTTGTTTATATTAATAAAAAAATATAACTCAAAAAACTGATTACAGTCTCTCAAACCCTAACTCGGTTTGACTCTTGATGAACCCTAACTTGGTTGAATTTAGATGAACCCCAACTTGGTTACATCTCGTGTGTCTCTGTAGATGAACCTTAACTCGGTTACATCTCACATGTTCTTTAATGTCTAACCATAGCTCGGTTTATATAAACTAACCTAACTTGCTAGCCAAAACATTACCAAATACAATAACAAAACAATTCGGAAAACATAACCAACTATGACCGACTTGTCACTGTTTTGATCCCTCAAGTTCACCGACTTGTGACTTGGAGTCTGAAATTACCAACAGCTTCTTGACTGAATTTGGTGGACGTGTCGAGAACAGCAAGATCGAGGGGTGTTGGTGGGTTCAAGCCATACACAACCATGAAGGGACTGGTTCCCCTTCAAGCCATACACAACCAAGGGTACGGTTAGTGACTTCGGTTTGACCGTCAGTTTGAGGGTGGCTTGACATGCTAAATTTGAGTTTAGTGCCCAACTTTCGCCACAAAGTTAACCAAAAATGGTTAGAATTTTTACATCTCGATCACTACTTATAGTCTTTGGCACCCCCATGGAGACGAACTATTTCTTTGAAGTAGAGGTTAGTAACCTAGATAGCATCATAGGTAGTATGGCAGACAGCAAAATGAGCCATGTTAGAGAATCGATCGACCACAACCATAACTAAATCCTTTTGGCGCTAGGTAATATGATGATAAAATCAAGACTAACATCCTCCCAAGGAACAACCGGTACTAGAAGTGGCTTGTATAAACCCTGGGTAGATGACTGACCTTTGGCTCTGTGACACGGTAGGCAACGCCGAATAAAATGTTCAACATCACGGTTTAACCTAGGGAAAAAATTGACTTCGCAGAATATCAACTATATTATCAATACCCACATGGACTGCTAAACCTCCTTCATGAGCTTCTTGTATGATAACGAATATGACGTGTCACAACAAAGTTGCTGCCTTTTGAATAGAAACCCCTTATAAACATGATATCCACCCTTAGCATGATGCTAGCAGTTGGAATAGATCTCTCTAAAGTCGGGATCCGATGGGTAATCGTTCTATAAGAGATCAAACCCAATAACTCTCGGTTGAAGTGAAGTACAGAATACCTGCGTGAGAGAGGATCAGCCCCTTTATTAAACCTGCCAAACTTGTGTTTGGTAGTGAAAGTGAAGGAATTCTACTCATTTAGCATGAGGGGGCTGCAACTTATGTTGGCTTTGAATGTACTTTAACGCATCATGATCCGAATGTAGAATGAACTCTTTGGAGATCAGATGTTTCAGTTGGGATAAAACAACTCCAATTCCTACTTCCAACGGTCATATTTCAAGCGCTAGTAGGCTTGGGCTTCCTGCTCGTGCCTCATTCATTGGATAGTGTTGTGGTGTACGTGGCACCGGCATTGGGCAGCGACCCCCTTTGCTGGACCACAACGGTTAGTATTAGGAAATGTCTTTGGTTCTTGCTTTTATATATGTGCAATGCTCAGCTAAACTTTATAAGCTTTATGATGTTCATTCGTATATTAAATCATCTTTTTTTTTGTTTCACAAATCTCTAAATCTCACCATATTGGTAATTTAAGTAGGATGAAGTTAATCACGTATTCGATCACTAATGAATCTGTAAATTGTTTATGCAATTCATGTTTTGTGACAATATAACAAAAGCTTTCCAAAAGACATACATTAGCAAGTCAAAATTCATATCTCCAATAATATATATATATATATATATATATATATATATATATAAAATAAAAAAATCCCACAAATTATTGTTAAATATCAAACAAAGAGACAAACTACATATACTAATTTATGAAACCCCAACTCATAGTCTTTACCTTGTTTTTCTATTTAAATTTCAACTCATTCAGTTATTGTTGGCATTGGTGTTGTTGGCACATTCTTGTTGTTGTTGAAGGCACCATGTTTTAGCCTCAAGGCCCCCACGACAATTGACCTGCAACATAGTGAAACCCCAAAACCTGCCTAAGATGCAAAAAGAATATGTATTAAGGGGTGCTTATCCAATTTTGCCTATACGTAGGTCATTGAAATGATTGTCACAAAGTGAGTATTGAATGGTAACTAGGTATGTTCAGGGTTCTGTTTGAAACTGTGAGACTGCTCATACCGGTCATCGGTTTGATTTCACGGTCAATTTTTTTATTCAACTTTCAGTCAGTTGGTTTAAAAAACTTCAATGCGTAATGAACTACTTAGTTTACGATTTGAAAATTTTAAACCGTATAAAACCTTGCCGGGCAATAAGATTTGAATGTAATTTAGATTTTTAGAATATTTTATATAACACATATTTGAGTATATATATTTTGACTTAGGTTTTATAAAATCAAAACCGATCTAACTCTATTTGTTTACTTAACCCACAATTTACTTAATTGAAATATAACGAGTCTCTAAATCAAATAGCTAGGTTTATATAGTTTGATATTTATGTTGAGTCTAATGTATGTTTTGAAATCCATAATACTGTACGCATAAATCATAATTTGATGCAGCATGTATTGAAGTATATTTTATTTTCCTACCATCAAGTGAAGAGTACATGCAGAAATAATGACCTTTACCAAGGCGTATAACCATACAAATCTTCCTCTCGCTATAATGAAAACAAAATAATAAGTATTATTTCCTACGTTCTCATGTTAAGATTAAAATACACATGAACCTTCCCCTTTAACTTAAAGTACTTTATTTCTATAATATTATTATGTTTATATAACTAGCATGCTTGTTTAACCTTGCAAGCTTTTCAAGCCTAGCGTATAAAACTCAAGCTTCACTAGCTCGTGAGGTTAAACAAACGTGTTAGTTATATAACCATAATAATACTTTAAAAATAAAATACAGTAAGTTACATATAAATTTATTATTTTGTTTTTGTTACACCGAGAGGAAGATTTGTATGGTTACACGCCGTGGTACGGTTAAGTTGTGTGGCCAATTCTGCATATAATCTCCACTTGGTGGTAAGCAAATAAAATATGCTTCAATGCATGTTGCATCAAATTATGAATTATGCTTACTTTTTTATAAATTTTAAAACATGCATTAGATTTAACATAAATATCTAACTACATGATAAACCTAAATTTTTGATTTAGACTCATTACATTTCAACTAACTAAAATGCAGGTTAAGTAAACAAATAGAGTTAGATTGGTTTTGATTTTATATAAAATCTAAGTCAAAATATAAATACTCAAATATGTGTTATATAAAGTATTTTTAAAAGTTAAAATATGTTCAAATCTTATTGTCCAGTCTGGTTTAAAAATTTTCAAATTGTAAACCAAGGGTTCATTACGATTTGAAAATTTTTAAACTGATCGACCAAAAGTTGAACAAAAAATCAACCGTGAAATCAAATTCATGATCAATTTTATGGTTTCAAACCGAACCATGAACACCCAAGTAACCATTTCATTCTCACTTTGTGAAACATTTCAATGACCCACGTGTAGGTTAAATTGGCGGGTTTTGGGGTTGCGTTATATTGTAGGTCAATTGTCTTTGGGGGCTTGAGGCTAAAACATGGTGGCTTCAACAACACCAACAGAATGCCAAGAACATCAATATCAACAACCGCATGAGTTGAAATTTAATTTGTAAAGAGAAACAACAAGGCTAAGATTATGAGTTGGGTTTTCATAAATTAATGTGTAGTTTGTGTCTTTGTTTGTTATTTAACAATAATTTGTGGGACTTCATTATTATTATATATATTAGTGGAGGTATAAATTTTGATTTGTTAATGTATGCATCTAGGAAAGCTTTTGTTATACTGTCATGAAACACGAATCTTATTTCTAATATGGTGAGATCTAGAGTTAATACAAAAAGATGATTTGAAAATATGGATTTAATGAACATCATAAAATTTAGCTGCAATGCACCTATGAAAACAACAAGAACCGAAAGACATTTCCTAAGACTAACCGTTGTGGCCCACGGAAGGGGGCGCTAGCCATTTATATTGTTCATGTTCGTTCATTCATCAAATAAACGAGCTTCCTGTTGAACGATTCATGAACAATTTACTAAACGTGCGGTTCATTTACTAATTCACTGCAGATTGCTTTGTTTTCTGCACAAGAACCCAAGGATTATAAGTTTGCAATGAAGAATTCACATTGGCCACGTGCTATGCAAGCTACTTAGAACATATTTGACTAAGTTAAGTCTCCCCCAAAAGACAAAGTGATAGCTTTCCACACGTTATGTCTCTTTTTTTTTTCACCATTTCAATCACTGGAGACCAATGATTTGATAATCCCATATTTGCTCCCACCGGCAAACCAAGAAAATTCACCGGGAGAGAACCTGCTTCACAGTGAATGATGGAAGCCATAGAAGCAATTTCCAAATCCGGAACGCTGACAGCAAACAACTTGTTTTTAGAGAAATTAACCTTAAGCCCAGCTGCGAGATGAAAGCATCTTATTAACCTAGCCAGGTTCACCATATTTATATGCAGTGTATATATATAACTTATACACACCTTATGTTAACTTTTACAATTGATATTAACTCTCTCACTCTCTCTCTCTCTCTCTATATATATATATATATATATATATATAGGATCAGGATAATTTGAGAACTATGAGAACCATTTTGGACTACAAAAAACTCAAAAATAAAAAAAATCATAAAACAAAAAAAAACAAAAAATAAAAAAAGTAAAAAAACCAAAACTTTTATTTATCATCCCGGTTTCTAAGAAAACGAAAAAGATTATTGGATTAGCTAAATTATACATATATGTATAGTATGTATATATATATGTACACATGTTTTTTTATACATATATGTATAACTTAAGGTAGATGATAATGTACATATGTGTACATTACGTAAACTAGAGATTAAATGAGAGTATACATATGTGTATAGGTATAATATCAATTAAATTTATTTATTTTTTGTTTTTTAATGAATCCGGAATGAAATATAAGAATTTTTGTTTTTTTTACTTTTTAAAAATTTTTGTTTTATAATTTTTTATATATTTGTACACATATGTTTTTTTATACACATATGTATAACTTCAGGTAAATGATGTACAATACGTAAACTAGAGATTAAATGAGAGTATGCATATGTGTATAGGTATAAAACGAATTAAATTTATTATTTTTTGTTTTTTCTAATGAAACCGGAATGAAATATAAGAATTTTTGTTTTTTTTTGTTTTATAATTTTTTAAATATTTTTTTAGAGATTTTTTTAGTGGTTCAAAATGGTTTTTAAAGTTCTCAATTTGCCAAGGGTGTGTATATCTACCTATACTATTAAAGCAATAGACTTTTTGAACACATGTCATTTACCTATTGATCCATAACTGTATTTCTATAGATACAAAGGCTTCTCAAATTTCCTTGATAATTAAATAATTCAAAAATAAATAATATATATTAATTAAAAGTAAACAATTCAATTCATATATTAATGTTAATAATAATAATTATGATTATAACACTCCAATAATTTTAATGGTGGTCAAATCTTTTAAATATTTAATAAAGATTATGCTTTATTTTAGTTATTGAAAATTTTGATAACTTTTGTATTATTAAAATTACAATAAATGTTACGATTAAGGAAAATCATCAAAGATTTTAAATAACTTTAAAATTTAAAATGGAAGAAGTCAATGCTGATTACGTTTCTATTGTCATGGGGTACTCGGCTCTATAAACAACACCATCATCTTCTTTCCACTTTATCCTCTCCATGAGCAAAACTACTCTTGTGCAACTTTTCGATCAAGTTCTTATTATTAGAGTTATACTCAAGGGTGGTAAACGATTAAGGTAGGGTTAGCTATTAATGTTATTTTTCTTATCGTATCGTTAATTTATATGGATTGTTTATTAACTGATATGAATTATTGATTACGAATCGTTTATTTATTGATACGAACTACCGATTTCAAATTTGATTTTGATTTCTTTTAAATTGTTATGATAGGTTTTTGGACCCTAATGTGAAGAATTGTTTTGATATTGGATTCATCATGTGTTTTTGACACCTTTTGATTTACTTTAGCCTACTGTGCTGTTTTTATCGTATTTGTAATTTATATGCTAAATTTATAGCATGAATTATTATTGATTTATGAGAACCATTGATTACAAATCGTTTGATATGAACCACCGACTATGAAGTTGATTTTGATTTTAATCGAATTGTTATGATACGTTTTTGGGCTCACCTACGAATAATTGTTTTGATATTGGATTTCATAACATGTTTTAACACGTATTGCGTTTATCAATTTCATTATTTTTCTCATGAGAAACGTGAGTGAGTTGAGGCGTATAGATGGATCCCGGGAATAATACATCGTCTTACTACTGAATGTTTACGGATTGGTTATAAGAGTATTGAATTATTGAATTATTGGAGACGTATGTATCAATCATCTGAGAGAAAATGTCATCTTAACCATATCCTCAAGAAACCTTATGACATTGTTATGGATTTTATATTTTTATTCATTGGTTGAGAAATTTGATATGAAACTATTGTTTATGAGATTGATCAAAGTTACTAATTGATATGCTATAACTGCAAATTGATAAAATGTATTATAAGTTGAAAGTTTATAATTTATAATGTCTATGATTTTGTTATCCGCTCACTAAGCGTTTCGCTCAGACGTGATTTTGCATTGTTGTTTTCTTGCACGTTAGGTATTCAAGATTATTCACGAAGAATCAATCGAAGACTTGAGAAAATATTAAAGATCAAGAGTTTTAGAGAAATAAATGACGTCTTGCACTCATTTTTGTAGTTATTGTAAAATTATAATGTTTTATCATTAATGATAATGTAACGTTTAATTCTAACCAACTATATAAGTGGCACGTCAGCCCTAGCGCGGGCGAGGTGTTCCAATGATATTCAATAAAATAGTAACTTCGGACTAATGAAGTCGTTAGTAAATCACATTGATTATTGTGTATCAAAATTTAAGGCACAAACATTGTATGGAATTAGAGAAAGAAACCTATTTTCGTTACTAAAAAAAATCAAACTACCTTAAATATTAAAATACTTAATAAATTCAATTTTTGGATTCGTTAGTGGTATTGTCTGTATAAAAATAAGACACAAAATATGTATCCAATTATACTAATAGACTCATGTCCATTGTTAATAAATACAAACTACCTTCCATTATAATATCACGATTTAGTAAAGTCCATATAAAAACCGATTCTTCAAAGAAACTAATTTCGGTGTTTCCTAATTTGATTCTTAAGAGGCTAATATTGTTTAACAACACACTTTTTATTCATTCATATTTAGGAGACAATATTCTTAATCAATACACAATATTGGTGGCTTAGACACTTTTAAAGTAATGGTTGTCGTAAATAGTTAGTTGTGCTTAAAAAACAAACAATTATAGCACAAAAACAGTATGGTTTATTCTAACAAACATATTTCCTTCTTTTTAAAATTTCAATCCACCTAAAATATTCATAATAATCAATGCAACTTCTGCATTCCTTAGTCAACTAGCCATAGTCAAATAACAATTGATTTTTTATGTGCTGTCAATTATACAAAATGCAACGTATATAATTAGTCAAAAATAAGTGAACTAATATAATGGAATGCGTTGTAACCATCCTTTTAAATGTTAATTGACAACATATTTTTAATACATTTAGCACTTAATGCCGAAATTCAACTTTGATTGTTTTCGTTAGCTTGTAATAAATAAAAATGTAACAGAAGATATAATAATGCCACCAACCTGAATCCAATTAAATTATTATGTTTATTTTAAGTGATATGTGATGAATAATAACTATTATTAAAATTTTAAAGTATATTGTTTAGATATTCCTATTAAAGTTATGAATTTTTAGAAATATAATATTTTCTAAAGATATTAACTCTGCATTAGTTTACTTTCCTCAGTATAATCGGCAATATGTTTTTGGTCCATTATAAATACTTAGTCAATTTGTCTAAATCCAATTACACTTAATTTTTATATAACGCGTATGTATTTTTTGGCAAGACGCTTCGTAAGGACGATCGACATGATAAGTTTCGGTTATCTTTTTGACAATATAGTTTCTTATGTTAAGTTCTTAAGTTCTATATTATGTGTTTGCAGTATTTATTACAACATTTATTTGTGATATATATATATATGTTTTTTTTTTGGTTTTTTCATGATTCTATGATTGTACTTTACATTTATTTGTGTATTTAAGCTACGTATGCAATAAATATCATGCTGTCTTCCCAAACATATATACTACAAATTATCTTGTTATTTAAAATTACATGTGTTTGTTAGACGATTTCTATATTTTCACCCATATCGTACACGGGTTAATAACCTAGTATATATATGTATATATATATATATATATATATATATATATATATATATGTGGGTTGAGTTATTCTACAAAGGCCAACAAAAATGAGAAGTGTAAAAGCCATAGTTGATTGACATGTGTCAAGTGGGGACCAAAGATAAAAAGGTATAAAAGTAATAATATATATTTTCTCTCTCCACATGCAAGTCACATGTCAATTTCCCCATTATTTTAAAACGTCCATAACTTTTTCATGCAACATTATTTTTTAAAAAAAAATTCATCATAATAACAAACGTTTTTTTATCTTTAATATGAGTATGACTTTGTTATATAAAAATTAAAACAAATTACGTCATTGTGTCTTTTTGTTATTGTGTTTTTTTGTCATTGTGTTTTTCAAATTATCATTATGTTTTTTTTAAATGCTAATAATATGATTATGTAATAATAATACGTAAATATAATGATAAAATAATAACAAATTATCTAACACACAAAACACAATAATGAATATATATTACATAATTACATGAAACGTAATAAACAATGATGAATACATATAATACAATGACCTGAAACGTAAAACACAATGGAAACATATTAAACAATAACATGAACGTAATACACAATGACTAAAACACAATGATAAGTAGAAAGACAAATGATGAGCACAAATACATAATGACAAACAAAAAGACACAATGACGTAATCTTTGTTTTAATTGTTATTTTTAATATGAGTATCAATTGATAACACAATGACCAAAATCTATAACACAATACATAGAAAAACCCAATTAAAAATCACATTAAACAACCAATAACACAATATAAAAAACCCACTATTTTTTTTATTTTTGTATAACAATATGGTACTCATATTAAAGATAAAAAAATGCTTGTTATGGTGAATTTAAAAAAAATAATGTTGCATTAAAAAGTTATAGACGTTTTAAAATGATGGAGGAATTGACATGTGACTTGCATGTGGAAAGAGAAAATTAATAAAAGTGGGTTATTACCTTTATGCCCTTTTCATTAGTTTATTTTCTTAAATTAATCTCCACTATTCAAATCTAAAATCAATGGATTAGATTCTTTCTCACCCTTCTCATTTTTGTTGTCCTTTGTATTTTAACTTTACCATATATATATATATATATATATATATATATATATGGGTAGCTCTAATGAAAACTCTTCTTAAAGAGAAAACTTAAAAACTCCTAAAACTTCAAAAAAACTATTTTTAACTTTCTTTTTAATTTTTTTTTTGAAGTTTCTTTTTTTTCCCATTATTCTTATATGTTGTTATTGGTTCAAAAAAAAAACCTTGTCGGTAACCTCGTCGGTATAGTGTGCATGTGTAATAGTATGCATTGCATATATGCAAAAGCGTTTGTATTGCATAGAATACAATACTATTGCACATATTTGATATACACTATTGTATATATGCAATATAAGACTAATACACACATCGAATACACATTAGTGCGTATGTATACAACATTAGTACGTCTGTGTAATACAACATTAACGCACATGTGCACAACATTGACTTTTATTTTATTATTATTATTTTTCATATGATACAACACTACTACACATATACAATACACAAATATTGAATATATGTAATAAAACACTATTAAACTCAAAAATACATAGTAATACACATGTGTAATACAACGGTATCGCACAGTAATACGTACGTGTATTACAGCGGGTTTTTTTTATTTTTCGAGTGAAATATAAGAAAATATAAGAATAATGGCTAAAACAGAATTTTGAAATATTTTTTTATTTTTAATTAAAAACAATATTTTAGGAGTTTTTTAGTTTTCTCTCTAAAGGTGAGTTTTCTCTTGATCCTCTCCCTATATATATATATATATATATATATATATATATATATATATATATATATATATATATATATAAACGAAAACCCTAAAATCCTATGTGTCGCCATATGGTCGCTCACTCATTTTATGGAAGCCACCAGATTTTTTGATTTTTAAATGGAGACCTCTAATTGATTTAAGCCAAATTCATGGGTTTGGGTCTTACCAAAACCAGATAACTCTTAAACGGGTTATAACATCTCATTAAATTAAAAATTAATCTTACCAATTATTTGATATGAAAATCTTATAAAATAGGGATATACAAAAATTTAATATCCAATTTAAAAAGAAAAAGATATTATTTATAATTATAATTAATAAACAATTTTATAGTAAAAAAACATAAGCGGGTTGTGGTCATCAAATCCAGATAGCTTTTAAACGGGTTATAAAACATCATTTATTTATGAAACCCTTTTATCATTAAACCCTAAGTATATTATTAACTTTCTTACAATAAAGAAAATTAAAATCCAAAAAATAAATATTAAAAAACGAAAAATGTAAAACAACCATTCTCTCAAGCCATCAGATTGCTTTATTTGTAAATGAAGGCTTCTCATGCATTTGTCCCGATTTCATGAGTAAAGGTCTCATCAAACCCAGATAGCTCTTAAACGGGTTATAACATCTCATTATATTAAAAAAAATAATCTCATCAAATATTTGATATGAAAATCCTATAAACTAAAAATTAATATCCTATTTTATTTAAAAAAAGATTTTATTTATAATTAAGAAATAATTTTATGATAAAGAAAATAAACGGGTAATGTGTATCACCAAACCTAGATAGCTTTTAAACCGGATTATAACATATCATTTATTTGTGAAACCATTTTATCATCAAACCTCAAGTATATTAATTATTAACTTTTTTACAATAAATAAAATTAAAATCCAAATATACATATATAAATATTAAAAACGAATAATATAAAACATCCCTCGTAATACAGGGGATAAAATCTAGTATATATATATGTATGTATGTGTGTGTGTGTGTGTGTGTGTGTGTGTGTGTGTGTGTGTATATATATAAAGAGAGAGGGAGAGGGTTAATATCAATTGTAAAAGTTAACATAAGGTGTGTATAAGTTATATATATACATTGCAACCGTTTAAAATGACAAAGTACGCTCTTTAAAGTTATTCAAATTCAATACCCAAAATGGGATCAATTTGTGTGTTTGTACATCTTCCTCTCTTGTTTCCCTTTTAATTTCTAGAAAAATTTACAATACAATCGTTTAAGGTGTCACATTGTAGTTTACACAAACCTTTGAAATATCACATATACACCCCTACAGTGGTTTCATTAGCTTTATTTTTTTTGTAGCGAAGAATTATTATCTTTAGCAAAGTTCCCTTAAATTAACTGTTTTACGGTTTTACCACTCTCTTCTAATTCATTTTATATTCTCAGCCATTTATGTTTCTTTTTTCCTAAATGTGCTCCATTGTTTCTTTAATTGCCAAATTCGAGACCAACTGAAACAGACGGAGCCGTTCCCGTGTAAGGCTGAGGGGTGAGGGGCTTCAACGGGGGCGCTAGAGCCCCTCCGCTCGCGCCCCCAGGCGCTAGCACCACACCCCCGGGGCGCGAGAGGGGCGCGAGCACGGAAAACAAAGCAGGCGCAAGCCTGTTCGCGGGACCAATATGGCGTAAAGAGACATGGGAAAATGTGAAAGGGCCGTTGGACATTTAAAATGAGCCGTTGGGCTCTTATTTAATAAAAAAAAAAGTTTTTTCTTCCTATATATAACCCATTTCATATAAAACAATTACCACAACTTCAAAAAAAAACCCAAAATCAACCCATATTCCAAACTTTTTTTTAAAAACATGGCTGGAAATTGGTACCCAAACCTAGATTCAGATTATATTGACGATGATTTATGGTCGTCACCGGACCAACCGATGTTTTATTCGGAGCCGCAACAATCATCCGGCTTTCAACCATCCAACATACAACCGTCTCCTAACTTTGTTGTTCCGGAGACACAAGAATCACACGGTGAAGCTACGGGACAAAGAAGACGCGTCCACCGGAAAAAACAAGTTGCAACGGACGGGTCGGGACCGGCTTCGACTCCGAGGACGAAACGGAAAACCACTCCGTGGTCATCGGATGAGAAGGAAGCCTTGTGTCGGGCTTGGATAGTCATTTCTGAGGATCGGCGTTGCGGTAATTGTTTAACGTTTTTAAAAATGATTTTTAATAAAAAAGTTAAATAAAAAAGTTAAATGACTTACAAATTTATTTATTCATTTTGCAGCCGACTACCAAAAGAGCAAGATTTTTTGGACAAAGGTTAGGGAGACGTTCTATACGCTCGTTGGGAGTACAGAGCGGAACGCCGATATGATTTCTGGTCGGTGGTCCGAAATCAGAAAATTTGTCGGCTTGTTTACTAATCTTTTCAACAGGAACAGCGGTCGTATGAGACCAAGTGGCAGTGATGATTTGGCGGTTTACAATTTCACTGTCGAAGAGTAGAAGCAGGAGTGTTTGCGGAGGTATGGGACGGTGAAGACGTGGGACGATGTAAAGTTGTGGGAGAGGTTGAAAAGGTGTTCCAAGTGGGTTGAGCTGGTGGCGCCGGACGTTGATGCAGAAGTACGGCCGAAACGGACTAAAACAAGTTCGTCCGGAGCGTATAGCACTTCAATCGGGTCGGATTGCCGCGTTGGATTCGACCTAAACATTGCGGGGGAGGAAACGTCTTCACCGCCGAGGAGGCGGCCATTGGGACGGGACGCCAAGGGGAAAAAACCGGCTGAGGGGGAAGCCGTAAACATCGCCAATCTTGTTGAATCCCTCAATAAATTCAACAAAACCATGGAGGTGGTCTCTAATGACAAAAAGGAAAAAAGTCGAATGAGAGATTTGGACTTCCTTACTAGAGACTTTAGTAACTTAAATCCGGTCGATCAAATGCTAATGGAAAAGCAAAAGGAACGTATCCGAAAGAGGTTGATCGAAGAAGACCAAGCCGAAGAATAAGAATAATGTTTTTTTTTAGTACTTTTATTTTTATTTTATTTTTAGATATTAATGTGTTTTTTAATTAATGTGTGTTTTTTTAATAATTTATGAGTTTTTTTAATAATACGTTTTTTGAATATATTTATAAAAAAATAAAAAAAAAATCCGCTGGAGCCCCTGCTGGAGCCCCTCCACACCAGGGCCAGGGGCTCCAACGGGGGCTCCAACACCCCCCTTATCCAGTTTCTCTCTTTGCCACACGTCATAATATTATTGGCTGGAGCCCCCACTCGCGCCCCCATTAGAGCCCCCCACACCCCTCAACCTAAGGGTATCAAACATCCCTACCCACGAAGTCGGTAGATAGACAATGCAAGAACTACAAGTTTCAACAAAGAGGTTGACTTTTGGCTTCAAGTGGGCTACAAGACTTTTGACTTACATGTCAATATGAAAATTAAATATGGTTAGTGTAGTAAATAAAGTTACAAAAGCCCTCTCGTTTGACTTTCAACTGACGTGTTTCTTATTTAACTAACCTTTTTAAATATCAAGTATAACCCAAATCGATTTGTTAACAAATAAATGGGTCAAAATTACTCTCTCTAAGTTGACCTTCCTAGTAAAACTATATTTGATATTATATTAATGTACTAGGTATAGCCCGTGTAATACACAAGTGGCTAAAAAAATAAAAACAAAATAGAATGTTGTGAATCTATAACAATTAAGAAAAAGAAAATGATGGCATCAATTCATCCTAGTTGAGTTGGTAAGACACAAGTATTTTAAAAGCAAGATAGTGGGTTCGATTTCCACCAACAACATATTTTTCATCTTATCATTCACTAGATTTTATCCCCCGTATTACGAGAGTTGTTTTACATTATTCATTTTTAATATTTATGTATGTATATTTGAATTTTAATTTTATTTATTGTCAGAAAGTTAATAATTAATATAATTAAGGTTTGATGATGAAATGGCTTTACAAATAAATGATATATTATAATCCGGTTTAAAAGCTATCTGGGTTTGGTGATACCCGTTACCCATTTATTTTCTTTATTATAAAATTGTTTCTTAATTATAAATAATATCTTTTTGGTGACCCATACCCGCTTATGTTTTTAATATAAAATTGTTTATTAATTATAAATAGATATTAAATTTTAGAATATCCCTATTTTATAGAATTTTCATATCAGATAATTGGTAAGATTAATTTTTAATTTAATAAGTTGTTATAACCCGTTTAAGAACTATTTGATTTTGGTAAGACTCATACCCATGAATTTGGGTTAAATCAATGAGAGGTCTTCATTTAAAAATCAAGCAATCTGGTGGCTTCCATAAAAGGAGGGAGCGACCACATCGTGACACATAGGATTTTAGGGTTTTCATTTATATATATATATTATTATATAGATATAGATAGATTAAAGGGAATTTTAAAAATAGAAACTTGTACACTTGGTAGCCTATGTGGAGTGCCTAATTAAATGACATGTGGAATCATTGTATTGCTTTAATAATATAGGTAGATTATTATGTAGTTAAAACATGAAATAGATCAAAACTCAAACATAACTAAATAATTATAAAGTTTTAAAAAAATGTTATTTTTTATATTTCATTTTAAACTTCGGAAAAATAAAAATTACTCAAATGCAGAAGATTCTTAGCCTGGAAATGGATATTTGGCTAGCCACCTTAGAATTGCACGAGACTGGAAATGGTGAGTCTGTGTGTGCGCGTGTGTTTCCTTGTGGAAGGAACTTAGAGACATTATAAACAGGTTGTTGGCCTGTTCAATACGTAAAGTTATATATGTAACACATTAAATCTGGATATATATATATTTCTCACACTTCTCACACTAATATGAAAAAATCTTACTGGTTTAAATTATTTCTCACACTTCTCACACTAATATGACTTCTAACATAAACTTAACCCTGTATATATATATATATGTGTGTGTGTGTGTGTGTGTGTGTGTGTGTGTGTGTGATTAAGTTCAGGAGAGAAGTGATATTAATGTGCGAAGTGTGAGAAATCATTTTAGCCAATCAAAATTTTTCTATTTATTTTTTTCTTTTAATTAATTAAAAGGGTATAATTGTAAACATAAATTTTTTGTATATTTGGCAGGTATTAAAGTTTAGAAAGTTTCAAAGGTGAATTTACATTTTATTCTTTTATTAAATTATGTATTTGCTAACTAAATAAAGAAAACCTTCTAATTCATTTTCATTATTCATATATGATTTTATTCAGATCAACTCGTAATTCATTTTTTCAATTTCTTTATTTTTAATTAAATTTAGAATCATACAGATTCTTTTATTATACGAGACAACAATTTCATTATTTTGGATGATTCCTTTTATATAGCATCATATCTAATAAGTTCACATTATTTGTTTAATATCATAATATTTTTTAAGTTGATTTTGTTTTATTTAATTAGAAGATCAAAACCAATCATTTTTACATGTTTAACACAAAACATAGACATAACTAGATTAATATCATAATATTTAAAACAATAAGACATCGTAAACAATTTTATTATTCAAAACACAAAAACTCACCACACAACATAGTATTGCTAATGCATAAACAAAATTTCGTACACAACAAATATATCCTATACAACAAACATATATAGGCTACACAACAAACATGGCTTCTTCATATACTTAAACATGACATCCTTCATACACTTAAACCAATATTTGTCCTTCACAATGAACTAACATCCTACGTTATAATATAAGTTCCATATAGAGTTTCCTATTTACTACCTACACTATCAATAATAATCCCTACACAGTTACATATTTACTACCTACACCACCGATAACAAAGAAAAAAAAAACACTAAAACATCCTACACACAAACCTTTCAACATACTCGATCTAAACACTTCCCAAAAATATACCAACATACACATAAAAAAACATAACATCCTACGCATACAAGCCTTTCAACATGCAAGGTAGGCACATTATACAATAAATATACCAACATACAGATTAATATTATACCATCCTACACACACAAAAAACCATCACCCTACGTAGTAAACCTTTTGTCATACATATATTACACCTATAAACCTAGACAGTATTAAATTTCCAATAAACCAAGAAACACTGCAACATCCTCCACACACAAACCTTTCAACATACACCGTACACACCTTTCACAATAAATACTTACCAACATACACATAAACAATATAACATCCTACTACACACAAAATAATTATACCAAAAAGAAAAAAACAAGAACTAATTAACATGCAACCTACACAACATGCATCATAAATCTAGAGGGTTGCCTTCTCTATTGTTCGTCCTAATTCACTATAATATTACGATATGCTAAATTAGAAAAACACATCAATTTATACCAACATGGTTTAGCATTAGAAAATGGAGGTAACGCGACTTGGTATTTCAAATTATAAAAATTGTGTAGTATTCAATTTGTATGTACCTACACATATGTTGTATGGATATGTATGGTTAATTTCTAATTACTATGTAGTATGTGTTGAATGTGTTTTAATGTTTACTGTGTTATGTGGATGGATGTGTATGATTTTATGTTTAGTGATAGTTGATTTCTTTGAGAAATATAAGGCATAGAAAATGGAAACAGATTTGCTAAGATATGTTCAATTTAATAAGCGACAGAACAAAAAGACCACACTACCCTCTTTAGTTAAAACCTGATACATTTAACTAAATTGCATTTAAATCAGTGGCCAAATAATTGCAAAATTGCCACAAAGAATGTAGTCCATGGATCAATCTGAATCAAGGGTTTAGATTCAGTTCTCACACTTCTCACATTAAAATAACTTCTCTCCTGAACCATCCTCAATATATATATATATATACACACACACATATGAATCAATTTGTTATATGAAAAACAATTTCAGTTTTGTCGAGCCCCAACACATAGTCTGATTAACGATTAAAACCGACCCATTCACACCTGAATACCGATTAACTGAAACATATTCGTGTTGATATTCGGTTGAGATTCCAACAACGAAAAAACCGAGGAATCAAAGCAAAGTCATCCTTGTTATAAATAAAAGATACTCCTCGTCATGGGTCAAGATTGGGTTGGTCAATATGTGTTTCAAGCAAAAGGAGTTAGGGTCATAAATGAGCCTTCTACTTCTTTTCTATCAAAATTGGTTGTCATTTTGTTGTTTCTCTGGTGATTACTGTTAGGCACCAATAGAAACTGTGCAAAATAATTTTAAACATGTTCCAAATGATTATGTGTGTTCTTTCTTTTGGCAGTTTGCGGCAGTGTGGGTGGTTGTTTTCTACCACTAGGTGCAGTTTACATTAAGGTGACCGGTCGCCAAGCGTTCATTTACAAGTGAACACAATATGTCATAGCTTAACCAAATTTATCAATACTTTCAATTCTTACCAAATAACTTTGGTAAATAATTGTATATTGATTGTAATTGATTGTGTACAATTTGAATGCAATATAGAACTATATATAGATATTGTACATTCTACTAGGGCCGGCTATAATAGTTATAGGGTCGGGCCTATTCTAGCTAAACTATATTGTCTAATACTCCTCCTCAAGCTAAGGCCGGGACTGGACTTTCAGCTTGGACTTCAAAAAGAGAAAGCGATCAGATGGTAAAGGTTTTGTTAACACATCAGCAATCTGATCTCGTGTGGAGATAAATTGGACAGATAAATTCTTTTGAGCAACCTTCTCTCGAACGAAATGAAAGTCTACTTCTACATGCTTTGTTCTGGCATGGAACACCGGATTAGCGGATAAGTAAGTGGCCCCCAAATTGTCACACCATAGAATTGGAGTCATCTTCATAGGAATACAAAGTTCTGTCAGAAGTGTCTCAATCCAAGTCACTTCGGCAACCGTATTAGCCAAGGCCTTGTATTCTGCCTCAGTAGAAGACCGAGAAATAGTCTTTTGTTTTCTGGCTGACCAAGAAAGAAGATTTGATCCAATATAGATAGCATATCCCCCTGTGGATCGACGGTCATCTGGACAACCAGCCCAGTCTGAATCAGAAAAGGCTGTTAAGTTGTGAGTATCCGTGTAGGCATGCAGGACAGTAGATGAGGAACTTGAAATTAAAAGCCCATGGTGAGATGTCCCGTGTTAATAGCGTAAGATACGCTTAACAGCAGACCAGTGATTTTCAGTGGGAGAATGCATAAATTGACAAACTTTGTTAACCGCATAAGTAATATCTGATCGAGAGAGTGTAACATACTGTAATGCCCCAAGCATCTGTCTGTATCTAGTCGGGTCAGCAAAAGGAGAGCTATCATCGAGGGAAAGTGAGGCGCTGGTGGTGCAAGGAGAGGTAACCGGTGTGGACCGAGAGAGATTTGCACGTGTCAGCAGTTCTGTAATGTACTTCTTTAGAGAATAATATCAGACCCACTACGAACCACTTCAATACCCAAAAAGTAAGACAAAGGCCCCATGTCTTGGATAGCAAATGTTTGACTGAGACACCGAACAATGTGATCAATGGCACGGCTGTTATTTCCTGTCAAAATAATGTCGTCAACGTAGACCAGCTGATGGGCGACCCGTAGGAAAGCAACTAAGTGATATAAAAGATATAATTACGCTTACGGGATTAAGTTAATTCCATGGAATTAGTTGACTACGGTTGCTCGTGTGTTTGCAGGTTTAAGGAGCTAGAGAGCGGTGTTACGAGAACAAGGGCGAAAACGGTGAAGGAAACGGAGCTGGAACGCGAGAGATACTAAGAAATCAAGTCGCGGAAATGAGCTCCACCGTGGCCCACAGTCTGAACTGTGGACCACAGTCCACCTAATGCAAAAACTCCAAAGTCCACCGTACCGTGGAGAAGAAGGGAACCGTGGAGGTGACCGTGGCCCACGGTCATGCTGGTAGACCTATTGACTTTTGGTCAACCGTGGACCACGGTTCAAACCGTGGCCCACGGTCCTGGACGGAGACAAAGTTGCATGTCTTTTAATAGGCCGTTTGGAAGTGTCTTTTGGACTTTTTTTTCACCTTGGCCGGCCTAGAGGCAATTTTGGGAGAACAAAAACATCATTTTGGGTCTTGTATTGTTTTGTTTTATGTCTTGGATGGTGGTAAACAAATTACTTGATGCAAGGATAACCTCCCGAGCCATGACTGGCTAGTTACTTCGGTATTCCTCTCGGGATGTAAGGTTATTTGTTAAACACCTTTGTTTCTTGTTCTTGAACTTGAATTGATTATCTAAATGCTATGTTAGTATGATCTTGTGTTTGTGTGATGGTTGTAGCTTGTCCATATTGTTTCTATCTAGTTTTTAGCCATATGTTCTTGGTGTCGTTGGCAATCGAGATTTAGTGGAAAGAACTAGGGAGAATAGTATTGATTGATTGATTAAGTGGCAACCTCGCATTCTAGAAATCCAAGTACTTAGTTCATGATTAATCACAAAGATTGCATATACACAAAACCGAGATATTACGGTTTATCTATTGAACGTTAACAAAAGTGTTGAGTAATAACCCGAACCCCGAGAGGAATGCTTGGTTAATTTATCGTTTACAACTTTCGTGTTAGTTTATTTTAGTTATAAAATCAAATCAAAACCAACTTGGAAATTATTTTTTCATCATTTACATTTATATTAGTTTAATAGTTAAGCTACTTGTTAACACATTTTCCACAAACTCCTCGTGTTCGATACCCACTTACCACTATCTATTTAGTAGTATTTGGTTTAAGTTTGAGTGAGCCTTCGACTTCACGTCACCAGCATGTACAAAAGTATCCCTCTATGTGTATAGATAAATAAGGAGGGGTCAGTTTTAGAACCCCTGGAGCCGAGACCAGTCAAGACAGCCGAGAGCCTTTCAAACCATGCTTGAAGAGCCTGTTTAAGACCATATAGAGACTTATGTAAGAGACACACATGATTCGGCTTCTTAGGATCAACAAATCCTTCTGGTTGTTTCAGATAAACGGTTTCCTTTAGATCCCCATGTAAAAACGCATTCTGAACATCAAGTTGTCTTATGGACCACCCCTTTGTAACAGCTAGGGAAAGAACAAACCTAATGGTAGTAGCCTTGACCACTGGACTGAAGGTTTCAGTATAATCTAGACCTGCCTGTTGGTTGAAACCTTTAGCAACCAGGCGCGCCTTGTAGCGCTTGATTGCCCCATTTTGATCCCGTTTGACTTTGTACACCCATTTGCAGTCAACAATATTTGTGTTAGGAGCACGAGGAACCAAAGACCACGTACCATTTCGAATAAGCGTGGAGTATTCATCTGCCATAGCCTTGCGCCAATGAAATTCTTTGTTGGCAACGGTAAACGAAGCTAGTTCAATGTCAAGGGAAGCGATTGAGGTATGAAAGGCGGTAGGTTTATAAGGGTTGGTTTGTTTAGGGTTGGGACGTAGGTTTGGTGGACGTTGACGAGATGTAGTTGGAAAGGTTTGGGTTTGTTGTGGGGGTGCGTCAGACGGTGTAGAGGTTGTGGGTTCGGGAGGGTCGGAGTAGCGGTCAAAGGCTGGAAGAGAGGATGTTGGGTTTTGTTTGGGCCTATGGGAGTAGGTAGTAGCGGCCTGATTTGTGTTAGAGGTGTCTGGTTGTGGTGAATGGGCTGGTTGTGTGGAGTGGGCTGCTGGTGTAGTAGTGGGTTGTGGTGTGATAGTGGGTGGTGGTGATTGTGGAGCAGAAGGTGGTTCAGATGGGTTGAGTTGGGCTGGTGACAACTTAGTTTGTATGGGAATGGAGTTGATAGGGTAAAAGGAAACATAAGGATCGTTTTGTGAAGGTTTAGGTGAGGGCGACATGAAAAGGAAAATTTTTTTCTTGGAACCGAACATGACGGGCAATGTAAATGCGTTCGGTAATGGGATTAAAGCAACGATATCCATGATTAGAAGTGCTATAACCAAGAAAGATACATGGTGTAGAACGAAAATCCATTTTATGAGGATTGTAGGGGCGAAGATACGGGAAGCATTGGCAGCCAAAAACACGAAGGAATGACAAACATGCGTTTGAATAGATGTTCAAACGGAGACATGCTGGAGTGTGTGCGAGATGGCATGCGGTTAATCAGGTAGACAACAGTTTCAAACGCATAATGCCAAAAACGTTGTGGAACTTGTTACTGTGACATTAGTGTTAGACCGGTCTCAACGACGTGACGGTGACGCCGTTAAACAGTACCGTTCTGTTCGCTAGTATGGGGACAGGAAAGGCGGTGAATAATGCCAATAGAGGCAAAGAAAGATGAAAGGTTTCTGAATTCCCCTCCCCAATCGGATTGAACAATCTTAAGTTTGGTGGAGAATTGTAGTTCAGCCATAATGACAAACTGTTTAAAAGTGGCAAAGACATCAGCCTTACGTTTCAAAGGGAAAAACCACATAAATTTAGAGAAATGGTCCACACATAAAAGAAAATAAGAATAGCCATCATAAGAAGTCACAGGGGCGGGACCCCAAACATCACAAAACACTAAATCCAAAACATGAGTACTTTTATAATCAGAAGGTAATAAGTGTAGTTTGGAAGATTTTCCAACTAAACAAGAACTACAATTGAAATAAAAAATCTTAGCAGAAATAGGTAAATGATATTTAGAAAGCATTGTCTTGAATAATTGAGAATGTGGGTGTCCCAATCGTTGATGCCATGTTGTTGTGGTAGCACGAGTTGATGAAAAAGCAAACTTTGGAATTGGCTAGTTTGATGGAAGTTTGATAGAGTAGAGTCCACCGTCACTTGGACCCGTGAGGAGGGTAATGTGTGCATACTTGTTCTTCACAGAAAAAAAAGTGGCATGAAATTCAAAATAAACATGCTTATCTTGACAATTTTTTGGACAGAAAGGAGATTTTTTTAAGATCGGGTACATGAAGAATATCATTTAGGTAAAAGGTTTTGTTAGGAGAGGTAACTGTTTTGGAGCCAACGTGTAAGATAGGGAGAGGCATACCATTACCAACTTGAAGATTATCAGCACCAAAGTAAGGCTCAGTAGAGTCAGTACCTGACATATCTGGTGCTGCATGACCATTAGAACCTGTGTCCGGGAGCCAAGTTGTAGAAACCTGTGACCGATAGTCCGCATAATTAGCAGAAGGTTGTCTTGATCTGATTGTGGATGGGTCTCTGTTTGGGCATTCAGATGGGACATGTCCGATCCCGCACCTGTTACAGGTTCCATAGACAGTGTTTTGGTTAGATGCCCAACTGAACTGACCTGAATTTCGAGTCCCCTGGCTGCGGTTGTTGTTATTGTTGTTATTTCAACCACAGCAGCCAGCTCGATTGCCACGACCACGGCTATAATTAAACTGTCCAGCCCTGTTTGTATAGAAGGCTTGACGCATGGAGTGTTGTGAAGAACCTGGTAGGGGTTGGAATTGAAACCCTAAATGAGCAACCAACTGCTGAATAGCCTGGACTGTTTCACCAAAAGGTGAGGATGAACTTGCTGCAGTTGTAGTCGTGAAGGCTTGGACAGATATAGGTGCAAAACTCGGCTTTTGTATTAGGAACTCATGACCTTCCAGAAGGCCTGGAAGTTCATTAAAGACAGCTGTGTATTGCCTAGCAAACAAAGTTTGTTTGACGCCATTGTATTCATCTCGAAGACCTGCAACAACCAGCATAAGAATGTCTTTGTCAGGCATGGGATGGCCAATGTTTGCAAGGGCATTGGCATATTCTTGTAACATCTCGGATTTTTCGTTTACGTTTAAACCGACCGGGAAAAATTTAGATTTTTATTATTAAAAAAAAAATAATATATTTAAGTTTCTAATGTTCAATTTATACCCCTCATACTTTATATAATGTCTAAATCCTTATTTAAAACATAAAAAGTTCAATAATGAACCAAATATCAAACTACAGGACTAAAAATACAAAAAAATGAAACTTTCCCCATTGTGGCCCGGGGCGCTGCGCGACGGGACCACCCTAGGTGGCTGCGCAGCGCGACAGGGTACCTGCACAGATCGTTTAAGCCATAGTTCGTTTTCTAGTTTGTTTAAGGTATAAAATCGTTTATTTTAGGCATGTTAGAGTGAATTAAGGTCCAAGTAAACATCATACAACTAAATACCATTCCTAATTCATTTTTCTTTGTCCAAGATCAGATCTTTGTGAATAAATCAAAGATTCTTTCCTTAAATCGCATATACTTGCTTAAACGGGCCAAAAAGCCCATATTTGGTTCGTTTTAGCTATTCTTATATAAACAAGCCCCATTCATCTGCTGTAAACTTTAATCAAACCCTAAAGAACATCCTACAGCCGTCCTATCTTCTACTTAGCTCGTAAACCCTCTGGTTTTTGCATATTCGTTAAAGACACAAGCCTTGACGGTTGACTTTGCTTGCTTTAGGACCTTTGACTCATCTTTTCTCCTTGTTCTTTCACTTTCCGGGTAAGTTGTAAACTATAAAATCGTTCATACATATTACCTAGTCAATAACCTTCAATCAATTTCGGTGGTTGAAGGGTGTTGACTGGTCAATTGCTTTAAAACCCGATTAAGGGTAAAACAGTCAACAAGTTTGACTTTTGTGTTTTCTCATGCTTCTGGTCGGATTCAACATTCGGTCCAGAAGACTTTTATTCTCGTAACGTAATTTTAAGGGTTCTGACCAAAACCCGACTCCCAACTCGAAGTTCAGATTCTGGTCAGACTCGACTCGTTTAAACATTAAAATCAACATAACTGGAGTTCTACTCATCCGTTTGGTTTGATTACAACGGCATTAAGTTCGTTTTTTTATAGTTTCATATCACAAAGTTTCAGATTCTGATCATTAATCTCGTTGGACGCGTATTGGATGACTCGATTATTCGTTAACTCGAATTATCGTATTTATTAATCACTTGCCTTCCATCTAAGGTGAGTTTTATCATTCCCCTATTTTACTCGATTTTCATAAACGTTTTGGGGACATATGCGTATATACTACTATATATTCATATATATATATATATATACATACATATCAAAATAGCAAACGTGTAATTGTGTGTGATTAATCAAATCTACTTGTTATGTGCTTATGTGTTATTGTATTGATTCGTTTGACATATCCCCTTGGAGAGGGTTCTCATTCATTTGACCACCGCCCGATTCGCTTGGCAACGGTCTTGTTCTTATGTGCTCATAGTTGATTTACCGCCGCCTGATTCGCTTGGCAATGGTTTAATCGACAACTTACTTGCTTATGGTTTGATTTCATTACCGGATTTATTACGTTTTGCTTATTTATCATATTAACATTATTTTGGTGTCAAAACTTGGTGGTAAACTCACTCAACATATTTGTTGACAGAAACTCCATTTTCTATGCATATGCAGGTTACATGAAGATTGAAGTTGGACAAGTAGACAAGACCTTAGGATATAATCAAGATACTCGTTATATGAACTCATATTTGTGTATTTGGATTGTTTTGTATATTTGGATAATGTGTGTAATATTTGTAAATAATTAATTAGATATTGTCACCTTTTATATATGATAGTATCTTCGAGCTGTGAGCAATCGGATCACGCCCTGGCATTTCCGCCTTAGGTTGGGGTGTGACAATTCTTGTGCCCTAGCGAGATAGGCAGTCGAAGTCTCATCTCCCTTCATCTGGATCTTTAAGAGTTGTGTCTTCAGGGTAAATTCTCGAGAGGAAGTGTGTAGGGCATATGCTCGTTCAAGACCGAGCCAAAGATCACGTGAGGTGACTCCTTGAACATGTTGAAAAGAAGTTTCTGATATTGTGGAGATGATTAGCATACGAACATGGGCATCATTACACAACCAGGTTGTATAATCCGGGTTGGATTGGGTGGATGGTGCTGCTCCTTCCTTGTCCTTGTCTTTTCCGGAAGAGACTGGGATTGTTGATGGAGGGCAGGGAATGCTTCCATCAACGTAGCCAAAGAGGCTGTGTGTGGTGAGGAAGGGTTGTATCATAAATTTCCAATGGCCATAGTTTGAAGGACATAGGGTAAATCTGAATTTGTGAGAGTTGTGTGATGTTTTCTCTGCTGTGGTGAAGGGAATAAGCTGGTTGGCCATCTTGAAAAGAAAAAAGATAGAAGAATTTGAGATGTAGGGTAGGGTGACGGCAGGAAGAACGTACAGAACCCTAGGCTCTGATACCAAAATAACTTTGGTAAATAATTGTATATTGATTGTAATTGATTGTGTATGATATGAATGCAATATATAACTATATATAGATATTGTACATTCTACTAGGGCCGGCTATAATAGTTATAGGGCCGGGCCTATTCTAGCTAAACTATATTGTCTAATATTACCCAACCTCCAAGGGCTTCATAGTAATTTCACCCTTCTTTTAAGTTCTACGGCTTTGACTTTAAAAGTCAAATATTATGTTTTTCAAATTTAATTATTATCAAATAAGAAACAGCTCTTTCACACTGCCTTTTGTTGGCTTGACTTTAAAAGTCAAATATTATGTTTTTAAAAATTTATTATTATAAAACAAAATGTACAGCTTTTTCACACTGCCTTTAACTCGTTTGGCTGGCTCGTTTAAATTTAATCACAAGTTTTAATATCTATGAATTATAACCTAAATATTAATACATATAAATTATAAAATTTGCAGTGTATTAGGTATGTATGCTAAAAAGATTATTTTTTTGTATATGTACAAAAAACGAGTTGGCTTAAACTTTCAGCTTGTTAAGATAAACAAGCCAAGCCGGTTAATTTGTAAATGACTCAGGCATACTCAATTCGTAAACAAGCCAAGCTGACTCGGTTTGTAACAAGCCAAGGTAAGCTCGGTTCATTGGCTCGCCATTTAGGATCATTTTGCTGGCTCGCTAATTGGTTCGTTTAAAATAACCTACAAATTTTGTTATATTTTCCAACTTCTGTCTTGAATATCTTTATGCATATTAACTAGTTTTAGTAAAATATTACAATGAATATGATTAGACACTATGACAAGTGGTGTCTGAAGATGGAAAAGTAGTTGGCATAACATCAGAAGGAGAAACTGCAAAGTGCAAAAAGTTTACGGCTCGCTCGAAGTTCGTTTGAGGAAAGCTCGTAATTAAACGAGCTGAGCCAGCTCCATTTGGTCTTTAAACAAGCCGAGCTCTAGCCGGGGTTGGTTCGGGTCGTGGCTCAACTCAATGCTCAGTGCTGATCAATATTATGAAAAGGAGTAGATGTGAACGCATTAAAGGCGTAGGCTGGAGGTTAGTGTGTTGGATTGTGTTTAGAAAGATTACACGATGATTACCATGAGATGTAAGGATCAGACAAAGCTTTTATTTGATATTGTTTGCACAATCCATGTAACATTTGTTATTTTATGTTTCGTTGTACCCGACCCGTTCTACAACTCGGGTCTTGATTATTAATAAAAGTGTACTTTAGTTTGTGTATTGATTAATCATTGTTGCAGCTGCTATGTTGCTCGTTTAGCTCGGTCCCAGCTCGTTTAACTCGATATCTAGCTCGTTTATTGCTTAATCTTTATCCTAAGTGTGTTATAATTCAAATTCAAGGTTCTAGAATATTCTTAAATGAATTCCTATCCTAAAACATCATCTTTATCCCGGATTTGCAAGGTTTTATCTATAATTTGTGTTTTATCCCATTCATTTCAAGTTTCAAAGGCGGGCTATTTCTTAATTCATGATAAACACAACCTAGATTCGTTTTCTATATAAACTAAGCTTGTAGGTCGTTTATAACTTGCATCTCAACTCACAAATCTTCTCTTTATTCCCGGATTCAAGAGGTTGTTCAAGTATTCTTTAAGAGCTGACCACACAAAGTCAAACGAATCTCTAAATTCTATTTCTTCTAGTTCTACTATAAACTAACGGGTAAGTTTATGTTTTTATGAATTGTTATAAACCCTAGAACGAAAGCCCTCAATCAATTTCAAAGGAATTAAGGGATTTCATGTTCAATTTAATCAATCTCAATCAAGGGTTTATATTTGAAACTCATTTGGGGTTTTTCAGTTACATTAAGAATTGACCCGAATTAACTTCTGCATTTTCAATAACTTATGTTTATAATTAAGTTTTGGACGTTTTGGACCCGAATTAGACCTCATAAAGACATTCGGACCGCTATGAACCAAACACTCGTTTAAACTTTATTTTTAATGTTATGATTAAAAGCAGATTTTATTATTAATTTGGTTCATTTTGGTTTTATTTTAACTTTGGAATATTTACCTAAATTTTAGGGATTCATCAAGTTCGGTTTGGCTAGCTCACTTAAGTGGATTCTTCTTTACTATTATTATTTTCTTCCACTCTCCAATATTTTTAAGGTGAGTAGATCACATCCCCTTTTTAATTTTCATGTTTTGGGGATGCGTCTTTTATAAACTTAGCATTATCCATTCACAACCTCAAATACAATTCTATTATATGTGTTTATGTGTATTGCTCAACTATTTGTTAACATGTAAAGTGCTTAAATGTTTAATGTTTTATTGTTGGTGACCTCATCCTCATTCTCATTAGTAAGATCTTACGCCATCTTAGTAGCTGACCTAGTATCATGATGAACGAATTTTTATATGTTGTTGTTACAAGTTAATTGTTGTGATTACGCATCCGCATAGGAATTGATTTTATTTATTATATGTATTTCTCAGCAACCTTGTGTTGATCAATTTATTTTCACACATGTTGAAGGTAGTTATGTGAGTTAGATGAAGACAAACAAGTAGATGATACCTTTAGGATATCAACGAATATTTATCTTTATCTAATTTATTTTAAATTTTGTTTAGTTTGGATAATGTTTTATTTAAGATTATGTGGTGTACTTGAACTATTTAAATTAAATAATTATTGTCACTATATTAATGTTAGTGTCTTGTGAGCTACTGTGCGATCAGTTGCACCCCGGCATTCCGCCGTAGATTAAGATGTGACAATCCATACCGGGAAGATGGGAGATTTATCAGGTATACTACTTATCATTATGCACATAATTTCATTAATATGTCGATTCATAAATTCATATGGGATATTGTTAGAAAATTAATATTTCTATCTAAATGTCCTAGGAATATTATTTTCTACATGTTGAGGAAATTCGAATTCGTATAAGCCTGGAAGCAGAACGTGTGCGAGTCACGAAGTGCCTTGAAGCAGCCATCGAACGAAGAGCAATTGATGTATAGTTATACCTTATGAACTTATACATATGAATACATGATACATGAATTAACTCAACAACATTTATATTTGACCTTTTATGTGTAGGCACTGGAGCTAGAATTGTGAGCAGAAGATCATGCTTGACGTTTGTCTTTTATAACTAGGATATTTAGGGAGATTAGTTTGTGCATTAAAAGAGCAGATATATAAGCTGAAAATGGGAAAGCAAAAGACACTTTTATATATGACAAATACGACCGATGACGGCCCGATGGACATGGCAGTCAGTAAGTAGGCAACAATATTTTCAACTCAGATAGTACAAAGCTTGATGTTGAGAGTGAACTATGATGATGGATTTTGACTCATAAGTTGTGCTTTATATTCTTGATGAACATCTTCAGGACCTATAATTGCTGTTTTACTTAACAAACATTTTATGCTTGTACATGACTCTAATTTATATTTAAATTCTTATTATTTTTTTATCTTGCCATTTTTTTATGACGATAGACAATGTTAACTAGATAGTTTACTGATGTATTTGCACCTAGAAGTTGAGCCACCTTGATTGTCATGGGGATTGATAAAATAATAGAAAACAAAAACCGTGTTGCAAATTGGAGAGAAAAAGTTGAAAGTTGAAAGTTGAAAATTAAGAGTTTTGCAAGTTTAAAAGCCTAAGGTACAATTGTTAATAGCACAAGAGCATTCAAATTAATGATTCAAGAGGTCCCAAGAGGATCTGTCTAATGATGTCGTCGTGGGTTCATCAAGGCGTTTTTCAGTTTTTCCAGACATACTTCGAAGGGAGGATGCCCGACGTGAGCGTGAGGAGGTGAAGAGTGCTTGTATTGCTCTTGTGAAGGAAACCTTGAGGATGGGAAACGTGCTTTATACGAGGTGCGTCGTAAGTTACAAGTGGAGTACACTTCTGTTGTTCACGTAGGCGTCCTTGAAAGTGAGGTTAAGCCATAGATGCACTCTTGACTAATCAAGGTGTTGAGAGTGAGGTTTAGGACAAGTAGTTGCTATTGAAGGACAAAATCTTGTTGAAACGAAATCAGCATTGGTTATTGCTAAGTTATCCGCTCTCCTTTGAGGCGATAAGGCATAGTGCCGAGTTTCAACGCATCATTTCCAAATTAATTACTACTAGCAGGCTTTTGGGCTGCCAAGTAGAGGTGTTCAAAGTCGGATATCCGGACTTTCAGATATCGGAACTTTCGAATCGTGGATTTTTCTATGTGAATCCTTCGGATATCCGATCGATCGGGTAGTGAACTGGATATCCGAAATATCCGGAAAAAAAACTATTATATAAAAATTAAAGAACCACTTTTAACCGAAATATTGTTCGAAATATCCAAAAAATTATCCGAAGTATCCAAAATATTTGAAAATTATCCAAATCATCTGAAAAATTAACCGAAATATCCAAAAATTATCTGACACTTGTAAATTATATATATTATTTAACAATTAAAAAAATATTTCGGATATTCGAACTATCCGAAATTTTCAAAATCACTGTCCGAATCAAAAATTTTGCAAAAATACTATTAAGATCTGCAAGTATTTGACGTGAAAATAAATATAATAATCATTATTTTTTATTTACCACTGATCGTTTGTTAATTACTCAGTCGAATCAACAAGTTAATAATATGCCGTGCATCAGGTATGTTCAGATCAGGCCGTTAAAAGTCGGTCCACAGAATCACACGCATATATTATTAATAAGTTAAAAATATATGAAATGTTTTAGTATGTATACTTTATTATACCTCCCTGGCCGTGTTAGTCCATGTGTCGGGCTGAACAAGGCTTGTGTACTAGTGTTGACCGAGAGAGTTCCACATCTGAAACAAGAAAGGTAGATCGGAGCATAAGAGTCATGGATCTGAAACAATAAAGTAAAGCTCGGTTATACTTATACTTACATTGAAGCTACAACCACCATCGTATGTAGGATGTGCATTTTCCAACTGAAAATTACTATGCCTATTCATTTCATATGTATTATTACAATAATTCCATCTAAGTGCATCCCAAGCCTACTTCTCATTTTAAATAAGGAATCCCAAACAGCCCCTAAGAAAGCATTATTTTTCTCTTTCTGTTTAATTAAATAATATTTTTTTATACTTTTATCATTATAGTTTTCTTTCTCCATACTCACAACCAATTTAACAAATATTAAAAAATAAATATGGACAAACAAAGTTTTCCTAAATTTATAAAAAATCACTATTTTTTCTCTCTCCACCTTATAAATTATACTCACAACCACTCATAACCTCACCCTGTAATTTACAAACTCATCTCACATAATTTTAAGGAATAGAATGAAAATGCTCTAACGAAGACCGATATTAATTGTAAGAAATGATAACAATTTTTTTTATTTGATTTTTTTCCTTGATGTAAATCAAGTTGTAGTATTAACTCAACATTCATAACTTTAAATTATCAAATTAATTAGTGGTGAGTAAAAGGTGGGTTTCAAGTTACATTAGTTGTAGCTTTCATTATAGTCATTTCTATTTTATGTAAATTTTTAGTTCAACACTTCACCCTTATTTGTAACTTTCATTATAGTCCTTTTTATTTTATGTAAATTTTTAGTTCAACCTTCTAGTTTGATTTTAATATTAAATAATCTTATAGTTAAACAAATTTTATATTAAGGTATTAATTAATAATGACAAATTAAATTGAATACATAACAAATATTTCTGTTTCATAATTAAATTGATGAGTTGAAAATTTTAAGGATATTGTATTGTTGGAGGTGAAATTAGGAGTTTTAAGGATTTATAAAAATAAGATATGATATGACAGCTGACTAGACAGTTAAAGGCATCATTAGCATTGGAGACAATTTGAGGGTTTTAAGAATTTGTAAAGAATATGATGTGGCGATGATATAGAACCTATGGGCTCTTAAGGACACCGATAACATTGATGGTAGTATCGCAAGTATACGTACCCGGTACCCATGTAGAAGTTTTGTACAATACTTATATGTTACGTCAAATATTAGTAACATCGTGTTGGTAAACCGTGTATATGAACTAGCTCATTAAACTTAAACGTCGCATCTCATGTATTTATTTAAATAATAATTCATTTCCTTTAAGCTATACGATGTGGAAACCGTTTTGCCGCTGAACTGCTAAGGTGGCAGGCGGTGTCGCCGGCAAACACCACCCCGTTGTTTTCGGGACCGCCCAAATTCACAAATTGGTAAAATTTTGGTGGAGACTTCCCCGATGAAATTGCCGCCCAACTTCACCAACTTCCCCTCTTTTAAATGGGGTGTTAATTTGTTGAATCCACAAAAGAGAAGAAGATGAAAAATTGGAATTTGAGGATGGGGTTGAAAAAATAGGAAGTTGCAGGCGCGGGGTGGAGTTATGGAAAAGAAAGTGTACTTTTTTAACAATTTAATATTTTAATTGTAATTTTAAAAAAAACTTCTTATAATTATTTAAGTGGGCTAAATAGCTTTTAGTTAAAACTTGTTTTTGTTAATTAAAAAAAACACATAGGTTTGCATAATATTTTCTTTTGCGAACATTCTGGTATAAATTTTAACGGAAACATATTTGTTTTGAAAAAAAGTATTTTTTTTGTCTCGTAACCGACCTTCGCACGTGTTTTGACCGATAAGCTTGTCGAAATATATTTATGTTTTATTGACTACCCGACAATAGATACTCGAAATTCAATATTTTTTTTAATTTTGGGTTTGTACTCAAAATTTTATATTTCTATTTAAGTTATATTAAATTAATTTTACTTATATCAAAGTTATTATTTTATTTGAAAAGAGAGGAAAGTGGTGAATTGGTAACCATTTCTATGATATGGTGGAAGATGACGAGGTTGAGTGGGATATGATGTGACGCTGACATGGCACTATAAAACGAGGAGCATAATGGCATCCACATATTTTAGTCTTAATATTGATATTGATGCTAGTTAATGTTATTTTTCATACAGTTGTTTGATTCTAATTTTGAATTAATTACATCAAGTTAACAAACCAGGTATCAGGACTGGGTGATCGATGGCCACAAGCCCGACATCCTGCTAGGCCTGAATTTTTTTTTTAAAATTATATGTATTTTTATTAAAACAATATGTATATTTAGTGTTTAACTTAACTACATAACCACTAGTTTGGTTTAGTGGCAAAAGGATATTACTCCCAACCAAAAGGTTATGGGTTCAAGTCTCATTTGAGACATGTTTAATCCAATTTTTATACAAAAAGTTTTTACATAATTTAAATTATAACCAAGTAAGCCCATATCATAATTAAATTGTTTAAAATACTTATTTTAATTAAGACCCAAAAAAATTTTTGTCTTCGGCCCATAAACTTTTTTGCTTTCTCGGAACCGGCCCTGCTAAGTATCTCTACTAGGCCTATTATCTTGATGTCACATATGCATTGAATATGTTTGATTTTTAAATAATTATTATTAACAAAATAGTTAATAGTCTCATGAAACTGACGCGCATATCAATTATTAATCAAATTCAACTATTAATCAAATTCGATTCCCAAAGTTTTTAGTATTAAGATATAACATTATCGAATCGGAAATGATGGGTTGCCTATATTTTCTACCACCATGTGTGGTCGGTCATGCATACCACATATTCCCTCATGGATTTCTCGAATCAGGTAGTTGGCATCAACGCTATCCACACACCTTAGCAACGGACCTTGGTACGACCGATGGTATAAAACGGTGTGTTGTACATGGTAGTGAAACACTTTGTGCCTTATCTTTTATGCCTCTGCCTTTCTGCTAGGTAGTTCCCAATGTTATGGTATGCCATGATCCGTATCCAGGGGCGGATCCAGCATACAAACGGGTGGTTCCCCGGAACCACCCGAGTTTCGAAATAATAGTGTACGGATATATAGAAGACGCGTAGGAACCACCTTATAAATTAAGAGGGAACCACCTAAAAAAAATTCCTGGATCCGCCACTGTCCGTATCATCCAAGACGAAGTTACTATATAACTTTCACATGTAGCAGAACTGACACCGTGTTAAAAAATATCAAACACGTACTTGCTTAGCCAAGTGGTTGAAACATGTAGACTCCATTTTTGCTTAGTGTGTATACTGCTTGTTCTCACTACACTTGATGTGGATTACTTTGTAGGATGAGAAATTTCTCGCTACAAAAAAAATATCATTCAGTGGCACCCTTTTTTAATGGCATTTAGCCATTGTGCCACTATTTTAGGTTTTAATAGCACTTTACGTATGCCACGTTTGCTTGACACACATTTTTAGTGACATTTAGCATTTATGCCACTAAATTTACGTTTTAGTGACACTTATTTATGCCACACTTGCTTCGCACACATGTTTAGTGGCATTCAGTATTTGTGTCACTATAATTTAAGTATTTAGTGGCACCTTGCGTATGCTATATTTTATTGGAACATTTATAGTGGCATTTAACATTTGTTTCATGTGAGTTTAGGTTTTAATGTCACTTTGTGTGTACCATATTTCTTGACATATATTTTTAAAGGATTTGTAATTCAATGAAAATG
The DNA here is from genome assembly GCF_021521415.1 of Bidens hawaiensis. NCBI lineage: Eukaryota > Viridiplantae > Streptophyta > Magnoliopsida > Asterales > Asteraceae > Bidens > Bidens hawaiensis. The sequence goes on along the minus strand of NW_027492956.1, from coordinate 25,948 downwards.
ACAATGACTGTTAAATGGTAGTCGGCGGCATAGTTTCCCGGAGGAACGCCCAAGCCAAACTATGAACCTAGCACGGGTCCAGTTAAGACGGCATAGTCTAGCTATAGTTGGGCAACAAGCTCTCTAGATTGAAAATTGCGATGGCCCAAACACAAAAAAGAAAGTCGTCTAAAAAAAATAGAAGATGATAGACAGGTCGAAGATGAGGCCAAGTTGAAGGCAAGATGAGGCCAACAAAATTGTTCGAGTTTGCAAATCAAAATAGCATTAGATAAGGCTCCGATACATGTTTATGAAGTGTTTACACTTTACACACAATAACATGTTACTTATGCTACACAATAACATGCTATCTAAGAACTTCTTTGAGTTATTGAGTCGCTAGTCGTTACCGTACTTTTTTATCTTCTCCGACTCTTTTTATTTCCTTTTTATGAACCGTATTACTGCATTAGGACAACATTCATCGCTAACATTGCTACAACCTTATAGTGGTGTCACTATATCTTGAAAAACCTATCCATAGGCATGAAATGGATCAAGCCCAATTGTTTCTTCGATCCTAAGTTGGATCACATCCTTAAGAAATATATTACGGTATAATTTATTATTATTTTTTATTATACTTTTTAAATCTTTCGGAGAGATACAATGTGACAATTTAATAGACTATATATAGCAAGGGAAATAGATTGGTTGAGCTGTAGCTGGTCACTCTAACATGTACCTTCTTTGGAAATAAATAAGATTAAATATTTATTTTCTAATATAATTGACTTATTTCAATTATCCATGTTTTAGTAAAATATTTTTTTAATTTATGATTGATTAGAATTGTACTTTAACCGACTCACGTAGACATGTTTTTACCAACTCATTTGAAACCCCCATCCGTTTTGAGTTATTTTAACCTATCCAGTTAGACCAAATCAATTTTGACTCGTTTCTGGATCCGCCACTGTTGATATTCAAAGTCAATTTCTAGTAATGAAATACCAAAAACTTCTATTATAGTTATAATTGGTTTATATATTTCTAAGTTAATTTATTATTGTACAATTGAGATGTTATAATTTGTCCATCTAATTTTAGTCGATTTTGTAAGTTGTACATCAAGTATGTACATTAAGCATGCCCTAAATTTAATTTAATAGATTATGGATTGAGTGGCATATTATTGTAATATACAAGTATTAATAGATCGTGTATAACATATGAGCTAACTACGCTATCAAATTTATAGTGTACGTTTATTTTACTTGTTGTTTATGGTGTTGAGTCATTATATAACTTAAGTGCATGTTGCATTTCTTATGATTTAACATGACACAATCAATCAATCATCCCTTTCAACCGTTGATAAATGACATACGCAAAACCATGTGATGGACAAATAGGGATATACTTAGCTCCAGAGTTACTAAAACTTTTCTCCTCCTAAGACGAGAAAGATATATACACTAGAAGTGAATTTACAAATGTCGATTTCAAATTTTATATTCATAAAGTATGGCATACCTTTTTTAGGAAACAATTCTTAAAACTAACACGCTATCAAAATACATCAAGAGTTACCAACAATTAAAGTATTTCTTATTATACTTTGAAAACAAAAACACCTTAAAAGGCAATTTATGTCGACATCTTGTATTAAAGTGACTTCTGGAATATACTTTGAAAACCCACAAAACCTAAAATGGAGAAATTTACTCAAACGTAAACTTGCATTCTCACCACTTGCATTTTGTAGCTTTAACAAAATTCATGTAATGAACTTTCTATATTTGTCAGCCAACCACCCCACCACCATCATGGTCGCTATCACTTATCAGCAACTAGGTTTTTTGTATGTGGCTGATATTGTTATTATTATTATAAATAAAAAGTAATAAAGTACTCGTGCTAGCTTTCAGTTATGCATTAACTTGTTACAAGTACTCGAAAATATTCGAAACGGATTGGCTTGGTGCTTCTCGTATTTGTTTAAGATGGAAAAACTGCTAGGAGTATCATAGGGTCTTAGGGATTGATTATACTCAAATGCCAAGCTTTTGGCCTATGGTATTCCGGGTTTATTTAACGCATCCCTCCTAAAATGTACATTGAAGTTTCAAGTCCAGTCTCGAACAAATGTATAAGGTACATGTGTGTGAGTTAGTTGTTACAAATAGCTCCCTACAATGGGTACTAAGATTTAGGGTTTTCAAGAATCTGAAATATATTAAAAATTTTGAGCATAGAAAAAACGTGAAGGACCGAAGGAGACAATACTCCAATTTAAAGATTTTGTCGTCTAGACGGTAATAATATCTCATTCAATAGTTTTGTTACTCCGTGTGTTGTCATGGACGGATTTTGCTACAACCCTAATTCTTACCCAACTCTAAACACCAAGTATAAATACTTTCTTTTTTATATCATTTGGAGTTCATTCAAAGAGAACGAGAGTGAGATTAAAGTTGAGCGGGCAGGCCCTGTCGACGAATCTATGGCCCATCCGCTCAAGATGACCGAATTATAGGCTATGTCTCTTATATCACACCCAATGCCCTCTTGAAGTTAGTCGTAGAAGAATGTGCATATGGGAGTGATGGTAGTGGTTGATAATGCCACGAAGGCGACGGGTGGGCGATGGTTAAGAACAATGATAAGTTTGCTGTAAAAACATATTATTAAAAATTTTGGCTAAAAGTATTCAGAATAATTATATTGAAATCAAACGTGAGTTGAAGTCTCATCATAATCATTTTGTTCCGGGTTAGCCACGAGGTTTTTCCAATTGTGGGTTTTCTTTTGGGTAGGTGGACCGGGCCATTACGTTTTGCTTTCGAACGAAATGATGATCCCTTTGTATAGACTTAAGATGTTCGGGCCTTTGTTATGAAAGGAAAACAACTTTAAAAATGTTGATGCTTTTTGGAAAAATATAAGATACCAGATAAAGTTTAACATTAAAACAATTCATAGAAAATTAACATATGGATTTTTTAGGGTGCGAGCTGTGGTTCACAGCTCACAGGATACTATCATATAATATAAAATATGACAATATCTAATTAATTTATTCATTTCAAACTTTCAAATAAGTGTATAAGTTCCAAACATAACAATAATAATACAAAGTAAATAAATAATCCCAAAATAAAATAAAATGCAAATATTCTTCATTTTAATATCTAAGGTCTTTCTATGTGTTCTTTACCTTAGCTTCAAATCAACTGATGACCTGCATATGCATACAAAATAAACATAGGTTTGCTAACACGAGGTTGAGTGAGATAATCACCAGTTTTGGCACTAATAATAATAATGTATAATAAATGAGCAAACAAAATAATGTGAGTATAAATCAATCAGACCATGAGCAAATAGTTGTGTCAGTTAATCGCTGCCTTGCGAATCGGGCATTGGCTACTATGACTAGCATATACAAATGTGGGTGTCGGTTGACCATCGCCATGCGAATTTGGCTTTGGCTACTAAGACGGCATATGATCATACTTTAATGTGATTATGATGGATCTCTCTAAATGCTATAAAGTAAACAGTTAAGCAAATAACAATTAGCATTTAATTGATAACACACAAAATTTAAGTTTGCTAGTTGATTATATTATATATAATGTAAAAACATGAGATAATACGTATATGTCCCCAATATAATTGAAAACGGTAAAATATGAGGGAAATGATTTCTCACCTTATTACTTAGGCGAGTTTGTGATATAATAAGAATGAAAATAATATAAAACGAGTGAACTGTCCTTTAACGCAGTGACTTAGATAATTTGAACATGCCTGAAACTTAGAGACAATAAACTAAAATTAAAACCGAGAACATAGCCGTTGGAATCAATCCAAACGAATGTCTAGAACTCCGGTTATGAGATTTTTAACAAATAATCGAGATGGTACTGACCAGAATCTGAACAACAAGTTGAAAGTCGGGTTTTGTCAACAGCCTTAAAATCTCGAGATAAAAATAAAAGTCTTCTGGACCGATTACATTTAATTCTATGAACTTGAATAAAGTTAGTTAAGAATATAAAGTTATTATGGATACATGGTAATAACTTTTACTAATCTAACTCATCATAATCATGTCATCATGTGATGGTTAGAGTTATATGTTAATTAAATCTGAAATAAAAAGGTGAAAATTGATAAAATCCTTTGATAAAGTATGAGAAAATAGTCAACTCGTGTAATAAAGTTTGTAAGTTGAATAATTACATTTAAACGTATAATACGTTGTTAGTGTCACAAAAGAATCATCCATATTTGATTAGGGCACATAACAAGTTGTGGCGGAGCCATTTTAACATATTTTGTTTTATTTTTTATTAATATATATATATATTTATTTGTTATGTTTTAAGTGCTAATTTGTTATATTTTAGCGTTTTACAAATTAAAAAAAAACAAAAAAAACCTAGTAAGAAAAAACATAAAAACACATATAGCAACTCAAATTGACTCCTAACCAAATTCCAGCTTTTCAAAACGCAAGCTCCACACCATCTTTATCTCTCTACAGTACCTTTGAATACACGCTAACACCTTCAATCATGGCCACAAAATTAAACCAAATTCAATTCAATTCAATCCAAAACCCTAATCAAACATGGGTCAGAAACATGTTAGTTTGCCTCAGGGAAGTATGTTGGTGGTGCTGATGTCATCAAGTAGCTTCATGAGACTGGCCAGCTGGCTGAAGGGCTTCCGGTTCGGTTAAGTAACGCGTGGCAGGTGTGTGACGCGTGTGGGGACGTTAGATTCGTGCCGTGTGCAAATTGTAGTGGTAGCAAGAAGGTGTTTGATGAAGATGAGGATTTGCTAAATGACAACGGTTTGGCTCGTTGCCCTAATTGTTCTTCTTGAATTAACTATGTTATGTTAATTGGTTAATCGTTTAATCTACTTGTGATTGTTAAAGTCTGCAACTTGGAACAGGGGATTGGAGCTCTGTGTTCATGGATAGAATGTTGGTTTGTTGTGTTCATTTTTCTTTATGAACAATGTTGAGGAGCTAGGAAGATGAAGACCGATGGTGAGGACCTTTCGGTGCTCCTTCGTCTGCCAGATCTTATCTCGGTCTGTCTGTCTGTAAGTTTTAAGTGATACAAGTTTTGATTTTGATTTTGATTTCCACGTTTTGCAATTTGTTATGTTATCCGAATCTCTGATATCTTAAATTTCGGATTCGGATACTGATTTTGAAAATTTTCACAAAGAAACAAGTTAACTCAACATAGGTTAAGGGTGCTGTCAAACGTACACCCTTCCACTCATTTTTACTAAACATACCTCCTCCCTCAAGTTTTATATTAATACGATTTACACGTTTGTTATTTTTTTTTTGTCATTTTGTTATCTTTTATTAGAACTATTTTTAAAACGCATTTTTTAAAATTACTTTTTGTTTTTTTTTTTAAAATAAAGGCATTTTTTTTTCTGATTTAAAGTCACATTTTCTTATTATTTAAAAATAAGTTTATTTTTCTGTAAGTGCTTTATTATTTTAGAGAGTGTTTTTATATTTAGTTATTAGAGGGAGTTTGCACTTTTTTAAACAAATTTTATATTATTTGTTAATAATAAAAAATAGTGTATTTATTTAGTAAACTACACAAATTTTGTGAATTGAGAATAAATACTTAATTTTATGTGATACTTAATATTTTAACATATAAATAGTGTTAGAGGGGAGTAATATATTAAATAAAATTGTTAAAAGAAATGAAAGTTCAGGAGAGAGGATATAACAAGGGAAAGGGTACGTTTAGCCTAACCCTTTATGCGATTAGTGCTAATAGGGTTAATTTTAATAGGCTATTATCAATAATTTGAAGGGCCCACAAAGAGCATGCTTTCTCTTGGCTCTTTCAAAAACTGTTGTAAGGTCGTGTGTACTGGGCAGTAAAATGGGGCGAGAAGGGCCGATAAGAGGAACCCCCCACCCCCCCCGCGGTGGGGGGTGACGTGTTTTTGTCGCCGGCTCTGTTTGAAGAATATTATTATTTTTATTATATTCTTTTGACCATTGAGAACGGGCACAAAAAACAACAATATATGTACATATACATTCTTCTTCTTCAACATCATCTCCAACAATATCAATATTTCATACAAAAAAATCTACAAAAATGAATCTTAGAAACAACCTGAGCCATCAATTCCCCGCTTTTATGGGTTTTTTTTTGTTATGTATTTTTTTTTTGGTATTTCATTTTTTAATTTTAATGTATTTTTTTATTTGTTTAATTTAATGAGTTTTTATTTGTTTTATTTAATTATTAGATGTGGCGATGATGGGGCTAGTGAATAATTACACTTCTAAAATAAAAATATCCCCTTTACTAACTGGCGTCACATGTCAAAAATCACCCCCAATTTGTAGCTCACTCAACCACCTAAAATTAGGAAACTCAATTACTACAAGTTTCCCTCGTCAAATTTAAGACTAAGTATTTTTTTTTTTAATTGAAAACTAGTTTTTTGACCCGTGTATTACTCGGGTTTAGTTAATATTTGGAATTAAAATTTATAATATGATGGAAATAAAAAATAAAAAAATACACAAATATCTGCTTTGCTTCTAGTTTAAAGTTAGTTGCTTAAATCGGGAAAAAATGAAAACTAATCTTCTATTTTGTTCTTAAAAGTTAAAACAAAAAAGATACCTTTTCTTTATCCCACTGAATATCAATCCATGCACTATGAATCATGTCGAACAAAAGTGATGGAAACAATAATTGTTTTGAAGCAAGCAAACCAATTATTGCAGGGAGATCGTGTTCAAGTGCGATTTGAACTTGACTACCAGAAGACTCATAATTGCAATGCACATTGTTAAAAGTTGTTATGGAAATAGATGCGCTCATAAACTACCATAACCGCAACCTAAATAGCACTTGGATCTTCATATGTCGCATGTTGGTTAACGAGTCAGATGTCATTAAATTGGGCTGGGTTAGCCCACCAATGCCTTTCATTTTATAAATATTTATGTATAATAATGTATTAATTTACTTAGAAAACTAACCTATTAACATACTATAATCAAAGTTTTCTTAATAAAGCAACTTAGGACATTGTAAGCAATTTGCATACACTTTGATTTACATTTTTGGGTACATAGACTAATTTAGATAGTTGCTACGCCCGAGCTAATAAATGTCAAAAATTGCATTCCATGTTTATCTTTCAATGAAACAAATCCTTCTTCAGAAAAGGATAAACATTAGTGTTGAAAGCCATTAGCGAACCTATAGATCGGGATCCATGGTAACGCACATGCATTGTTGAGTCCAAGACAGAGTGTGGGAGATCCATGAACGCCGTATATTGAGAGTATGCTACACATAAATAAAAAATATTATAGGGTGTATTAGATGTTAATTTAAGCAATTTAAGGCTAACTTTCTTAAAAGTTTAATATATGTGGATAACACATCAACACCCAATTATCCAACTTTTTCATCAAATAAGAAAATACATGTGAATTTCAAGATCTCAAACCTTGATGGGGTGGTAAGGTTCGTTAGCCTTTTTTTTCTCTCTTAGTTTTCTTGCAAGAGTGAGTTTTAGCTAATCTTATTTGGTTAACGCAAGTCTCAATAATATATTATGGATTAGAAAAATAATAATACCATTCTTCATATAAAATAAACAAAAGATATTATATAACATTTGATATTGTCTAGTTAGTAACAAAAGTTCTAAAAAGTCAAAGATTTAATTATTTAAATGTAATTCCAAAGCTTGAATAACAAATTGTTTGCCATTCCCACTTTGGTGGGGTGCTAAGGTGGTTGTGGCGTGGAATAGCAGGTCAGGGTTCAAACTCTAAAGAATGCAAAACTTTGGTCGTTCAAAAAAATAAAAAATAGAATAACAAATTGTTCAAAGTAAAATACCAAAAGTTCAAATAGCAAAATGTTACACATGGAAATTAAAAGTTCAAAAGGTAATAACTAGTAAAGGTTCAAATGATATTATTAACAAGGAATAGACGATCTAATATGCAAAAAAGATGGTACAAACTGGGCTTGCCGCAATGTGCGGGTACGATAACTACAACCTGGTTCTTGTCAATGGTTCCATTGCCCAGAAATTTTAAAATGGCAACATTTTGCATTGTATCCTGATCATGATTTGTAAGATCTTGCTATCTTTAATAAAGATTTCTTTTAGTGGACACAAATTCTTTGATTACATGGCAATTTACGTCTATGTTTTTCCCTTTAGTTTGAGCGGGTCAAGTTTGGCCTCATAAACGTATTGTAACTCTTGTCACACAAGATTTTGTAAAACATAAAAAATAAATAAGTGCACTTTTTTTGTATGGGTCGAAACAAGTTGGGTTGGCTTTAAATGAAATTGTTTGCAAGTATAGCGAGCAAAATATGAATACTTAGCAGGTCATAATAGACTTGTGTTAAAACATGAAATTTTGTTATGGGTTAGGTTATACCTAAATATTGTTCCAAAATTTAAAATATACGGAATAACGGCGAGATATCTTTTTTTTCTTGAATAAAATGATTTGGTAGGTCGATGACCCTCAACTTGTTAATACAAATATTCGGATGGCTTAAGATCAAAATAAAGGAACTTTCGGTACGGGCTGGGTAGATCTATAACAAAATGCGTTTAGTTTTCTAGAACTTATTATAAATAATGATGTGCCATTAAAAGATATATCATTTAGATAATATACTTCTTGAAATTATATTTGCATATATATTATAATCAGAGCACACAAAAGATATACTATTTCAAAACTTATTAGTTAAGTTTTTATTTTATTTTATTTTTTTAAACGGTCAACAAACATAAAATGCCTAGGTACTCCATACGGGGTGACCCAATGGCTAAAGGCCACCGCTAGTTGGCCCAACCCAGCCATAAGAAGCCCTTAAGCGTCTTCAAGTTATCTCCAGTTTCAGGGAAAACCCACCCGCCCGAAGGCCCACTGGTGGTAAAATGTTATGGTCATAATAGTGTAAGGACTAGAGTTGTCATTAGTTATAATATAGGGGTCAAATGTAAAAATTAGTCATCTGTACTTAATCAGTTGAGTCGTTAATGAAAGGCATCGATTAGTTGAATGAACATTTTTTCTTAGCAAGCTTCTTCTCTCCAATTCTCTCTATCAATTCTGCACGTATCAATGGTATCAGAGCAGTCGATTCTTGGCTCTTGATTACCGATAGTAATTCTGTCATCAGAGCTTCCCGATCCCTTCGAAAACGTTCTCCGACGACAGTTACCACCGCAATTCACGATGGCGGCGACCTTTATAATACCTATTCACAACGGCAATTTGTAGCCACGGCAATCAACTTTAGGCGGCAATCTCGGGAACGACAAAGTGACAAAGATCAGACAGCCATTCACGACAACGATTGATGGCGACCACTAATTCAAGACGAATCGAACACGTCAACGAACTTCTTCTCCAATTAATTGCAACAATGGATAAGATGGAACAAAACTTTGCAGAGATGGGATCGATGACGAAGGAAATAGTTAGTAACCTAAAGTCTTTTGAGTTTGGAAAACAATTCATCGCTAGAGTCTATATCAGAGGCATCCAACAAGACTGAAACTAAATTAACAACAAATCAATCAAACCTGGAAGTCGAGATCAGTCAATCGATCCAAGAAATCAAACCAACCGAACCAAGAAATTGAGATCAATCAATTGTACAAGATTGGTGAAATTGAAGTGACAATCAATCAAGCGAATATATTGGTTGTAACTTGTAAGTGATTCTGTTTTTCAACATCCTAATAGTTCTGTTATCATTCTTGATAAAAAGGAAAGTTTTGGTTTACAATGTTATTCACAATCCGTACAAGTTAGTTGTGCACCCAAGGTGTTTGATGAAATGCCTAAAAGGGTTGGAAGTGAGATTCAAGTTCCGGGTATTGGTAATCATACAGTTGAACCTGTTTACAGTTTAAAAACCCAATTTCAAGAATCTATTAAAAGTGATGGAATTGGTATTGAGTTGATACTTATGAAAACACGTGAATGGAAACCGGGTTGGCGATGTCAGATTGATACGAATTGGGCAAATAGGATGATGAAAGGTATATATTTTGTCATCAATAACATTGTAACTCTTGAGAGTGATTATGGGCTACCACCATCCTGTCCATCAAGTCTTCAATTGATAGGTTTTAGACAGGAAGGTACTGTTGTTAAGGTATTAGATAAAGCTAAGGACACAAAGGTGCTCATATTTGTAAAGACAAATGACAAGGAGGTTGATGAGAGTGAAGTTATGGTGGGAAATTGTTGTCTTTCTTGTGGGAAATATAATGACTTTGTGGGGACTACTTCGATCAAAGGTGCTGAATTGGTAGTTTTTGAAACTTTTGATTGGAGACCAGGCTGGAAAAGTTCAGTGAAAAATTGGCGCAAAGCTCGATTTAATTCGAATGAATATATTACCATTGATAAGGTGGATGAATACAAGTCGAAGATTTGTGGAGATAGGATGGGACTTTTAGCTAAAAGAGCATTTTTTGGGTGCTAATTCTAGTGATAAAAAGGAAACAAAAATGGAAAGTGAGAGGGTTTTAGTACCACTGTTACTTGAACACTTTATTGGGTTTGTTCTTGACCAGCTTGCCCCAAGACTAAAGAAATTTGAATTAAGTTTGAGAAAAGTGGAAGTGAGAATTACATCTTAAGAAATAAAGAAAGGGTGCATGAGTGGTACAAATGGAAATCTAAACAGCAGTTGTTTTCCATTATGTTCAAGAAGGGTTGTAATGTGAAAATGAAGGCAACAGGGTATGTATGGCATAGATGGAAAGCTAGACCAATGTTTCTCATTATGACCATAACATCATATAGGGGTAATAAATGATTAGTAGCATTGTTAGTGGAAGTACACATATGGCCACATGGGGCATTGTTATCAAATTTTGATGACAATGAAATGCATGTATGGAGGATCTGCAACTTTGGGGGAGCTGCAGATGTGTGCAACAACCTTGTTCTTATAGTTTTTTTTTTTTAATCTTTTTGTTGTCTTCTTAATATATATTTTTTCTAGCAGCTTGATTCTTGAGGTCAAGAATCTTTTAGGGGGGGGGGGGTATTGTTATGGCCATAATAGCGTAAGGACTAGAGTTGTCGTTAGTTATAATATAGGGGTCAAATGTAAAGATTAGTCATCTGTACTTAATCAGTTGAGTCGTTAATGAAAGGGCATCGATTAGTTGAATGAACATTCTTTCTTAGTTTCTTCTCTCTAATTCTCTCTATCAATTCTGCACGTATCATACAACCCGGATGACCACATGATCGAACCGGAGATCACAAAGATCCAGTCTTCCTTCATTGAGCCACCCATATCCCCAAAGTGTTGTAAGTGAGAATTGAACTTGGGTCTCTATTAAAAACTCAAACATTTATTAGAGATCAAACACATCCCAAATCAACTCTAAATGCCACTTGTATTCAAACACTGAACATAAGGGGAGTCCTTTGCTCCATATGCTATTTCCTCTCTCCAGGCTCATTACACACTGGTGGTGTTGCTAGCAGCTTGTTGGTGAAGCCACCATGTTCTTATCTTCAAGGAACCTACTACGGTGGATCCGCAACAAAAGGCAACCACGAACTCCACCGAACTTGCAAAAAGAAAATATATAGCAGGGGTTGCCTCTCCAATTTAACCTAAATGTGAGTATCAAATGGTTACTAGGGATGTTCATGGTTTGTTTAGTTTAAAACCATGAAACTGTCTAAACCAATCATCGCTTTGATTTCATGGTCGCTTTGTTTGTTAAATTTTTGGTCGGTCGGTTTAAAAAATTTCAAACTGTAATGAACAACTTGATTTACAGTTTGTAAAATTTTAAACCGTATAAAACCGAACCATACAATAAGATTTTAACATATTTTTTATTTTTTTAGAACATTTTATATAAAACATATTTGAGTATTTATATGTTTTAGGTTTTATAACTTTATTTGTTTACTTAACCCATAAACGAACTTCTCGCCAAATAGTTCATGAACAGGTCACCAAACGTTCGGTTCGTTTACAGGCCTAGATGCAATATGTATTGAAGCTTATTGTATTTGCTTAACACTAATTTACACTATGTGGAGCGTATAAGTGGAAACGACATCACAGACGAACTCGGCCACTACATATAACCAAACATATCGTCCTCTTGCTGTAACTAAAATAAATAATTAATAAAAGTTATATGTAACTTAAAATTTTTATTTCTAAAATATTATTATGTTTATATAATTAACATGCTTGTTTAACCTCACGAACTAATCAAGCCTAACGTATAAAACTCAAGCTTGTGCTCATGTGTTAAACGAGTTTTAGTTTTATCTAATGTTTAATCTATTTGAAATTTAGTAAACCGATTTTGAGTGACACACAAATGACTCTAGTTTTAACACCCTACATGGATGGAGACTGATGTGCTAAAAGTAGTCTAATAAAAACACGCTAATCAAGACAGAAGTAATAAATTCTAGACTCTTAACTTAACTAAAACTACTAACCGGCAAGTGAACCGGTCGACTCTAGACAGCTAAGTAAGTCCGTATATCGAACCCACGAGACTCTTTAAATTACGTAAACTAGCTAATTAGACTCAACTAATACTGGCACGACTATTTGTTTGTAAAAGGGGGTTTTGTTTAAAATATTAAATTAAAACTAATTAAGAAAAACAAGTAAAATAAACGAAAACACAAGTTTGATTAAATTAGATGATGATGAAAAAACTACCTAGGCTAGAATCTCCTAAATTTCAGTTATGAATTAACCGGGAAAATATTTAGTTATGGGCTGGGATCGTAAAATAGACACTTAAGAGAAAATGCGAGCAGGATCTTAACCCTTCTCAAGAGACACCTATGGGTTTCTAATAAGTTTTAACGCACACCAGTATTAAAAATCAAGTTCCCTTTCGGTCACCTAATTAATTATGACTTAGTTCCTTTATACGAAATCCTACCTTACAGCGCGGAAATCAAAGGCAGTTTAATATATTTAATTGATTCAATAGACAACAATTAAATAATCAAACATAGACGGACTCCTTACGAAGAACTAAATCTAGCAAGATCAAATAATAAAGATCTATCAATAACCTAGCACTTTACAAATTTAGGTTAACAGTACACTTAGGTTTATTTAATTAATAATTATTATTCCTATGATCTTATCATGACATCAATCATAAAATAATCAAAAACACGAAGTAATTGACCTAATAGCAATCCTATCATATGACAAACAATAATCAAGGAAAACTATGGAATAAAACTCATCAAACAATCCTAAGCATCCATACGCATCAATCAAATATAAATAAATCTTTTACTAAACCATAAAAACCATAACGATAAACAATCCAAAGTCAAATCAAAACATCAAAGTAAGTTCATCTTAACCTAGGCAGTTCATGCAATTTAGCCTAGCATCTTAGGTTTAAACAAAACAAGCAAGTAAGAATTCATGGCGTAAAATAAATGAAAATGAAGGAAACAAAAGATAAAACCTGTGTTCTTCGCCTTCAACCATATGCGCAACACCAGCTGATTCTTCGACTCCAAAGCTGCCAAAATCTGCTCTTGGACTCCTCGGAACTCACCAAAATCGTCTGGAACATCAGGGTATGTTTAAGGGTGAGTTTAGGGGTCTTTATATAGGCAACAGGTGTCCAAAAATACGAAAGTCGGCCAAGAAACGGAAGATTCTGGAATATGCTCACGCCGCGCCGCGTGACGGCCTTTTTCCCCTTGGCCGCGCGGCGCTCCGGCCTGGGGGGGCTGGCCTGTTCTGGTCTGGTCCGGTTCACTCCTGGTTCAGTCCGGTTCGTTTCCTGATGCGTCGGTTCTCCGATTCGGCTTGTTTTTGCTCTTTTTTTTCGCCCTCTTTTCACGGAAATTAAAACCCGAAACCTAAAACATAAAAATATATTAGTAGTATACAAATCTTACGAGAAACCGAACTAAATTAATAAAATAATAAATAAAATGTACACGGGATTAATGTATAATAAATGTTATATCAGTGACCGCAACGAATGCTTTTGGTTTCTAGTTTACTTAAAGTAGAGAGCTTACCCATTGTAGTTGAAGTCATGGCCGAGATATACCTTAGTAGGCAACAAAGTAAAGTGGATACAATAACCGAAGCGTCACCCATGCGTTTAGCCTTCACAACAATACACTTTATAAGAAACAAAATCACTTTAGGTCTAATAAAATATTCATGTATGCTTGCGAATGAAATTAGTTCAAAACTGAATTTCATTTCCCTAGACAAAACCCGCACTATAACCCGCATGGATGTTTACCAAGAAAATTTAGAATAAATAAAAGGTACACAAAGGTGGTGACAACAACTCCTAGCGCTTCTTGCCACACACGAAAGATAAAACTGCCAAATGAAAACAAAATTGATACTAGATGCTGAATTCGACTTTAATTTTTTTATTTTAATAAAAAAAAAGACTTAAGAAAAACTTGCTAGTTTGCTCCTTGAGAAGGCTGACAGGTGGTTGTGTTCGTTCTGGAGATTGTTAGGAGATCCATCGGTAAATTTGGATTACTTTGGCACACATCACATGCGTTGTTGTCTTTACGGCTGAACCACTCTATGGCACATTTTCTATGTACCAAAGTGAGCTCGCCGCGACAACTACACTCTAGTAGGATGGTTTCCCCACCCTCCGATGGATCATCAAGGCAAATACGGCACGCTGCCTCTTCATCGGAGGTATGACTCGATCAACAGCTTCACAAATGAAAAATGAATTTTAGTTTTGGAGATTGAATATGAACTGATACCATAATGTAATAATTTATAATGTAATAATTTGGTTCTTGAGATATAGAATGTATCTATGTCTTAGGATTTGACCCCATATAATGCATTCACAAATGTGCCATAGATTGTGCCATAGATTGTGAATGCATTATATTGGGTCAAATTCTAAGACATAGATACATTCTATATCTCAAAGACCAAATTATTGCATTATAAATTATTACATTGTGGTATTAGTTCATATTCAATTCCCAAACCCTAAATTCATTTTTCCTTTTAAGCTACTAATAGGGGTCATACCTCCGATGAAGAGGCAGTGTGCCATATTTGCCTTGATGATCCATCGGAGGGTGGGGGAAACCATCCTACTAGAGTGTAGTTGACGCGGCGAGCTCGCTTTGGTACATGGAAAATGTGCCATAGAGTGGTTCAGTCGTAAAGGCAACAACACATGTGATGTGTGCCACGAAGTAGTCCAAATCTACCGATGGATCTCCTAACAATCTCTAGAACAAACACAACCGCCGTTCAGTCTCGTCAAGGAGCAAACTGGCAAGTTTGTCTTAACTCTTTTGTTTAATAAAATAAAAACATTTGAAGTCGAATTCAATATCTAATATCAATTTTGTTTTCGTTTGGCAGTTTTATCATTTGTTTGTGGCAGGAAGCGCTAGGACTTGTTGTCACAGGCACCTTTGTGTACCTTTTATTTCTTCTAAAGTTTATGGTAAACATTCATGCAGGTTATAGTGCGGGTTTTGTCTGGGGAAATGAAAATTAGTTCAGTTTTGAACAAATTTCATTCGCAAACATACATGAATATTTTATTAAATCTAAAGTGATTTGGTTTCTTATAAAGTGAATTGTTACGAAGAATAAGCGCATGGGTGACTCTTCGATTATTGTATCCGCTTTACTTTGTTGCCTACTAGGGCATCTCTCAGCCATGACTTCAACTACAATGGGTAGGCTCTCTACGTTAAGTAAACTAGAAGTAGAAAACATTCGTTGCGGTCTCCATTCATGGAGGGTGTTTAAACTAACGTCCTTTGTGTGTCACTCAAGACCGGTTTACTAAATTTCAAATAGAATTAGACATTAGATAAAATTGAAACTCGTTTAACACATGAGCTCAAGCTTAAGTTTAATATGTCAGGCTTGATTGGCTCGTGAGGTTAAACGAGCATGCTAATTATATAAACATAATAATATTTTAGAAATAAAAATTATTAAGTTAGATATAAATTTTATTAATTATTTATTTTTGTTACAGTGAAAGGACGATACGTTTGATTATATGTAGTGGTTGAGTTCATTTGTGTTGTCGTCTCCACTTATACGCTCCACATGGTGGTAAGCAAATACAATACGCTTCAATACATATTGCATCTAGGCCTGTAAACGAATCAAACGTTCGGTGAACTATTTGGCGGGAAGTTTGTTTATGGGCTGAGTAAACAAATAAAGTTAGATCATGTAGGTCCTTAGCCGGATCTTGACGAGACTGAATCGATCTATCAAGGGTGCAGAATCCCCTTGATTATCGTCAACGATTATAACAAGAACACATGAGAGTCACTTTTAATAATCCTTTTATTGATTATAACAACGATTACAATCAATCTAAGAACACCAATCACGAACACGGTATGCTCATCTATGGAAAACACCGATAACTCCTAAGGCGAACTTGGTGGTGGTAATATTTGTGAAGTCTTACCTAAAACCCTACATAATATGTGACATATATACATGACATGTTAGTTGGGCCTGGGCTATGGTCTGGAGAACTTGTTAGTTTCGCTTAAGAAGTTCGCTAGCCCACTCAAGTTCGCCTAATACTAAAGTTTACATAATATAACCGATTACATGATAGACAAATACGTCCTATCTATTAAGTTGTTGTCACACAGAAAATGCACCAAAATACTCCACTCCACCTTGACATCAGCTTCATAGATACTTGTTTGTCTTCAGTCTTTGATCTTCGGCCTTTAATCTTCTGCCACTTCGCTCGAGATATCTTCTTTACTGAATACCCTGCAAATCTTCAATATCTGTATCATAATGATTATCCTCCTCCCCGTAAGGATTCAGTTTTTCCAAAGACTTTCTCTCTTTCTGTTCTGTGTTGGTCTTCAATAATCTTCAGTCCTTGACGTAATCATCTTCAACGATGAGCTAACTTTACTCCCCCTGAAGTGTAGATAGCATCCGAATGTTGTTGAAGTATTGACTCCCCCTAAAGTCTAGCTTACGTACCAAGTGTAACATCTGCCCCGATCCGACCCGACCCAGGTACCCGTTTCTCTGACCCGATCTCTTTCTTTTATGATTTAGTATTTATTTATACTTATATTTTACTTTTAAAAATAATATATATATTTTCCTTCCCGCCTCTTTCTCTCTCTTTCTTTCCGCCGTCCCGTCCCTCTCCTTCTCTCTTTCCGCCTTCTTTTCCCTCTTGTCGCCGTCCCGCCCTTACGCCTTGTTTCCCTCTTTTTCTTCTAACTCTTTGCTTGTCCTTTGTTCCTTCCCGCCTAAGGTTGTCTGCGCAGCTCCACGCGCCAGACTCCCTTACAAGGAATCCTGCGTGAAGACCACCTGTACAGCGATTCGCGAGACGAACTCTTCCCGCGACGCGCTAAGGATTTGTAGTTCTTCTCGCAGCGCGCTAAGAATCGTAGTTCATCCCTCGACGCGCGAAGAATTATAGTTCTTCCCGCGGCGCGCTAGGAATTTTAGTTCCTCCCGCGGCGCGCTAAGAAATGTGATTCTTCCCGCGACGCGTTAAGGTTGGTTCTGTCTGCCTTCGCGCTCGCGCACTTTTGCCTTCGCGCTCGAGCCTTCTCGCGCTAAACCCCTTTGAGTTTTCTTCTGTTTAATCTAGCCGTTGCTTTTGAGTTGTCTTATCTTTTGAGCTGTTGACCTAATCTGCTTTATGTCTGAAAAGTTACTTTCGGCGCAGCATGCGCACCAACCCCATTGGTTGGCAGATAAAGTGACTGACATAATCTTTTGAGATCTGCTTTTGCCATGCTTGACCTGTACCTTTATCTGATCCGCCCATGCTTTTTACTGTTCCCTGACAGCTTTATCTTGCTCCCTGCAGCTGCCATATCTTTTGATATCTTTTGCTTTTGGAATCTTTTGCTTTTTGAGATCTTTTCCCCTTTTTCTAGGGATTGTGTTCCCTAGGGTTTCTCTATAAATAATAGTATTATTTTTCCTAACACTACACACACAAAACACTTAATCTCTCCTGTTCTCCTTGCTCTCTCTGCCGCCTCCCTCTCTGCCTCCGTCTTCCTCCCTGTTCTGCCCTGCTTTTCCGGTAATATATATATATAATAATTTGCTTATTAATTATGCTAACTTATAATCAAGACTTAAAACCAATTATTAAAACAATAATCTTATTCATAGGTTAACTTGTGCTTGTTTAAAGTTGGTTCTTGCTTTATCTTACACCGCATCGTTTATCAAGTGAGTAATCTCGTACCTAATCCCTTTTTGCTTTTAATGTTTTGGGATGTTCATGTGTTCGTACAAACTTAGAGTCTTAAACTTGTTTATGAACTTTAGTCGCGCAGTATCCTATGTGTTGAGGACGTTTACTTGGCTGTTTATTTGTATGTGTGTATCATTAACCGCTTTGTTCGGCCTATTCCGAAGATTTCATGGATCCATTAGATGAACACGGGAGACCTATCGTTTACGGTTTTCTTTGTTTACACTTGCACAGATGTTTTCTCGTTTTTGTGCTCAATTGGGAGCACGGATTGAACTATGAGCTATGATCTATCTAGGCTTGATCACAATCTGATTACACCCTTGTTAAACACCAGACATACACGTGTTGCGCGCAGATTTATTGTTATCTATGTATTGTATTAAACTTGATTTCTCACCAACACGCAAGTGTTTGACGTTTATTTTAACACATGTTCAGGTTTGCAGTAGCCGTTTTGGAGCTTGTGGACACGTAGGAAGTTTTCTTTATTTTGGACCTAGATTAAAATGTATCAAGACAAGTTTTTGCTGTTCGAATATTATGATTTATCATATATTGATTTATGATGATTTATGTTATCTTGTTTACTTTGCGCGTGCGCGAATGAATGTATTTATTAAATATTGACACCCAATAGTGTCACGAGTAATGAAACAATATGTGGCGCCCCGATGTATAATCCGCCTTTGGTCGGGGTGTTACACCAAGTGATATTGTTGAAGAACTTGGCAGCTCACTAACTTTAATTTGGATTTGGGATCTTTATCAGTCTAGCGGTCTCTTGACTTAACTTTAGCTCACCAACTTTAAAAATCTTTTAAAATCTTCGAATCATTTGTCTATATCACTAACTTCTCGTAAGATGCAAGTTTCTTCAACATGAACTACCCGCTTCTCATACGCAAACAAGTAAAAAGATCCAAAAATATTCAAAAGTTTAACTTTTTAAAAAGTCTTAACAATTTCTTTTTTTAGAAACCATAACCTCTTGTCCCATTTAAGAAATCTTTTGAGAAACTCACGAATAACCGTCAAGTTTAAAATATATTAACATAAAATTAAAGAACTAATATTAATAAATCTAAATATATACGCAAGTATGTTTTGTTGGGATCAAATCGTTTTTAGCATGGCCAAGGAACACTTTTCAGCACATACATACTTCGCAAGATCTTGTCCATTATCGGTATTGTTGTCCACTTAAACCCATGCCCTTAATACTTACTTAGAGGCATAAGACCGGGCACAATTTAGGTTTGTATGATCTAGTGAAACCCACACTCAAAAGCCGAGAAACCACTTCGCCAAGTTTCATTCACGGTTTTATCGGACCAAGTTACCCCAACTTGACATAAAACTTTTTGACAGATGATCAAAATTAGTTTTGACTCAATATACAACCTACAGACTCTAGTTTGGTCCTTGAGTCCCCTTATAGTAACGATTGCTCTCTTTCAAGTGCACGCCGTTGATTGGATATCAAGATTGACCGACATTAGTTTTCTTCATGATGTTTTAACTAGACACTTTACTTAACTTTTTCTCGTGCTCTTAGATTTTTGCCATTTGGCTTTTATGTCATCGAGTATTTTGCTTTAAACTTTTCTTGCTACGTTTGTGCCTTTTTGATACTTTGACTTTTCAAAAATGCACCATGTTGGACAATTTACAAACTGCGTCTAGGCTCAGGTCTGCGCCGCCGCGCAACAAAGTGCCGAGCAAAAGTGTCTTCCGCTAGCATCAACATTCAGGTCTGTGCCACCGTGCAACAAAGTACGGAGCTTCGCGGGAATATATACATATACATAAGATATATATACATATACATAATATATATATATATGTATATATTATATATATATATATATATAATAAGTACGTATACAAAAAGTAGGTTTTTAAGTTGTGATCATCTGACACGTGGCTTGAGTATGACTCGACCTTTCATCCCGGTCCTTACCCAAGACTTAGTTAAGTTAACAAGACCCTAAGATGTGTCCCACATAAAACAAGTTCATTAATTTCCAACAAGTCAACGGTCAGGCCGAATTTTCATTCTCTTGGGTTGAGCATACCGACACATAGAATACATAGTCTATACGTTTCTGCTACAGTACCTTACGTGTGTTGACCTTACTATTAACACGAAGCTTCATATCATTTCCCACATACCGTTTTTTTTAATCTTTTTGATTTTTTTTATTTTTTTAATCTTTTTGAAAATATAAGATAAAGAAACATTTTTTATTAATTTTCTTTTAATTTATTTTTTTAATATTATTTTATTTTATTTTTTTTTAAAGTAAAACAGTAACTCTGGATTTCTCACTACATTTAATTTGAACCAATGGGGAATAATATTTCAAATACGGGATAAATAGATTTAAACAATTTGAAGCCCAATTTGCTTCTCATCAACCCGTTTCCCGTTTAGACATGACACACATGCACAGTTTAAAACTCATAAAACAACTAACGAAGCTGACCTTTTGTGTTCGTATTCAATAAAGTCACGAGTGTGACATGAGTAATATTAGAAACATTAAACTCCGAGAGATATAACATTTCGGGTTTTATCGTATTCGTTTATTTTCGTTGTACGAACACCTTTTGGATCTTAATCTTTAATAATAATATAATTTGATAAGTAATTAAGTTTTCAAATGTTCATTGCAAGTCCGCCATGGTTACATATTGTCTATTCTTTCCTTATAACATCAAAAGTCGCTAAATGATCAAAGAACCAAACAACAAGGACCATTATTGTCAACTTGTGAAACACCCCACCTCCGGTGGCCGGAGCGCGGTGCGACGGCGGGCTCCAAGTCCATCGTGCAGCGCCGTGGATGAACTGATCAGTTTGTTCGCGAAATATCATTTCCTAAACTCGTTTAAGGTATAAAATCAATTATTTTAGGCACGTGTGAGAGAATTAAGGACCAAGAAATCATCTTATTATTGAAACATAAGTCTAAGTTCGTTTCCTACCATTCAAGATCAAAGCTTTACGATTATTTTCAGTGATTTTATCATAAAACTCATATTTACTTGCTTAAACGGGCCAAAAAGCCATAATTAGTTCGTTTATGCTTTTCCTATATAAACTAACCTCATTCACCTGCCACAAAACCTTACATAAACCCTAACAATCAGCCCTCAGCCGTCATTAACCTCTGCCATCTCATATTCTCTTGGTTTTTGGTGTCTTGTTGAAGAACAGTTCATAAGCCGGTTGACTTTGCAACTCTAAGGACCTTTGACTCGATATATCTCCTTGTTCGTTCACTTTCCGGGTAAGTTGTAAACTGAGTTTTCGTTCATAAACATCCCTAGTCGATAACCTTCAATCAATTTCTAGATTGAAGGGTATGGACTGGTCAATTGCATTAAAACCCGATAAATGGTTAAACAATCAACAACTTTGACTTATGTTTTCTCACACTTCTGTCGGATTCAACGTTCGGTTCAGAAGGACTAATAATTTGTTTACAAATATATTATTTGCACGATTGTCTAAAAAGTTATAACCTATTACACGATTGTCTAAAAACTACTAATTTGTTTACAAAATATATTAATTTGCAGCCTTCAAACTTGTTTTCTTATTGAAATTTTTAGAGTGAAAAAGAAATAAATAAAGCTCGAAAATCGCTCAATGTTCGATCAAAAAATGTTTGATTCGATTTTGGCTTGGTTCGAATTTCAGCCGTTCGGTTCAGTTGTAAGCGAGCCAAGCAACGAGCAAGCCTTCGCTCGGTTTGGCTCGGCTCATGAACACGCCTGCAACGGATGCATGCTATTTTATGGTTAAAAGAAGAATAAAAAATGGAGAAGAAAGATGGACATATATTGGATGATTCTGTTGAGCAGTTGCTTGACAATTTCCTCGAGTAAGTTATTTGGTTGATTGTGATTACCAAATCAGTTTTTTATTAAATAAATATAATTTTGATTATTTGTATTCTGTTGTGAATATGAGAAGTGTTAAAAGTAATAATATTATTCTAAAACAAATAAGTTATTTATCTTTTATATATATATATATATATATATATATATATATAATAGTAATATATATAAACGAAACCTCCCTAAATTCTCTCAAGTCACCAGATTACTTTATTTGGTAAATAAAGACTTCTCATGCATTTAACACGAATTCATGGGTATAGGTCTCACCAAACGCAGATAGCTCTTAAAATGGGTTATAAAATCTCATATTAAAAATTAATCTTATCAGATGTTTGATATGAAAATCCTATAAAATAGGGATATACTAAAAATTAGTATATGATTTTTTTTTAAAAAAGATATTATTTATAATTAAGAAAAAAATTTATAGTAAAAAAAAGCGGGTCGTGGGTCTCACCAAACCCTGATAGCTTTTAAACTGTGTTATAACATCTTATTTATTTGTGAAACCCTTTCATCATGTAATGTTAAGTATATTATTAACTTCCTTACAATAAATAAAATTAAAATCCTAAAAAATATATAAAATATTATAAACAAATAATGTAAAACAACCCTATAATACGAGGGATAAAAGCTAGGAAGATGCTGGAGTTCAGTTCGGATTAAGATCGTTCTCTCCTCCGCCTTCGGTCGCCGTTTCTCCTCCAAGATAAGCATGTGTCGACCTGACAGCTAGAATCGTCGATCTCCCTAATGTAGACAAATCATTTACTTTATTCAACGTTGTTGCAAGTCTCACTCGTTCTATAGCTCGATTTATATCTTCTGTTTCATCGAATTTAAAATTGGAAAGTCTGTTCTAATGGAATAGTTGCTTATATATTTATGGTGTAATTGAATGCAACACTGTGATTTTGTTCACTTGTTAATATAATAAGGAAATTAGCTCTGAATGTGATTATTAGAGGATACTGTCTAAGGACTCTAACAATGATAAAAACACAAATTTAGTGTAGCTAGAATATTATATTTGTTCAGAATGATCACATAGGATTCTTTTTATGTAATTGAAACTAAGGTAAGGTTCAATTAAGCTCAAACTGTAAGTATCTAAATGGATAAAATACATGTAAAACAAAGGCACATCTTTAAATATAATAAGATTCACCATTGAGTATCAATGTAAATTGATGAAGATAACGAATATGGTTTAGCACACTTCAAAATGAATAATTATATGTATCAATACTATAATCCTGTGAAATAGTTTGTCCAATGCATATAATCTGTGAAATAATTATATGTTTAAACATATAATATAGTATATGCTCAATTAAGTTACAAAAAGATAATAGCTGTGAAATAGAAATATGTATATTTTACGTATTTTTTTTTACAACTTTTGATCTCAAGAAGAAGTTTCTATTTTTTATTGTTCGTCAACGCAACCATGGCTAATTGATTTCACTAATTAAATATGAAATACAACAATCTCAATCTTTGATTTGTGGTTTAAGTTTTTAATATGCTATTAGCATAAATATAGATAAGAAATATATATTCTCAACGCACATATTAGTGATCAACAAAAGTTAGTTATTGGTGGTGAAGTATGCGCATGGGGCGAAAGGATTGACGGGTCAGACATCGAACACACCTAATGGCCATGCTGCACCTAATGGCATGTGCTGCAGCAGTTGCAGGTAACTAAACTTTTTTTTCACATCACATTCTTACAAAATGTTTTGTTATTAACATTTTTTTTATTTTTGTTTGATTAAAGAGAGACTGTCGACTCCTCCTAATAAACTTGCTAAAAACTCGAATAACGTGACTTCAAGGATATCAGATTTTAGGTGTTTGTTAAATAAACGAGGAATTTCAACTGCTCTGTTGGGCATGTTGGGCCGCGCTGCACCAACTGAGCTGGGCTCCTGCTACTTTCAGTAGTTTGATAAAACTGGGTTCTTCAATAATCATGGCAAAATGCATTTCTGTTTATAATTTGAAATATAGAAGTGGTAAGTTATTATGACAAATTGGGTGTCTTTGAAACTGTTTGAATCCTTGAAATGGAATTATTATCTAAATAGTGTCTAACTGTCTATTTTTCTTGGTTATAGATGGATGGGTTAACTGTTTTCATATTTAAGAACTTGGTAACATATTTCACAAAAGAAGTTTTATTTGGACATTTGTGCCCTTAAATCATATGATACGTGAGTGGATGAGAAAAACAGAATGATACATTAATCCATGATAATACACTGAAACAGAACCAAACAGTCTGAATCTCAACAGAACGAAACCAAAACTTAAAAAAAAAAACTGAAACGAAACCACCAACAAAAAAATCGAACCGAAACAAAACAAAAAAAAAAACTGTAATTAGATATCGAAAAGCTGAAACCAAAGCGAAAGTGAACCACAAACGAAACCAAAACTGTAACTAGATATCCATGCATATTACAAACTTCTTTACAATAAATTAAATAAAAATCCAAAAAAAATATATTCACAATATTAAAAATGATAAATGTAAAGACACCATGTGTTACGGGAGGCTAAAAGCTAGTTTAAATATAAAAATTAATAAAGTTTTGGATACAAATTATCTAGTAGAAAATACCAAATCAAAAGATACTAGAAATAGTGGAAATTCTTTTATATATTTCTTAAATCAAATAATATTAGATTTTTAAACGACCAGATAAAAAAAACTAATTTGCATTTATAATACAAATACGTAGATAATTCATCTAGATAGGCCAGTAAATGAACTGATCAAAAATGAACAATTAAACTAAGGGCGTTCTCTTGTTCGTGTTTTGTTTGTTTTGTTCGTTTGTTAATGGTATAAACAACGGTGGACACAAATGAATGAACAAAACTGAGCATAGATAATAAACATAAACGAGCTAGTTCCAGTTAAAAATTAAACAAAAACATTAATCTGTTGGGCCTAAAAATTACAAAAGTAGACTAAGTTGTAGTGGATTTAAAATAAATAATTGAATTATATAAACAAACTTACACACAATTTGACAAATAAACATAAATGTGGTAAAAGAACAAACTTAAATAAGAGTGAATTAATGAACATTCACAAACATAAATAAATGAGTGAACATGTATTCATGTTTATTTATTTTGTAAATAAATAAAATTTTTGCCAAAACAATTCTCAGATGAATAAATGAATGTTTGGTTTGTTTATAGGCCTGGATGTAGAACTATCTCTTCTGCTACATTTTATACAAAAACAATAAGGCGTCTATAATATATATATACATATTTAATGGTATAATTGTTATTTTGCATATTTGAGTGGCACGATAGAGAATTTTACGTCACGACTTTACCATACAAACGAGACTTGAAAGTGATGCTCCGAGGGTTGGGACGGGACCATCAAGGACTAGGGATGAGCTCGGTACAGTACCGGTACCGAAAATACCGATCCCGAAAATCGCCAAATCTTGGTACCAGGTTACCGGTGCCGAAATATTCAGTTCGGTATCGGGACGGTACCGGTATTGAAGGTAAAAATTCGGGAAATACCGGTACCGTACCGATCCCGAAAACTCAAAACTTTGGTATCGATTCGGTAACGACGGTACCAAATCGGTACCGATTTAGATAACGGTACCGATTTTACTCATCCATATCAAAGACCCTGATGAGGGTT